>NC_052163.1:68382258-68682258 GCF_902713615.1 Scyliorhinus canicula | reverse complement strand
ATATTTCATGACCCCTTTTAGCCCTCTTTATTGCGCGTTTGAGATTCGTCCTACTTTCCCGATATTCCTCCAAAGCTTCATCAGTTTTGAGTTGCCTCGATCTTCTGAATGCTTCCTTTTTCATCACAGCTAGTCTCACAATTTCACCCGTCATCCATGGTTCCCTAATCTTGCCATTTCTATATCCCATTTTCACAGGGACATGTCTGTCCTGCACTCTAATCAACCTTTCCTTAAAAGACTCCCACATTTCAAATGTGGATTTACCCTTAAACAGCTGCTTCCAATCCACATTCCCTAGCTCCTGACGAATTTTGTTATACTCTGCCTTTCCCCAATTTAGCACTCTTCCTTTAGGACCACTCTCGTCCTTGTCCATGAGTATTCTAAAACTTACGGAATTGTGATCGCTATTCCCAAAGTAATCACCGACTGAAACTTCAACCACCTGGCTGGTATCATACCCAATACCAGGTCCAGTA
This sequence comes from Scyliorhinus canicula, assembly GCF_902713615.1. Lineage (NCBI taxonomy): Eukaryota > Metazoa > Chordata > Chondrichthyes > Carcharhiniformes > Scyliorhinidae > Scyliorhinus > Scyliorhinus canicula. The sequence goes on along the minus strand of NC_052163.1, from coordinate 68,681,776 downwards.
TGGCCCCTTCCCGAGTTGGACTATTTACATACTGCTCTAAAAAAACTCTCCTGGATGCTCCTTACAAACTCTGCTCCACCTACGCCTCCAACACTACACGAATCCCATTCAATGTTGGTGAAGTTAAAATCTCCCATCACAACCACCCTATTGCTCTTACATTTTTCTATAATCTGTCTGCATATTTGTACCTCTACTTCATGCTCGCTTTTGGGAGGTCTGTAGTAAAGTCCCAACAATGTTACTGCCCCCTTCTTCTTCCTAATTCCTTAGCTCCACCCATATTGCCTCAGTGCCCGAATCATAGATCATAGAATTTACAGTGCAGAAGGAGGCTATTTGGCCCATCGAGTCTGCACTGGCTCCTGGAAAGAGCACCCTTCCCAAGGTTAACACCTCCACCCTAGCCCCATAACCCAGTAACCCCACCCAACACGAAGGGCAATTTTGGACACTAAGGGCAATGTCCAATCCACCTAACTTGCACATCATTGGACTGTGGGAGGAAACCGGAGCACCCGGAGGAAACCCACGCACACATGGGGAGGATGTGCAGACTCCGCACAGACAGTGACCCAAGCCGGAATCGAACCTGGGACCCTGGTGCTGTGAAGTGATTGTGCTACCACAATGCTACCGTGCTGCCCTTAAAATCCTCCATAGTGTCCTCCTTAATCACGATGTGGAGATGCCGGCGTTGGACTGGGGTGAGCACAGTAAGAAGTCTTACAACACCAGGTTAAAGTCCAACAGGTTTGTTTCAAACACGAGCTTTCGGAGCACGGCTCCTTCTTCACCTGAAGAAGGAGCCGTGCTCCGAAAGCTCGTGTTTGAAACAAACCTGTTGGACTTTAACCTGGTGTTGTAAGACTTCTTACTGTGCTCCTTAATCACAGCTGTGACATCATCTCTGACTAGTAATGCAACTCCTCCACCCCTTCTACCTTCCTCTCTATCCCTCTTGAAGCATCTATACCCTGGGATATTCAGTTGCCAGTCCTGCCCTTCCCTCAACCAAGTCTCAGTAATGCCAATAACATCATATTCCCAGGTACTAATCCAAGCCCTAAATTCATCTGCCTTACCTGCTACACTTCTCGCATTCAAACAATTGCACCTCAGACCACCTGACCCTTTGCGTTCATCATCTCTTCCCTGTCTACTCTTCCCCTTAGTCACATTGAGTTTATTATCTAGTACCTTACTGGCTTTAGTTGCTGCCTCTTTACTGACCTCTAACTTTCTAATCTGGTTCCCATCCCCCTGCCACATTAGTTTAAAACCTCCCCAACAGTGTTAGCAAAAGCACCCCCTAGGACATTGGTTCCAGTCCTGCCCAGGTGTAGACCATCTGGTTTGTAATGGTCCCACTGCCCCAGAACCGGTTCCAATGTCCCAAAAATCTGAACCCCTCCCTCCTGCACCATCTCTCAAGCCACATATTCATTCTGACTATTCTTGAATTTCTACTCTGACTGATTACTACCTTTGAGGTCCTACTTTTTAACTTATCTCCTAACTCCCTAAATTCTGATTGTAGGACTTCATCCCGTTTTTTACCTATATCGTTGGTGCCAGTTATGGTGTTCGGGCCGGAAAGTGGAGCTGAGTTCAAAAAACAGCCATGATCTCATTGAATAGTGGAGCAGGTCGAGGGGCCAGATGGCCTACTCCTGCTCCTAATTCTTATGTTCTTATGTTCTTATCCTCAGATAAGTACACCAAAACTACATACAATACTCCAGGTGTGGCCTCACCAATGCCCTATATAATTGCAGTAAAACATCTCTATTCCTGTTCTCAAACCCTCTCACTATAAAGGCCAACATACCATTTGCCTTCTTTACTGCCTGCTGTACCTGCACAATTACTTTCAGCAACTGATGCAGAAGGACATAAAAGTCTAACTGAGTATCCACCTCTCTCAATTTACACCCATTCAAATAATAATCTGCCTTCCTATTTTTGCTACCGAAGCGGATAACCTCACACTTATCCACTTTATACTGCAACTGCCATGCATGTGCCTACTCACTCAACCTGTCCAAATCCTGCTGAAGCATCTCTGCATCCTCCTCACAGCTCACTCTCCCACCTGACTAACACCCATTTATTCCAACTTTTTGCTGCTAACCAGCTTTCTATCATCTCAAGTCACCACCCGTAATCCTTGAATTTTACATATTAATCTGCTATGTAAGACCTTGTTGAAAGCCTTCTGAAAATCTAAATAAACCACATCCACCAGTTCTCCCCAGTCAGCTTACAAGTTACACCTTCCAACAATTCTAGTAGATTTGTCAAGCATGATTTTTCTTTTGTTAATTCATGCTGACTTAGTACGATTCCACCACTGCTTTCCAAATGCTGTGCTATGAAATCCTTGACAATGGACTCCAGCAACTTCCCTGCTATCAACGTTAGGCTCACTGGTCTATTGTTCCCTGTTTTCTCTCTACCTCCCTTTTTGAATAGCGGTGTTACATTCACTATCCTCCAATCTGTATTCCAATGTCCAGATAATTTTGGAAAATAACCACTAATATTTCTAGGGCCACTTCCTTAAGTACTCTGGAATTACGACTATTAGGCCCTGGAGATTTCTCTGCTTTCAATCCCAGTAATTTCCCCAAAACCATTTCTTTACTAATTCCAATTTCCATCAGCTCCTCACTCAAACCTGTGTTTCTCAGAACTTCCAGTATGTTATTCATGTCTTTCTTTGTGAAGACAGTACTAATTTAGTTCCTCATCGTTTCTTTGTTCCCTGTTGTGAATTAAGGGGAACTGTAAGGGACCTTCAATAGTTTTTATCAATCTTGTTCTCTTTATATACCTGTAGAAACATTTACAGTCGTTTTTTTATGTTCCCGGCTGGTTTACTTTCAAATTGTATTTTCCCCTTCAGAATCAATCCCTTGGTCTGCCTTTGCTGAATTTTAAACCCCTTAAACTATACTTAATATTACAATGAAAACAATACCCTTATGCTGTCTCTATGTTTTTCACTTAAGAGTGAGGTTTGAAACTTGGTAATTTAGAGCAGTGTGGTAATTCGGTGCAGAGTGGCAGAAGGTGCTTTTTCTCTTTTTTTTTCTTTCTTCTTGCTTTGTAACTGGTAATCTGCAGGGAGAGATCCAGAGGGCATCCTGGGAAGGTAAGTGATAAAAAGATCCACCTCATTTCAGGAGCTGTGACCAGGAGAAGCTGTGTGGGGGAAGGTAAGTACTACTCTTGATTCTCTGAAACTGACAGTGTTCGGACAGAAAAAAAACTTAAAAGTGACACCACAGGCTGTGAATTGATTGGCTAATAGCAATCTGTGCTGAATTTGAATATCCATTTAAATTACTGGTTAGAAATTGCATTGAGACTGAGGTAATAAGTAAATATATTTTTTAAAAGTTTAAATAAAAATAGATTAAAAAAAATTAAAAACGAATTAAATAAAATAGTGATGGTGGGTCAGGTGATGTGTTATTCATGCATGATGTGGGAGCTGGTGGACCCCATTGTGGTTCCCAGTGAGCACGTTTGCAGTAAGTGTTGCTTGCTTGAGGAACTCCGGCTCAGAGTTGATGAGCTGGATTCTGAGCTTCGGACGCTGCGACACATCAGGGAGAGGGAGAGATACCTGGACACTGTGCTCCAGCAGGCAGTCACACCCCTTAGATTATTTACCTGGAATTCGGCCAGTGGTCAGGGACAGAAGGGTGTGGCTATGAGTGAGGCAGGTAGAGGGATCCAGGAGGTAGGATTGCAGGAGTTTCAGTCCCTGAACTTGTCCAACGGGGTCAAGATTCTTGCTCCCTGTTTAGACGGGAATGAGGACTGCAGGAAGGATGAGCAAACTGACCACAGCACCGTAGTGCGGGGAGCCGTTAAATTGGGGGGTGAGAAAAGAAATGTAATCGTATTCGGGGATAGTATCGGTAGGGGAATTGACACTGTTCTTTGTGACCAGAATCGAGAATCCCGAAGGTTGTGTTGCCTACCTGCTACTCGGGTTCAGGACATCTCATTTGGGCTGCAGAGGAACTTAGGGTAAAGATCCAGTTGCCGTTGTCCTGTTGATACCAGTGACATAGGTAGAACAAGGACAGAGGTTCTGTTAAGCGGGTATGAACAGCTAGAAGCTATATTAAAAAGCAGAACCAAAATCTCTGGATTACTACCTGAGCCAATAGCTAATTGGCATAGGATCAATTAAGGAGGTAAATGTGTGGCTCAAAGATTGGTGTGGGAGAAATGGGTTTGAATTCATGGGACATTGGCACCAATACTGGGGAAGAGGGGATCTGTTCCGAAGGGTTGGTCTTCATCTGAATCATGCTGGAACCAGAGTCCCAGCGAATCAGTAACTAGGGCTTTAAACTAAATGAGGGGGGGGTTCAGATGTAGGGGGAACATTAATACAAATTTAAAAGCTTTGTATCTAAACGCAAGAAACATTCGTAACACACTTAATGAGCTAACGTCACAAATAGAAACAAAAGGTTCTGACTTGGTGGGGATTACTGAAACGTGGTTACAGGGAAACCGGAGGCGGGATTCTCCGATCCCCCACCAGGTTGGAGAATGCCCGGGGGGCGGCGCGAATCCCGCCCCACCGTTCCGAGGCCGGCTGCCGGATTCTGCGGCACGCGAAAAAGTCCGCCGACGGGCATTGCGCCGTGCACCTCGCAGGTTGGCGGGAATTGGCGCGACGCAATAGTTCCCGGGGCTGCTGCAAATCTCCGGCCCAGATGGGCCGAAGTTCCCCGGTCATGCCGGCGTAAATCAAAGTAGGTCTTAAACGGCGTCAACCAGTCGTGCTGGCTGACGCCGACGGGCGAGGAGGTAGGGGTCGGCGTGGGGCAGCCTCCGGATATGAGACTGTGGCTGGGAGGGGGAGGGAGCAACACAACAAAGGGCAGGCCTCCTCAGATTAGGAGAATGGGGGCAATGTACGGGACAGATGGGCTGGACAGGGACAGGAGGCTGCCCACCGGCTTGGCCAGCGTGCACGGGGCGGGTTGATAGCTGCACGATTCACAGACTAGGACGAGGTGGGAATCGCCGAGTATGGGCACGGCACAGTTACGGCAGTACGGCACCGGCCCACCACCCTCACCCCAACCACCACCGCATCACCCGGATGCACACCACCCCTCCTTGCACATCCACCTGCGGCACAATGGGCAGGGCTCACACGGTCGCCAGTGGAAGCAGGTCTATTGCATGCCATGGAGGATGATGATAACCCGCTCTGCAATGAGCTCCGGGCTCTACATCGTTAGACAATGTCTGACTCATGGCCACAGTATCACCCTCCACCTGGGCAGTCCCTGCATGCGGCATGGATACTGCAGCGCACGGTCCCGTTGTCTGCCCGGGGGCGGGATGGTGAGGGAGGCCCGGGGGCGGGCCCAGCTCATCTGAGCTTGACGTCCCATCACCCCTCACACACACACTGGCGCTCACCTCCCACCCCGCCCCCACACGAATGGACAGAGCACAAGAGGCAACTCCTGTAGGTGTGAAAGTGATTTTATTGACAACCAGTTCATACATGTGCCCTAGCCACTACGACTAATCTGTGCCCTGCACCCGTGCCAACTTACTCGGTGGACTGCTGTGATTCCTGCCCTGTGACTAGGGTCCCCTTTGGCGGCCGTTGGCGGCCGTTACCTGGGGTGGTCCGGCCTGGATGGGCAAGGCTGCGCCTCGGGCAAGCAGGCTGGTGAGCTGCCAGCCTGATCTGCCCGTTGCCCACCAGATTCACCTGGGACGGAAGGGGGGGCGGGGGGAAGTCCGAGGTGTCGCGGTGTTCTGGGACCTCCACTGCAGGGGGACCCGGAATGGGCCCCAGCACCTCCTCCTCCCTCGGGGTGCCCAATGGCCCCCAGACCTCTCCATGGGTCGGGGATGCGAACGGATCCAGCACCCGACACACCACCAGCACCTGGCGCTGCCAGTCCTGGAGGCCCGCCGTGGTATCAACAAGGGTCTGCAAGTTTGCAGCCATGGAGCTCAGGGAGTTGGCCATCCCTGCCTGTGTCCGGGCAACGCCAGCCAGCACCTGGGCAATGGCACCGATGCCCTCAGCGATGGCCTGCTGGGACTGCGCCATGGCCTGCTGAGACTGAGTGCCGCTGCGATCTGCAGCTGTCTCTGGCTCATGGCTTCCTGTGAGAGTGCAGCCATATCCCGGGCCACGGACGCCACCTGCACGGAAAGCCCCAGGCCTTGCATACTGCGACCCATGTCTGACACCATTGCACCCATTGCCTCCACCACGGACGCCACCCGTGCGGTGTCGGCCTGGGTGGCACGCATGACCGGCACCACTCCCTGCTCCTGCATGCGAGTGGACTCCTCCACCTGCATCTGCAGGTGCTGCAAGCCGGCCGTCACCCCCTTCGATCGTCCCTGGGTTCGTGACTGCATCGGATCTATGGGTGGGTATGGTATCTCCCGGAACCCGGGACCCGTCTGGGCTGCAGCTGGTTGCTGGGGCTGGGCTGCCCTCCGACCGTCCGGCCCCTCGGCTGCTCCTACCTCCACCTGCTGTACCGGGACGGCTGTGTGGTGCGCACCAGTGAGTGTACCAGAAGCCTCATCGCTAAAGTGACCAACCGAGGTGAGAGTCTCTGCAATGATGGAGGGTGTAGGAGAAGCAGTGGCGTAATGTCGATGTCCTCATTGGACTCGAAGTCCGGGGTCCCCTGGGGTGATGTTTCCTGTCCGTCCATCCCCTGTCTTTGGGTGTCCTGTGTGTGGGTGTCCTATGTCTGGGTGTCCTAGGTGGTTGAGTCCTGTGTGTCACTGTCCTGGGTGGGTGTGTCCTGGGTGGGTGTGTCCTGTGTGTGGGTGTCTTGGGTGGTGGTGACAGGGGGATGGGAACCAAATGAGGAGGCTGGTGGACATTAAGGAGGTAGTAACTAAAGCCTGTAAGGAACTAGATCATGAAGTCAGCGTCACTAAGGGGAAGAGTAGGCAGGGAGCAGATGATGAATGCAAAGGGACTGGTGGTCTGAGGTGCATTTGTTTTAATGCAAGAAGTGTAGTAGGTAAGGCAGATGAACTTTGGGCTTGGATTAGTACCTGGGAGTATGATGTTATTGCTGTTACTGAGACTTGGTTGAGGGAAGGGCATGATTGGCAACTAAATATCCCAGGATATTGATGCTTCAGGCGGTGTGAGAGGGAGGTAAAAGGGGTAGAGGAGTTGCATTACTGGTCAGAGAGGATATCACAGCGTGCTGAAGGAGGGCACTATGGAGGACTCGAGCAGTGAGACGATATGGGCAGAGCTCAGAAATTGGAAGGGTGCAGTAACAATGTTGGGGCTGTACTGCAGACCTCCCAACAGCGAGCGTGAGATAGAGGTACAAATATGTAAACAGATTATGGAAATATGTAGGAACAACAGGGTGGTGGTAATAGGAGATTTTAATTTTCCCAACATTGACTGGGATACACTTAGTGTCAGAAGTCTAGATGGAGCATCCAGGAGGGATTTCTAGAGCAGTATGTAAATTGTCCAACTCGGGAAGGGGCCATACTGGATCTGGTGTTGGGGAATGAGCCTGGCCAGGTGGTTGAAGTTTCAGTCGGGGATTACTTTGGGAATAGTGATCACAATTCCGTAAGTTTTAGAATACTCATGGACAAAGACGAGAGTGGTCCTAAAGGAAGAGTGCTAAATTGGGGGAAGGCCAGGAGCTGGGGAATGTGGATTGGGAGCAGCTGTTTGAAGGTAACTCCACATTTGATGTGTGGGAGGCTTTTTGAAGAGAGGTTGATTAGAGTGCAGGACAGACATGTCCCTGTGAAAATGAGGGATACAAATGGCAAGATTAGGGAACCATGGATGACAGGTAAAATTGTGAGACTACCTAAGAGGAAAAAGGAAGCATACATAAGGTCTAGGCGACTGAAGACAGACAAAGCTTTGGAAGAATATTGGGAATGTAGGACCAATCTGAAATGAGGAATTAAGCGGGCTAAAAGGGGTCATGAAATATCTTTAGCAAACAGAGTTAAGGAAAATCCCAAAGCTTTTTATTCATATATAAGGAGCAAGAGGGTAACTAGAGAAAGGGTCGGCCCACTCAAGGACAAAGGAGGAAACTTTGCATGGAGTCAGAGAAAATGGGTGAGATTCTGAATGAGTGCTTTGCATCGGTATTCACCGAAGAGAGGGACATGACGGATGTTGAGGTTAGGGATAGATGTTTGATTACTCTAGGTCAAGTCGGCATAAGGAGGGAGGATGTGTTGGGTATTCTAAAAGACATTAAGATGGACAAGTCCCCAGGTCCGGATAGGATCTATCCCAGGTTTCTGAGGAAAGTGAGAGAGGAAATAACTGGGGTTAGGGTTAGGGTTAGCCTTAACAGATATATTTTCAGCATCCTTGAACACGGGTGAGGTACCGGAGGACTGGAGAATTGCTAATGTTGTCCCCTTGTTTAAGAAGGGTAGCAGGGATAATTCAGATAATTATAGACCGGTGAGCCTTACATCAGTGGTAGGGAAGCTGCTGGAGAAGATACTGAGGGATAGGATCTATTCCCATTTGGAAGAAAATGGGCTTATCAATGATAGGCAACATGGTTTTGTGCAGGGAAGGTCATGTCTTACCAACTTAATAGAATTCGTTGAGGAAGTGACAAAGCTGATTGATGAGGGAAGGGCTGTAGATGTCATATACATGGACTTCAGTAAGGCATTTGATAAGGTTCCCCATGGTAGGCTGATGGAGAAAGTGAAGTCTCATGGGGCCCAGGGTGTACCAGCAAGATGGATAAGGAACTGATTGGACAACAGGAGACAGAGTAGTAGTCAAAATGGAGAACTGTGACCAGTGGTGTTCCACAGGGATCCGTGCTGGGACCACTGTTGTTTGTGATATACATAAATGATCTGGAGGAAGGTAGAGGTGGTGTGATTAGCAAGTTTGCAGATGACACTAAGATTGGTGGAGTATCAGATAGTGAAGGGGACTTTCAGAGAATACAGCAGAATATAGAGAGATTGGAGAGTTGGGCGGAGAAATGGCAGATGGAGTTCAATCCGGGCAAATGCATTTTGGAAGATCCAATTCAAGAGAGAACAATACGGTAAATGGAAAAGCCCTGGGGAAAATTGATGTACAGAGAGATCTGGGCGTTCAAGTCCATTGTACCCTGAAGGTGGTTGCGTAGGTCGATAGAGTGGCCAAGAAGGCATACGGCATGCTTTCCTTCATCGGAAGGGGTATTGAGTACAAGAGTTGGCAGGTCATGTTACAGTTGTATAAGACTTTGGTTCGGCCATATTTGGAATACTGCGTCCAGTTTTGGTCGCCACATTACCAAAAGGATGTGGATGCTTTGCAGAAGGTGCAGAGGAGGTTCACCAAGATGTTGCCTGGTATGGAGGGCGCTAGCTATGAAGAGAGTACTTGGTCCATGACTGGGCCGGATCTCGAATAACGACGAGTCAGAATACAGGAGGGAGATAGAGAACCTAGTGGAGTGGTGCAGCGACAACAATCTCTCCCTCAATGCCAGCAAAACTAAAGAGCTGGTCATTGACTTCAGGAAGCAAAGTACTGTACACACCCCTGTCAGCATCAACGGGGCCGAGGTGGAGATGGTTAGCAGTTTCAAATTCCTAGGGGTGCACATCTTCAAAAATCTGTCCTAATCCACCCACGTCGATGTTACCACCAAGAAAGCACAACAGCTTCCTCCGGAAACTAAGGAAATTTGGCATGTCCACATTAACCCTTACCAACTTTTACAGGTGCACAGTAGAAAGTATCCTATCGGGCTGCATCACAGCCTGGTATGGCAACTGCTCGGCCCAGTCCATCACACAAACCTGCCTCCCATCCATTGACTCCATCTACACCTCCCGCTGCCTGGGGAAAGCAGGGAGCATAATCAAAGACCCCTCCCACCCGGCTTACTCACTCTTCCAACTTCTTCCGTCGGGCAGGAGATACAGAAGTCTGAGAACACGCACAAACAGACTCAAAAACATCTTCCCCGCTGTTACCAGACTCCTAAATAGAACATAGACAGTACAGCACAGAACAGGCCCTTCGGCCCTCGATGTTGTGCCGAGCAATGATCACCCTACCCAAACCCACGTATCCACCCTATACCCGTAACCCAACAACCCCCCCCATACCTTACTTTTTAGGACACTACGGGCAATTTAGCATGGCCAATCCACCTAACCCGCACACTTTGGACTGTGGGAGGAAACCGGAGCACCCGGAGGAAACCCACGCACACACGGGGAGGACGTGCAGACTCCGCACAGACAGTGACCCAGCCGGGAATCAAACCTGGGACCCTGGAGCTGTAAAGCATTTATGCTAACCACCATGCTACCGTGCTGCCCCTCTATGAATGAACCTGTTATGGACTGACCTCATTAAAACTACACCCTGTATGCTTCATCCGATTCCGGTTACATTGTACACCTTGTGTTGTCCTGTTATGTATTTTCTTTTATTCCATTTTCTTTCCATGTACATAGAACATAGAACAGTACAACACAGAACAGGCCCTTCGGCCCTCAATGTTGTGCCGAGCCATGATCACCCTACTCAAACCCACGTATCCACCCTATACCCGTAACCCAACAACCCCCCCCCCCCCCCCCCCCCCCCCCCCCCCTAACCTTACTTTTATTAGGACACTACGGGCAATTTAGCATGGCCAATCCACCTAACCCGCACATCTTTGGACTGTGGGAGGAAACCGGAGCACCCGGAGGAAACCCACGCACACAGGTGCAGACTCCACACAGACAGTGACCCAGCCGGGAATCGAACCTGGGACCCTGGAGCTGTGAAGCATTTATGCTAACCACCATGCTACCCTGCTGCCCCTGTACTCGATGATCTGTTGAGTTGCTCGCAGAAAAATACTTTTCACTGTACCTCGGTACACGTGACAATAAACAAATCCAATCCAATCCAATACACAATACAGCATGCATGGTTAGACATGCAGACAGGGGTGCGAAGGGGAGATGGGGGCGGAAGGGGGAATGGGGGGATGGGGGGGATGGGGCGGATGGGGCGGAAGGGGGGATGGGGGGAAGGGGGGCAGGCAGTGGGGGGTCTGACTTGGTGCTGCGTCCCCGACCTCTGCTTCCACAACCTCACGGTCCTCAGGTCCCGTTTGTTGGGGGGGGGGGGGGGGGGGGGGGGGGGTGGAGAGATGAAGGGCAACAGTGTCAGGCGGACATATACTTGCAGACCACTGGTTGTGTGTATGTTGGCATAGGTTCACAGCCCATACCGCCAATGCAGCCTGCATGGTTGGGTGCTGCCATGTCTGTTTCAGCTAGGGCTGTACCACCCATGGGTGGGGGAAGGGGGGGGGGGGAACTCACCCTGGCGGCTCTGAGTAGGTCATTGACCTTCTTGCGGCACTGGCTGCCTGTCCTGGCTGTTACGGCCACAGCGCTGTCGGCCTCTGCCACCTCCCTCCACAGGCGCCGGCTGACGTGGAGTGCGACTCTGTGGCCGTGTCCGGGGTGCAGGGCCTCCTTCCTCTGCTCCACTGCGCCCAGGAGCGCCTCGATGTCCCGCTCCTGGAACCTTGGCGCTGCAGCGGGCGGCCATTTTGCCGTGCCTCCGGCAGTCACTCTTTAGTGAAGTGATGCCGTGTCTGTGATAGGTCACGCCGTCGCGATTGGTGTCACGCCGCTGCTAGCCCCTTCCGGGCAGAGGATTCCGCAACTTCCGGGCGGCCCCACGCCGGAGTGGTTCGTGCCGATTTTGACGCCTGCGTTGGGCCATCACGCTGATTTTGGAGAAACCCGCCCCAGGTCTGGGAATTGAGTATCCAAGGATGTATTTCGGAAAGATAGGGTGAAAGGAAAAGGAGGTGGCGTAGCCCTGCTGGTGTTGAAAGGGATCAGTACTGTAATTGGAAATTACATAAGCACTGGAGATCAAAATGTTGAATCAGTCTGGGTAGTAATAGGAAATTCCTTGGTAGAGTAATCTATAGGCCCCAAACAGTAGTTCTACAGTGAGTCACAGTATGAACCAGGAAATAATGGGGGCTTGGAAGAAAGGTACGGCAATAATAATGCGTGATTTTAAGATGCACATAGACTGGAGAAATCAAATTGACAAGGGTAGCCTGGAAGCAGAGTTCATTGAATGCATTGGAGATTGTTTCCTGGAGCAGTATGCTGGGGAACCAACCAGGGAAGAAGCTACTCTCGATTTGGTGTTTTGAAATGAGGGATTAATAAATTACCTCATTGTTAAGGATCCACGAGGGAGTAGTGACCATAATATGGTAGAATTCACGATTCAGTTTGGGGGCGAGAAAGTGGAGTTCCCCACTGTATCCCCGCCTGTTCATATATCTGTCTAGATGCATCTTAAATGATGGTATCGTGCCCGCCTCTACCACCTCCGCTGGCAAAGCGTTCCAGGCACCCACCACCCTCTGCGTAAAAAACTTTCCACGCACATCGCCCTTAAACTTTCCCCCTCTCACCTTGAAATCATGACCCCTTGTAATTGACACCCCCAATCTTGGAAAAAGCTTGTTGCTATCCACCCTGTCCATACCTCTCATAATTTTGTAGACCTCAATCAGGTCCCCCCTCAACCTCCGTCTTTCCAATGAAAACAATCCTAATCTACTCAACCTTTCTTCATAGCTAGCACCCTCCATACCAGGCAACATCCTGGTGAACCTCCTCTGCACCCTCTCGAAAGCATCCACATCCTTCTGGTAATGTGGCGACCAGAACTGCACGCAGTATTCCAAATGTGGCCTGAGTCCTATACAACTGTAACATGACCTGCCGATTCTTGTACTCAATACCCCGTCCGATGAAGGCAAGCATGCTGTATTCCTTCTTGACCACTCTATCGACCTGCGTTGCCACCTTCAGGGTACAATGGACCTGAACTCCAGATCTCTCTGTGCATCAATTTTCCCCAGGACTCTTCCATTGACCACATAGTCTTCTCTTGAGTTAGATTTTCCAAAATGCATCACCTCGCATTTGCCTGGATTGAACTCCATCTGCCATTTCTCTGCCCAACTCTCCAATCTATCTATATTTTGCTGTATTCTCTGACAGTCCTCCTCGCTATCTGCAACTCCACGAATCTTAGTATCATCTGCAAACTTGCTCATCAGACCATCTATACCTTCGTCCAGATCATTTATGTATATCACAAACAACAGTGGTCCGAGCACGGATCCCTGTGGAACACCACTAGTCACCGTTCTCCATTTTGAGACACTCCCTTCCACCACTACTCTCTGTCTCCTGTTACCCAACCAGTTCTTTATCCATCTAGCTAGTACACCCTGAACTCCATACAACTTCACTTTTTCCATCAACCTGCTATGGAAAACTTTATCAAATGCTTTACTGAAGTCCATGTATATGACATCTACAGGCCTTCCCTCATCAATTAACTTTGTCACTTCCTCAAAGAATTCTATTAGGTTTGTAAGACATGACTTTCCCTGCACAAAACCATGCTGCTTATCACTGATAAGTCTATTTTCTTCCAAATGTGGATAGATCCTATCCCTCAGTATCTTCTCCAACAGTTTGCCTACCACTGACGTCAAGCTCACAGGTATATAATTCCCTGGATTATCCCTGCTACCCTTCTTAAACAAAGGGACAACATTAGCAATTCTCCAGTCCTCCGGGACCTCACCCGTGCTCAAGGATGCTGCAAAGATATCTGTTAAGGCCACAGCTATTTCGTCCCTCGCTTCCCTCAGTAACCTGGGATAGATCCCATCCGGTCCTGGGGACATGTCCACCTTAATGCCTTTTAGAATACCCAAAACCTCCCCCTTCCTTATGCCGGCATGACCTAGAGTATTTAAACATCCATCCCTAGTCTCAACATCCGTCATGTCCCTCTCCTTGATGAATACCGATGCAAAGTACTCATTAAGAATCGCACTCATTTCATCTGAGTCCACGCATAAATTCCCTCGTTTGTCTTTGAGTGGGCCAATCCTTTCTCTAGTTACCCTCTTGCTGCTGATATACAAATAAAAGGTTAGAATTAGGTTAGGATCGTGGTCCAAAATGTGGCAAATGGAGTTTAACCTGGATAAGTGTGTGGTCATGCATTCTGGTCGAAAAAATGGAAAGGCAACTTATTATCTAAATGGGGAGAGACTTTGGGGTGCTCTGATGCAGAGGGATCTGGGTGTCCTCATGCATGAGTCACAGAAAACAAGCATGCAGGTACAGCAGATAATAAGGAAAGCAAATGGAATGTTGGCATTTGTAGCAAAAGGAATTGAGTATAAAGATGAGGAAGTGTTGTTGCAACTATACAAGGCATTGGTAAGACCGCACCTGGAGTATTGTGCACAGTTTTGGTGTCCTTATTTGAGGAAAGATGTACATAGAACATAGAACATAAAATGCAGAAGGAGGCCATTCGGTCCATCGAGTCTGCACTGACCCACTTTAAGCCCTCACTTCCACCTTATTCCCGTAACCCAATAACCCCATCTAACCTTTTTGGACACTAAGGGCAATTTAGCATGGCCAATCCACCTAACCTGCACGTCTTTGAACTGTGGGAGGAAACCGGAGCACCCGGAGGAAACCCACGCAGACATGGGGAGAACGTCCAGACTCCGCACAGACAGTGTCCCAGCGGGGAATCGAACCTGGGACCCTGGCGCTGTGAAGCCACAGTGCGAGCCACTTGTGCTATCGTGCTGCCCAATGTATTGGAGGCAGTTCAGAGGAGGTTCATTAGATTGATTCCAGAGATGAGGCGTTTGTCGTAAGAGGAGAGATTGAACAGTTTAGGCCTATACTTTCTCGAGTTTAGAAGAGTGAGGGGAGATATCATTGAGAACAAAGAACAAAGAAAATTACAGCACAGGAACAAGCCCTTCGGCCCTCCCAGCTGCGCCGATCCAGATCCAGAGGTGTACAAGATGCTAAAAGATATGGATAAAGTAGACGTGGAGTGGATGTTTCCTATCGTGGGGCATTCTAAAACGAGAGGTCATAATCTTAGAATAAGAGGTAGCAAATTTAAAACAGATTTGAGGAAAACCTACTTCTCCCAAAGGGTTGTGTATCTGTGGAATTCGCTACCACAGAGTGCGGTGGATGCTGGGACAGTGAGTAAATTTAAGGAGGAGTTAGACAGATTTTTAATTAGTAATGGGTTGAAGGGTTATGGAGAATGAGCAGGACGATGAAGTTGAGGCCAGGATGGAATCAGCCATGATCACTTTGAGGGTGTAGACTCGGGAAGCTAAATTGTCTACTCCTGCTCCTCGGTCATGTGTTCTAGGGAGGAGATGTTCTGGCTGATTTTGCAATCCAGCTCTTGGCCTGTAACATTGTAGGTAGCAGATGAGAAATGTATCAGTCATAATAGAATGACAGAGCAGACTCAATGGGCCGAATGGCCTAATTCTGCTCCTATACCTTATGAACTTAAACAAACCCAGGTCTATATCCACTTTTAAATACAGTTAGCAGATCCAGGCATATTTGCTTAAGAGATGTTCCTCGAGACTATTTTAACAGATAGACCTGACCCTGTCAGAACAATGCAGGATGTCTGGCTGAAGTCTTACGAAACTGTCTTTACATTTTCTTCCAGGAACCAACCGAACAATCTCTGCTTCTCTGCTAAAACTCTAGCTCCTCTCATTAGTCACATCATCCCACCAAGCTGAAGAATATCTCCAACCACCCACTCCCCAGGGAACCCTCCAAACCCAAACAAAAATCCGTTAGTCCATGCTGTTACGATGCTTTAACTGCACCTCTGACTCCCAGCATGGTAGCACAGTGGTTAGCACAGTTGCTTCACAGCTCCAGGGTTCCAGGTTCGATTCCCAGCTTGGATCACTGTCTGTGCGGAGTGTGCACGTTCTCCCCATGTCTGAGTGGGTTTCATCCGGGGGCTCCGGTTTCTTCCCACAGTCCAAAGATGTACAGGTCAGGTGGATTAACCATGCTAAATTGCCCCTTAGTGTCCAAAAAAGGTTAAGTGGGGTTACGGGGATAGGGCAGAGGCGTGGGCTTAAGTAGCCTGCGCTTTCCAAGGGCTGGTGCAGACTCGATGGGCCGAATGGCCTCCTTCTGCATTGTAAATTCTATGAATCTCTGAAAAGCTAAGCTGTCCTGCAAGCCAGCACCTTCAAAATCACCATTGCAGCAGTCATACACACGCCAACCCTCACTGCACCAAACACACACAATGCAACACATCTGAAATTCCTACATTCATCACACTGCATATAACCTTGGGTAGGGTGGTGCCTAATTGGAGAGAAGGAGCAAAGGTATTGGATGGCGCTATTGTTAAGGGCTGACAGGCTGACATATTGGAAATGGGAATGTTCTGGAGGAAGGGCGATTGTCATACACTCTCCGGACTGGATTCTCTGCTTGCTGATGCCGAAATCGTGTTCGGCGACCAGCCGGAGAATCACATTTCCCGACCGAATCACGATGTTCCAAAGCAAGTCCACATATCACGCCCTCAGGCCATTGCCTGAGTCCTGCCCCCCCTGATGCTCCTCCCCCGACGGCCGAGTTCCCGGCAGTCTCACCTGTTGGGAATTCGCTGTGGTGGCTGCGGACTCGACCAGCGCGCCACTGTCGGGGGAGGGCCGATCCGCGGGCAGTGGAGGACATTATTTGGGGCTGGGGGCACTATGGTGGGGCGGTCTGGGGCACGTTAGCCAGCCGAAGGGGGGGGACTATTTCACGGCCGCTTCCACGAGCGGCCTCCGCCATGAAGCATGGCGCGGTCACTGCAGGCAATTCTCCGGGGCATAATCGGCATCTAGAGCCGGGTGCTCTACATTGCCGGTATGCTAGTCCCCAGCAAAACAGGGAATCTGTGGTTGTTTTGCGCCAGTTTTTCTGGCGTAAAACGCCACCGTTCCCACGCCGGCGTGAGGACATAGCCCAGAATCGGAAAATCCACCCCTCTGTCTGTCTCTCTCTCTCTCAATCGCTCTGTCATTTTCTCTCTTTCGTTCTCTCCTGTTTTCTGTCACACACTCAAACAATGTTCCGTCTAAGCTGAGTGAATGTCCCCATGCAGGCCGTGCATAAGTTGGCCTCTTTAAATTAACGTGCATGTGTGTCCCGGCAAAAGATTTAAAGAGGCCATGCACTGAAAGAAATATCACTGGGAACATTGCACTCAAATAGTCTTTGTCTGTCACTGTATCTCTTATAACTATGTACATTTCCTCTTACTGTCTGACTGTGTTTCTCATTTCTCTCAAAGAGGTTGCAGAGGTTGATTGGAGTAAGGCCGAGGAGTGATTTGAAGATGATGAGGAAGATTTTGAACTAAATAAAGCAAGGGACAGGTAATCAATGTAGGGATAAGATGGAGATCAGTAGGATAGGGACTGCAGTTCTGGATGAGTTCAATATTTTGTAAGGTGGAACTGAAATAAAGAAACAAGAGAGAAGAAAAGGAGCAAATTAGGCTCCTGTTTCTGATAATCCATTATCTTGTTACAGAGCCGGTCCTCGGCTTGAGAAGGAGAGATTACTGGCACTGGATGGAGCAACTTCCACAGCTCGATCCCTGCGGCAGGTAATATATCATTCATTATTTTAATAGAATTTTGGTCAAAGGAGGAGACCAGTTCATCACGCCAGCTCTTTGAAAGAGCCCAATTAGCCTCACTCCCCTCCTCTTTCCCTAGAGCCTTGCAACCTTTTCGCATTAAAGTACTTATACAATTCCCCCCAAACAGTTACTTTTGAATTTGTTTCTGCTGCCCTTTCAAGCATACATTCCTGATCAGAAAAACAAACTGAATAAATAAATTCTCTTCATCTCTGCTTCTTTCACTACTTCACTTTTTACCTACTCCTGTTAAGATGGACTCCATCTTGTATGAAGTACATTGGACTGTTGGACTCCTGCTTGAATAGGGTACATTAGGCTGTTGGTCTAAATCAAGCTTATCCAATGGACCCTGGCCAGATTGTGGCCCCCAAAGCCAGTTTTCAAAATGTTGGTCAGACATTTAAGTAGAAGATTCTGCAAGGAACTGCAGCTCAACCACGTTCCTCTCTTCTTGCGGTTGCCTATCAGCAGCAAATGTGTGAAAGAAACAGTCTGTGATTGGATTAGCAATGAACACCAGAGGTTTGCTGAGGAGAAAAGGGTTTTCTTTTGGGGTGTGGATGAGGCATGAGCGAGGCAGGACCTGTGGGGGATTGCGAGAGTGCCAGGACCCAGTGGAGGAGAGGCAGTTGGGGCAGGGGTGGGTGGGAATGAGAGTACCGGGCGGCTTAGGGGGTTGAATGGAGTCAGCCAAGAGGAGTGCTGCACAAGAATGCCAGTGCAAGGAGGTGGGGTGGAGAGGCTGGCTGTGGGTGTGTGTGTGTGTGTGTGTGTGTGTGGGGGGGGGGGGGGGAGAGAGTGAGTATGCTGGGGAGAGAGCGAGCGAGTGAGTGTGCGGGGGAGAGAGCAAGTGAGTGTGTGCGGGGGAGAGAGCGTGTGAGTACGGTAGAGAGTGTGTGCGTGTGGGAGAAATGTGGGTGTGAAACCCACACAGACATGGGGAAAATGTACAAACTTCACATGGACCGTGACCCGGGGCCGGGCTTGAAGCCTGGTCCTTGGTGCCATGAGGCAGCCGTGCTAACCACTATACCACCTTGCGCCCAACACTTCAATTTTCATCAACCCTTATAGCTCGTGGTTTGACTTCATGCCTCTGGAGTCTCAAGAGAACGGCACCCAGAATGCTGGAGAGAGAGTCAGTCCTTAGAGGTTGGGCTTAAGTAGGGTGCTCTTTCCAAGGGCCGGTGCAGACTCGATGGGCCAAATAGCCTCCTTCTGCACTGTAAATTCTATGAACCTATGAGTGGCCTTCTGAAGTGAATTAGTTATATCTTTTTTGGAGAGAGTTACTTAGATCCCTTCATCAGGTTGCCAAAATCAAAACTGAACTGCAACCTCGGGACTCTGATAAGTCTTCCGATGAAATAATATCTGCCCGTTACTGGGCAGAGCACAGCGCTTTGGGCCAATTCATTGTCCATCAGCCAATTCAATGAAACAGTCCAAGCCGATCTCTGTCACGGTGCTGGTCCACAACTCCAGTTTTAACCAGTACAGACTAACACAGTGATCTCTCCTGCTGTTGAAATCCTCTGTTTGAATTAAAGACACAGGCCGCTGTTTTTTTCTGCTTGAATCAAAGATACAGGCCTTGAAGACACATGTCCAGAAATCATCCTGGATAAAAAATGTAATGGCAAAAATAAAAGAAAGGGGAAATAAGAGAATAGACAGGATTGAACAGGAAGGAGCCTTACAATGTGTGTGTGTGAATGAGAGAGAGAGTGTTTGTGTGCATATGAGTGTGCTATATAGAGGAGTGTGTGTGTATGGGGGTGAGTGAAAGATTCTGTGTGGGATTCAGAATGAGTGTAAGTGAATGTGTGTGGGAGTGTGAGAGAGCAAGTGTGCATGCGTGGGAGTAAGAGCAAGCGTGTGTGTCATAGAGTCTACAGCACAGGAAAGGCCTTCGGCCCATTGCATCTGCGCTGATCAACAACATCCACCCAAGTATTCTAATCGAACTGTCCAGCACCTGGCCTATTGCCTGTATGTCTGGGCATCGCAAGTGCACACCTAAATACTTCTTAAATGTTATGTGGGTCTCTGCCTCCACCACCCTTTCAGGCAGTGAGTTCCAGACTCCCACCACCCTCTATGTGAAAAGGTTTTCCCTCACATCCCCTCTAAACCTCCTGCCCCTTACCTTAAATCCATGCCCTCTGGCCATTAATCCCTCCAAGAAAGGTTTCTTACTGTCTATTCCTAACTATGGTCCTCATAATTTTATGCAACTCAATCATGTCCCCTTCAATCTCCTCTGCTCCAAGGAAATCAATCCCAGTCTATCCAATCTCTTTTCATAACTAAAACTAATCCAGGCAAAATCCTGGTAAATCTCCTCTCCACCCTTTCCAGTGCTATCCCATCCCTCCTATTTAAAAAAAAAATTTTTATTCAAATTTTCAGCACGTTTTAACCAACACAAACAGAAGAAAAAAAAATAACAGTAACCCCCCCCAATACAGAAACAATAAATTAACAAAAATAATTAACATGAGAACAAATACACATCCCCAATAAAGGGGAACCCCCCCCCCCCCCCACCCCGGTTGCTGCTGAAATTGGCCATCCTCTAATGCTCTGCCAGAAAGTTTAGGAATGGACCGCCGGAAGGACCCTTGCACCAACCCCCTTAGGCCAAACTAGACCCTCTCCAGTTTGATAAACCCAGCCATATCATTGACTCAGGATTCCACGCCTGGGGGCCTCGCATCCTTCTACTGTAAAAGAATCCTGCCAGGGACGCAAAGGCCAGAATAGCGGCCTCTTTCGCCTCCTGCACTCCCGGCTCCGCTGCTACCCTAAATATTGCGAGCCCCCAGCCCGGTTCAACCCTGGAACCAACCACCCTTGACAGCGTCTCCGCGACGCTCCTCCAAAAGCCCTCCAGCGCAGGGCACGCTCAGAACATGTGGGTGTGGTTTGCTGGGCTCCCAGAACACCTGACACATCTGTCCTCTCTCCCAAAGAACTGGTTCAGCCTTGCCCCAGTCATGTGCGCCCTATGCAGCACCTTTAATTGAATTAAACTAAGCCTCACGCAGGAGGAGGAGGAATTCACCCTCCCCAGGGCATCCGCCCACGTCCCCTCGTCAATCTCATCTCCCAGCTCCTCCTCCCACTTCTCTTTCAGCTCCTCCACCGAGCAGTCGAAAATACTCCGACCTCCTCCCATTCGTAACCACACTCACCACCGGGGCTTCACACAGAAGCCTCACCCACATTACAAATCCCTCTCCAAACCAAAACCTTTTCAACACCTTCCTGCATCACTTGGTAGATTGCCGAAATCCTCCCTTCACCGACCCATGTCCCTGAGAGCACTCTGTCCTGAACCCCACTTGGCAACAGTGGAAACTACGCCACCTGCCGCCCAACGAACGCCCTTACCTGCATGTACCTGACGGTGTTCCCTGCGGAAGGCCCAGCCTTCCCTCCAACTCCTCTATGGTTGCAAACTTCCCATCGGGAAAGAGGCCCCCATCCGCCCGATACCCGCCCTGTGCCAGCTCAGAAACCCTCCGTCCATCCTCCCCGGTGGTTCCCCTGTATCGGGGACCAGACTGAAGCCTTCACCTCCCCTTATGCCGCCTCCACTGCCCCAAATTTTGAGGGTAGCCGCCACCACCGGACTCGTAGTATACCTTGTTGGGGGGGAGCGGCAAGGGCGCCATCACCAGCGCCTCCAGGCTCATGCCCACGCAGGCCACCACCTCCATCCTTTTCCATGCCGCCGCCTCCCCCTCCATCACCCACCTACGTATCATCGCCACATTGGCGGCCCAGTAGTACCCACATAGTTTGGGCAACGCCAAAGTCCCCCACATCCCTACCCCGCTCCAGGAACACCCTCCTCACCCTCGGGGTCTTCTGCGCCCACACAAACCCCATAATACTCCTTTAACCCGCCTGAAGAAAGCCTTCGGAAGCATAATAGGGAGGCACTGGAAGAGGAACAAGAACCTCGGGAGCACTGTCACTTTGATAGACTGGACCCTGCCCACTAGGGAGAGTGGCAACCCATCCCACCTCCTAAACTCCTCTTCCATCTGCTCCACCAGCTTTGTAAAGTTGAGCCTATGCAGGGCCCCCCAGCTTCTGGCTATCTGGACCCCCAGGTACCTGAAACTTCTCTCCGCCCTTTTCAGCGGGAGCTCCCCAATCCCTCTCTCCTGGTCCCCCGGATGCACTACGAACAGCTCACTCTTCCCCACATTGAGCTTATACCCGGAGAAGTCCCCGAACTCCTCAAGCATCCTGATCACCTCCGGCATTCCCCCCACCGGGTCTGCCACGTACAAGAATAACTCATCCGCATATAACGACAGCCGCACTAGACCCCTCCAGTTCCTCGACTCCCTCAGCGCATGGCCAGGGGTTCGATTGCCAACACGAACAGTAGGGGAGACAGGGGGCACCCCTGCCTCGTCCCCCGGTACAGTCGAAAATACTCCGACCTCCTCCCATTCGTAACCACACTCACCACCGGGGCTTCACACAGAAGCCTCACCCACATTACAAATCCCTCTCCAAACCAAAACCTTTTCAACACCTCCCAAAGGTATCCACACTCCACCCTATCAAAGGCCTTCTCTGTGTCCTTCGCCGCCATTATCTCTGCCTCCCCCTCCGTTGCCGGCATCATAATGACATTCAGCAGCCTCCGCACATTAACATTCAACTGCCTCCCCTTCACAAAACCCATCTGATCCTCGTGTATGACCTGTGGCACGACGTCCTCCACCCACCTGGCCAATATCGTTGCGAGCAGCTTCGCGTCAACATTCAGGAGCGAAATCGGTCTATACGACCCGCACCGAAGGGGATCCTTATCCCACTTCAGAATCAGTGAGATCAGCGCCCTAGCCATCGTCGGGGGCAAAGCCCCCCCCCCCCCCCCCTTGCCTCATTAAAGGTCCTCACTAGCAGCGGGCCCAGCAGGTCTGAGAACTTCTTAGAGAATAATTCAACCGGGAACCCATCGTGTCCTGGTGCCTTCCCTGTCTGCATGCTCTCCATCGCGTTAACCAGCTCCTCCAGCCCAACTGGCGCCTCCAACCCCCCTAACCTTCTCCTCCTCCACCCTCGGAAACCTTAGCTTACCCAGAAAGCGGCCCATCCCTCCCTCCTCCACTGGGGGCACTGACCGGTATAACTCCTCATAAAAAGTCCTAAACACCCCGTTGATGCCCCTTGCACTTCGTACCAAATTCCCTCCTCCATCCCTAACTCCCCCTATCTCCCTAGCCGCCTCCCGCTTCCAGAGCTGGTGCGCCAGCATCTGACTCGTCTTTTCTCCATATTCATATACTGCCCCCTGCCCCCTCCTCCACTGCGCCTCCGCCTTCCTGGTAGCCAATAGATCGAACTCTGCTTGGAGGCTACGACGCTTCCTCAACAGCCCTTCCTCCGGGACCTCCACGTACCTCCTGTCCACCCTCACCATCTCTTCCACCAGCCTCTCCCTCTATCTCTTCTTCCCCCTCTCCCTTTGTGCCCTGATGGAGATCAGCTCCCTCCTGACCACCACCTTCAGCGCCTCCCAGACCACCCCCACCTGCACCTCCCCGTTATCGTTAATATCTAGGTACCCCTCTATACACCTCCGGACCCGCCCGCATGCCTCCTCGTCCGACAGCAGCCCCACCTCTAACCACCACATCGGCCATTGGTCCCTCCCCTCCCCCAATTCAAGGTCCACTCAATGCGGAGCGTGATCTGAAATGGCTATCGCCGAGTATTCCGCACCTTCCACCCTCAGAACCAACTCCCTACTCAAAACAAAAAAGTCAATCCGGGAGTAAGCCTTGTGGACATGGGAGAAGAACGAGAATTCCCTAACCCCCGGCCTCATAAATCTCCAAGGACCCACCCCTCCCATCTGGTCCATGAACCCCCTCAGTACTTTGGACGCCGCCGGCCTCCTACCCGTCCTGGACCTAGAGCGGTCGAGTGCTGGGTCCAGCACTGCGTTAAAATCCCCTCCCATTATTAAACCCCTTGTCTCAAGGTCAGGAATCCGGCCCAACATGCGCCGCATGAAGCCCGCATCGTCCCAGTTCGGGGCGTACACATTGACCAGCACCACCCGCTCCCCCTGGAGCTTACTGCTTACCATCACATATCTGCCACAGCCACCCGCCACCACACTTGACGCCACAAACGACACTCTCTTCCCCACCAAAATCGGCACCCCCTGGTTCTTCGCATCTAAACACAAATGGAACACTTGCCGAACCCACCCATTTCTCAACCTTACCTGATCCACCACCCTAAGGTGCGTCTCCTGGAGCATGGCCACATCCACCCTCAGCCCCTTCATATGCGCACCATCCGGGCCCGTTTGACCGGTCCATTCGGTCCCCTTACATTCCAGGTGACCAGCCGAATCAGGGCGCTATTGACCCCCCCCCCCCCCGATCAGCCATAGCTCTTCCTAAGCCAGCCGCGTCCCCGCATGGCCCGTTTCGGCCCTTCCAGCAGCAACCCCAGGTAGGGCCCCCCCCAGCTGCGTTGCTCACCTCATCATACTCCCGTAAGTCAGCTGACTCCTGTTGACCCCGGCTGCTCCCCCCACGACCCCCCCCCCCCACGACCCCCCCCCCAGTGTAACACTGCTCCTCCCCTCCCTGCCCACCAACAGACACAGTCCCCTCTCGTTCCGACCCCAGCGCGGGAAAAAGCCCGTGCGTCCAACTTTAGCCCCGCCCCTCAGCCCATAGCACGGGAAAAAAGCCCGTGCCACCCGCTCGGCCGGCCCCACCCCCTCTGGCGCAGCTCCCATCCCAGGCCCAAACTCCCCAGCCCTGACCCATGCCGCCCTGCCCTCTCCCGAGGCCCCGTCCACCTTCATCGACCTTCAACCCCTCCCAGCCCACCACCCCGACAAACTCCCCAAGAAACAAAGGAACAAGAAAGGAAAAACCCAAAACACTTTAAGAACGCATGGTAGCATGGTGGTTAGCATAAATGCTTCACAGCTCCAGGGTCCCAGGTTCGATTCCCGGCTGGGTCACTGTCTGTGTGGAGTCTGCACGTCCTCCCCGTGTGTGCGTGGGTTTCCTCCGGGTGCTCCGGTTTCCTCCCATAGTCCAAAGATGTGCGGGTTAGGTGGATTGGCCATGCTAAATTGCCCGTAGTGTCCTAAAAAAAAGTAAGGTTAAGGGGGGTTGTTGGGTTACGGGTATAGGGGGGATACGTGGGTTTGAGTAGGGTGATCATGGCTCGGCACAACATTGAGGGCTGAAGGGCCTGTTCTGTGCTGTACTGTTCTATGTTCTACTATACAACAATCCCTAACCAGCCCCCAACCCTCAGTCTGAGTCCAGCTTTTCGGCCTGAACAAAGGCCCAGGCCTCCTCCGTCGAATCAAAGTAATGATGACGGTCTTTATAGGTGACCCAAAGGCGTGCCGGCTGTAACATGCCAAACTTCACCCTTCTCCTGTGCAGCACTGTTTGCGACCGGTTATAACCGGTCCTTTTCCTCGCCACCTCCACGCTCCAGTCCTGGTAGATACGGATCTCCGCATTCTCCCACCTGCTCCGCTCCTTCTTGGCTCACCTGAGCACACATTCTTGATCGACGAACCGGTGAAACCGCACCAGCACCGCCGCCGGCGGCTCGCTGGGCTTGGGCTTCCTCGCCAGCACCCGGTGGGCCCCCTCCAACTCCAAGGGCCCTTGGAAGGACCAGCGAGTTCAGCATTGTGACCACATAGGCCCCCAGGTCCGATCTCTCCAGCCCCTCCGGGGGGCCCAGGATCCGCAGATTCTTCCTCCGCGAGCGGTTCTCCATTTCCTCGAGCCTCGCCTGCCATTTCTTGTGGAGCGCCTTGTGCGCCTCCACCTTCACCGCCAGGCCTAGGATTTCATCCTCATTCTCCGAGGCCTTTTGCCGGATCTCACAAATCTCCGCCCCTTGTGCCGTCTGGGTCGACAGGAGCTTGTCGAATGAGGCCTTTAGCGGTTCCAGCAGCTCAGCCTTAAGTTCCCTAAAGCAGCGGTGGAGCTGCTCCTGCGCCCACTGTGTCCACGCTGCCGGTTCTCCGCCCGCCGCCAGCTTGGTCTTCCTCCCTCGTCCCTTTCTCTGCTCCAGTGCCGATTTTTTTACCGCCCGGCTCCTGGTCCAGTCCATCCACCAGCAGGGAAGTGTTGCTGTTACTTTCCCACACCGGGAAAAGTCCGTCAACCGCCGTTACGGGCCCTTAAAAGAGCCCAAAAGTCCGATGATAGCGGGAGCCGCCGAACGTGCGGCTTAGCTCCGCATAGCCGCAACCGGAAGTCAGCATCCCATGCCTCCTATAATGTGGATTCCAGAACTGCACAGAACACTCTAGCTATTGCCTAACCAACGTTTTATACAGTTCCAGCATAACCTTCCGGCCCTTCAACTCTATGCCTCGGCTAATAAAGGCAAGTATACCATATGCCTTCTTAACCATTTTATCCACCCGCCCTGCTACCTTAAGGGACCAGTTTACATACACACTAAAGTCCCTCTGATCCTCGGTGCTTTCCAGGTTCTACCTTATTTGTCCTGCCCAAACGCATCACTTCATACTTATCTGGATTGAATTCCATTTGCCACTGATCAGCCCATCTGACCAGCCCGTCTATATCCCGTCTATATCCTCCTGTAATCTAAGGCTATCCTCTTCACTGTTTGCCTAACTAATATTGGTATCATCCACAAATTTATTGTTCAACTCTCCTA
Source organism: Scyliorhinus canicula (assembly GCF_902713615.1). NCBI lineage: Eukaryota > Metazoa > Chordata > Chondrichthyes > Carcharhiniformes > Scyliorhinidae > Scyliorhinus > Scyliorhinus canicula. The sequence continues at coordinate 68,655,420 of NC_052163.1, read as the reverse complement.
CATTCAAAATAACATAAATAACATAGAATTTACAGTGCAGAAGGAGGCCATTCGGCCCATCAAGTCAGCACTGTCCCTTGGAAAGAGCACCCTACTTAAGCCCACACCTCCACCCTATCCCTGTAACCCACTAACCCCACCTAACCTTTTATTTGGACACTAAGGGCAATTTAGCATGGCCAATCTACCTAACCCGCAGATCTTTGAACTCATGTCTAAATCATTTATATAGACCACAAACAGCAAGGGCTCCAACAAGGGATCCCTGTGGGACCCCACTAGACGCAGGCTTCCAGTCAGAAAAGCATCACCCTCTGCTTCCTGCCACTCAGCCAATTCTGGATCCAGTTTGCCAAATTTCCTTGGATCCCATGGGCTCTTACCTTCGCTATCAATCTCTCGGCGGCACAGTGGTTAGTACTGTTGCTTCACAGTGCCAGGACCCCAGGTTCGATTCCCGGCTTGGGTCATTGTCTGTGCGGAGTCTACACATTCTCCTCGCGTCTGCGTGGGTTTCCTCCCACAGTCCAAACATGTGCAGGTTAGGTAAATTGGCCATTCTAAATTGCCCTTAATATCCAAAATGGTTCGGTGGGGTTACTGGGTTCGGGTGGAGTTGTGGGCTTAAGTGGGGTACTCTTTCCAAGGGCTGGTGCAGACTCGATGGGTCGAATGGCTTCCTTCTGCACTGTAAATTCTATGTAAATCTATGTGGGACCTTATCAAAAGACTTGGTTGTGAGAGAGTGTGTGTATGTGTGTGCTAGTGAGAACGAGAGAATGGGTAGGTGTTTGTGCGAGTGAGAGAGCGAAAGTGAATATGTGTGTGTGAGCATGAGGGAGTGAGTATGTGGGTGAGAGGGAGAGAGAGTTAATGTGTGGGAGGGAGAGAGAGCGAGTGAATGTGTGGGAGGGAGAGAGAGTGAGTGTGGGAGATGGAGGGCGCAATTCTCTGGAAAAATATCTAAGTGTGGTAGCAAGCGGAAATTGCCGCAAGCATCTCGGCCCAGTGAGGCTGGCAACACTATTGAACATTAATTGGCCTCACTGGTTTCTCGAGGCAAATAATGGCTCACCAGTTGCTTTGCCGGCACCGTGCTAGTCAGCCCCCTGCTAGCAAGGTCGAGCAGCACTTAAACTGCACTTGCTCAGCCAACACCAGCCAGCTCGCAACAATGGCGCTCAGGAGACCGGCCCCAAGATTAGAGAACGCTGCCCTGGGGAGGCTCCTGGACGCAGTGGAGGCCAGGAAGAAAGTCCTGTTGAGCAACAATGAGGATGAGCAACAAGGCAGTCAGTGCTGCCTGGGATGAGGTGGCGGTGGCCGTAAGCTCAAGTTGTATGACCAAGAGGACTGGCCAACAATGCAGGAAGAAGGTCAATGACCGACACCGGACAGCACGACCCCCCCCCCCCCCCCCCACCCACCCACCCACCCCCCGCCAAGGGAGCATCCACCGCCCAACTCCCCATTCGGCTCCCTGCCCCGCCCACAACCCCCCCCAACCCCACCTTCACGTCCCCTCTCCCACTACTATCTACCACGCATGTGGCTAACGATGCCCTCTCTGTGTCTAACAAAGAACAATGCAGCACAGGAACAGTCCCTTTGGCCCTCCAAGCAGGTCCAACCTTTGCCAAAACCCTCAGCACTTCCTTGTGCCATATCCCTCTATACCCATCCTATCCATATGTTTGTCAAGATGCCTTTGGAACGCCATTAATGTATCTGCTTCCCTTGGCAACGCGTTCCTGGCACTCACCACCCTCAGCGTAATAAACCTGCCTCGTACATCTCCTCTAAACTTAGCTCATGGATCTTAACCTATGCCCCCTGGTGACTGACCCCTCCACCCTGGGAAAGAGTGCCTGCCCACCCACTCTATACATACCCCTCATAACCTTGTCGACTTCTATCATGTCACCCCTCAATCTCCGTCTTTCTAATGAAAACAGTCTGAGTCTATTCAGCCTCTCTGCATAGCTAACACCATCCAGACCAGGCAACATCCTGGTAAACCTCCTCTGCACCCTCTCCAAAACCTCCGCATCCTTCTGGTAGTGTGGCGACCAGAATTGTGAGCAATATTCCAATATCCCGGTGAGCCGCCTCTCCCGACTCCGGGGAGAACACCTTGGAAAAGAGCGCCGAGCTTGCCACTGTAGTCATCACACAGCTGTCATCTTCACCCCCCCCCCCCCCCCCCCCCCCCCCCCCCCCAAGCAGATACACACACCTCGGTGGGACATGTTTGTGGACAGGCTTCTGGGGCACAATCTGGTGGGCACCACACTGCTGATGATGCACAACAGGTGGAGGCAGGAACCCTCAGGTGAGACAGTAGTCGGAGGGCTGCTGGATCCCAGGACCCAGCTGGGTCCCAGCCTGTGGTGGAGTCCCAGAAGCTACGGCCGAAGGAGATGGCGCCGGCAATGAGTGGCACCAAGGCCACTACTGCTACAGTGGCGACCGCAATGGAGGGGCTGGTACACAGCGTCGGCACAATGAGTGAAGGTGTCCAAGGCGTGGCGCAGTCAGTGACAGCCATGCTGATGGCTTCGGCAGAATTACCGACTCGCTGGGGATGTCACCCAGTCCTAGGGCGACCTTTGTTGATGTTCTGCTGGACATGTCCCGGTCTCAAATGGGCATGGCCGAGGCACTGCAGAGCTTGTCCCAGTTGCTGGTGGGCTTGGCTGAGGCGCGGCAGAGCATGGCCCAGTCACTGAGGATCATCGCCGAGGGCGTCGACACGATGGTGCCAACCATGTGGAGCCGGCAGGGCTGGCAGAGCCAGATGATGCAGGGGAAGCCGGGGCTCAAACCAGCTGCCCCTCCGTCCCAAGGTAGACCATAGGGCCTTAAGATCACTGATCGGGAGGAGGGGGCACTGAGTGCCAATCCGGACATATCCCATGGAGTGATGAGGGTGGGCACCAGCTCCCCTAAGTTCCACCCCTGTGTTGAGGCCATGTCTGGAGGTCAGCACACAGGACAGGGCAGCACAGCTGTGCATGTGCCGCTGACAAGTGAGCTGGGGTTCTCCGGCACCAGAAGACACCTACCAGGGATATCAAAGGCCACAGGAAGAGATAGTCAGCTGGCAGCCTCCACCTCAGGTGTGCATTCTGGGTAAACAACTCTACTTAGTGGTAGAACTAGGAGAGCCAAGCACGTTGAGGATCACTGAGGGCACCGGGGGAGGGGGTGGGGGATAGGTAGTGTTTGGGGTGGGGTTGCAGGTGGGGGGGCAGCATGACCGGGAGTGGGGTATTGTACAGCACAACCGTTTTGAACATCCATTATGGTGCCTCTGTCACTTTCTTCCGCAATGTGGACAATTCTTATTATAATAATAATAATAATCACTTACTGTCACAAGTAGACTTCAATGAAGTTACTGTGAAAAGAGCCTAGTTGCCACATTCCGGCGCCTGTTCGGGGAGGCCGGTACGGGAACCTCCGTACCCTTTGTCCAACTCCCCAGGCTTTCCTCCCTCCCCATAGCAGTCACCCACCCTCCGACCGTGGACATGTCCCCAGAGCTGTGTCCCATCCTCTGGGTGTTCGTTCATTGCGTGTGTGGTGTTGCTTCCGCATTGTTCCAGCACAGTGTCCAGGCATCAAGGTTTGATTGGGATGCTAGGTGATGACTCCCACATGCTAAATGGCTCGCCCACCCACGGGAATCCACTTGCATTACTTAACCAAGATTTCCAATTCCCTATTAGCAATATCTTTCAGCTGCACTGCCAGAGCCTCAGCGTTCGGTGGGGGGTATGGGTGATCAGTGGGGCAGACAGGCAGGGACAATGGTTGCCCCCAGAACGGTTACACACAAACCAATGGTTGGCACGCTGGTGCAGTGAGCGGTTGCCTTCCAGTTCACTCCCCAAGCACATCCCCACCCCCCCATGGGGGCCCACCTCTGCGGAGGGATCCCCCACACCTAGCTGAGGGACCCTCACCCTCCACCGGTCACTGGGGTAGCAACCCCGGGTTCTTTGCCTGTGAGCAAAGATGGCTACTCGCCTCCTTGGCTCCCCACAGAAGCCCTTCGGCCAGGTTCACATTTTTAAAAAGGAGTACTAATCGGCGCCAGCTTTAGCACTTGCTGCGGAAGCCGCTGAATGACGGTAGGCCATTAGATATGCGGTCGCTCTCGTTCATTGTATGGAAATAGGTCTTAAGTGGTGATAATTGGTTTATCGCCACGCTACGGCGAGATCCCGATTTGACCTATGGGAGCATCACAAACAGTTTGGCGCATCTCGTTTTTGGTCTCTCCCGCTATTCACCGGCCTCGTTTCGCTTGAGCGTAAGCATGACCAGGACAGAGAATCACGATTGTTTTTTTTTCAAAAACCAGTCGCAAATCTCATCAGCGTGATGTCACATTGCCACGGAGGAGCATTCCAGAGGGCCGTACACTATGGCGTTCAGCTGTTTAATTACATTTAAATTAATGCAAATTCATCAGTAACGCCCTTTCTGTGGGGGGCGGGGAAGATCACAAACTGAGATCACGTCGGTGCAAATCGCATTATGGCCCTCTGCAAGATTTAGCGGCATGACAGGATTTGCGCCCGCAATATACAGGCCCGCTAAATCCCACCCATCTTTAAAGAACACCTCAATCTGTGCAGAAAATGACCTCATCTCCCCCCGCCCCCACAGACAAGGAGAATGACCCCAAAAGCAACAGGGAACTCCCCACTCCTAAAGAATCAGGGTGTGCCCCCTGCCCCACCACACAATCTCCAATGGAGTCCCCTAGATGGCTCCCCTGGCACTGCCACCCTTGCACTTGGCAGTGCCAGGGGGCATGTCCTTCACCACGCGTGTGTTATAATTACCTGTGCGCCCCTGACATGGTTACCTGGACTGGTTTACGTTTTTGAAAACCAGTCGTGATTTGTGTCGATGTGATGTCATGCTAGCTAGGTGGGAACATATGTTGAGAGTGGAAGCAGCGCGGTAAAGCCCGCTAATAATTAAGTTTGCAAATCATGCTCCCACCGTTCCTCAGCATAAACCTGATCGCATCATCAGAGGATCAGAATCCGAAGCCTCTCCGGCGCAAAACCTGTTTTAGGCCCCTTGCGAGATTTAGCGGCCATTATGGGATTTGCGCCCATGGCTAGCAGGGCCGCTATATCGTGGCCATTGTCTTCAATTTGCATCACAATTCTCTAACTACCCACTCTGTCTTTCTCCCTGCAAATGCCTGAGGCTGAATCATATTTGTATCCTTGATGTTGTAGTTCACCCTGAGATGAGCTTTGATCCACAAATTTGTGCCATCACCAAGACCACCTATTTCTACCTCCATAACATTCCAGTACCTGCCGCTGCCTCATCTCATCTGCTGCCAAGACCTTCATCCGTGCCTTTTTTATCTTTAGATTTGATTATTCCAGAGCATTCCTGGCCAGGCCTCTCACCTCCATACCCTCCCAAAACTTGTGTCATCCAAAGCTCAGCTGTCCACATGTAGTCCCATCTATCCATTACCTCTGTACTCACTGATTTAAATTGGCTCCCAGTTAAACTACACCTTAATGTTAAAATGCTCATCCTTGTTTTAAATTCCTCCATGGCCTCGCCCCTGCCATCTCTGTAACTTCCTCAAGCCTCGCAACTCTCCGAGCTACCTCTACTTCTCCCGTTCTGGCCTCTTGACCCTCCCTGATTTTAATTGCCTAATTGGTCTAACATTGGTGGCCAGTACTTTAACTGGAATTCCTTTCCTGAAGAGATAGGTTTTATGGAGTGACCTAAAGGAGTAAAAGAAAAACCAAACTCTGTCAACCAGTCTGAATTTCCATTTCAGTGGTTGAGGCAAAGAAGACGGCCTCAACCGGGATCTCGGGTTCATGTCACATTACATGTAACCCCCACCATATTGTCTGGGTTTGCAGAATCCTACCAACTGTCTTGATTTGAGACAATTCTGTAATGAACTCCAATTGGCTTTATTGGTTGGCCAATTGGAGTATGAGCTCCCTCAAAGATAGCTCATTGAGGGGGCCCATATAATCACCTGTGTAGGCTTTGTGAGCCAGTCTTAAGTTGACTGGACTGCTAGCAGCACTGTTTGTATCTGCTCCTGTAATATTGTTATTGTAAATACCGTATATACTCGTGTATCCTGCGATCTCGCGTATCATGCGACCTCTAAATTTTCGTCCCCAAAACATGATTTTATCATATATCTTATGTATCATGCGAGTCACTTTTTTGAGATACCAGATGACAGTAGGCTAGGCTTTCCGCCGTAAACAACCGAATGAGAAACAGCTGTTTTGCTGTTTCTAATCACGATAATAAACAGTTACCTAACACGTAACAAGTACCGTAACACATAACAACGATCGAATACATTCTACCCTTAGCCACGATGGAGAAAAGATCTGCGAAGAAACATACTGCCAAATTGAAGCTGCAAGTTGTTGCCGAAGCGGAACAAAGCAACAACGTTAAAGCTGCAAAGCTGTTTGGTGTCGGAGAAAGCTGTGTCCGAAACTGGAGAAAACAAAAAGAAAAATTGAAGGAAACTCCTTCCTATAAATGCGCAAATCGCGGGTCGAAATGTCATTGGCCGCAGTTAGAAGATAAAGTATCAAAGTGGGTGTCCGGATATCGAGAAAATGGTTATATTATAACACGATCTAAAATAAAATGCAGGAGAAGAGGATGAAAATATTGAAGACCTGGAAGATGATCAGTATGACGACTGCCTCGATGAAGAAGAATTCCAAGCTTTATTTGATGATGACACTGATAACAATGAAAGCGAATTTGAAGGATTTTAGTTTACCTGTAATAGTTTGTTTTAATAGTGTTTTTATTTTATTAAATGTTAATTAGCCCACATATGTATTCCTGTTTTATATTTCATAAATATAATAGTTTAATTAACTACTGGGTACTATTTGACTTACCGTAAATGGATACGGTCTGCTTAACAGCCTAACAGCCTAATCTTGGCCAGCACTTCACACCCGCAAATTTTGTATCTCGCGTATCATGCGACCCCCCCCAAATTTAGGTTTTCAAAAGTCGCATGATACGCGAGTATATACGGTAAATATTGGTGTGGTGACGGAACTCCTGCCTCCCGTGGATTACTACAAATTCGCACCTCGATTACCTGGGATTATCACTCACTCTACTCACATTGTCTGTTCCTGTGAAGATTTGTTTACTTGCTCACATCCCAACCATTCTTCACATTCCAATCTATAATTATCTTGCAATTGTGTCTCTCCTATATATGCTGTGATTGTGAATCTGTCTCCATTTCACCTGATGTAGGAGCAGCAGTCTGAAAGCTTGAGATTTCAAATAAACCTGTTGGACTTCAACCTGGTGTTGAGGCTTCTAGTTGATCTAGTTAGACCACATGTTTACGTTTGTACATTTTCTGCCTGGCAAGATGCTGGAAGTGTGAGCTGATAACAGCAATGTGAGCAGCAAGTGAAACCGGGCAATGGGACTGAAATTAATAAAACAAATGACTGTGTATCACCTTAACCAAACAGATTAAAGGATTATGAAAATAACAGCAGAAGAATGGAGAAGGAAGTGTAAATTAGAGTGAGTGAATTCACTGTCCAATTAGGCAGAGAAACGAGTCGGAACAAAAGGTGGGATCAAGAGAAAAAAACATATAAAATGTTTTGGAAATTTACGTTAAAATTAATTTACATTTACAATTTGAAAATTTCCAACAATTAAAATCTGAAGGAAAGAGACTGCAATTTTGGAACCATTAATTTTCAGTGTCAGAGAGGTTGACTGGCTGTAACTATCGTTTATCATGTTGATTAAAAAGGTGCTTAGTCAGAAATAAACAAGCCTTAATTTTCTGCGGTGAGTTTAGTTCATATTTAAAAGCAAATGTAGTAATTTCATGCTGTTCAATGAATTTCAGTCATGAGGCAAATAGTGAGATATCACTTTCGAAAGGCATTATGGCGAAGCAACGTAACTCGAACACGAACCTTTGGATATTTGAGTTTAACTGCACATCTGTCCTTCCCTGTAGTTGCATAAATTGTTATGCTGCTTTCCTATTTTCTCAGGTTGTCTCAGCTCTCAGTTGCCTTGGAGAAAACCATCACCTGCAAAAAGGTGCTGACAGCACAAGGTCGGGGGCGGCATTATATCCGACAAGCCTTGAATCAAAAAACCCTGGCAATTATAATACAACACCTTCGCCACACACCAAGATTATTAGAGGTAACTTGCACCCATTACTCCTCACTGCATATCTTCTCACATATCTCTTAACCCGTACTCTGTGTCATCCCCTCCTCACATATCCTGTCCTTTCTTCAGGTGTGATTCCACTGTTTCCTCAAACATAGCTTCATCCTATCTCACACATCTCCCCAATCCCCTGGTGTTAGCCATACCTCAGTTGGTAGTACTCTCTCCTCTGAGTCAGGTGGTTGACTTGAGCACAAAAATCAAAGCTAATGCTCCTGTGCAATGCTGAGGGAGTGTTTCACAGTCAGAGGTGACATTTTTTTAGATGAGGGGACAGTAACTTAGCTGATCATGTTACTGGACTTAGAATACAGAGGCCAGGACTAATGTTCCGGAGACATGAGTTAAAATGCCACAATACTAGGATATATAATTGATAAATCTAGTATTTCATAAAAGTCATTCTCCATCATAGATCATAGAATAGATCATAGAATTTACAGTGCAGAAGGAGGCCATTCAGCCCATCGAGCCTGCACGGCTCTTGGAAAGAGCATCCTACCCAAGGTCAACAACTCCACCCTATCCCCATAACCCAGTAACCCCACCCAACACTAAGGGCAATTTTGGACATTAAGGGCAATTTATCATGGCCAATCCACCTAACCTGTACATCTTTGGACTGTGGGAGGAAACCGGAGCACCCGGAGGAAACCCACGCACACACGGGGAGGATGTGCAGACTCCGCACAGACAGTGACCCAAGCCGGAATCGAACCTGGGCCCTGGAGCTGTGAAGCGATTGTGCTAGCCACAATGCTACCGTGCTGCCCCTTATGATGATGATGAGACTTCCAGATTGTTGTAAAAACCCATCTGGTTCATTAATATACCCCAGGGAAAGAAATCTGCCATCCTTAACCAGTCTGCCCTGCATGAGAGTTCAGACGCACAGTGTGGTTGACTCTTAACTGCCCTCTGAAAGACCTGGCAAGTCACTAGAGTTGCACCAAAATGCTACAGAAAAGTGCAAGAAGAAACAGGATGGACCATTTGGCATTGACCTATGCATTGGAAAGGATAAAGGCAAAACCTGCCCAGTCACCCCTTGAAAGTCCTCCTCACTAATAACTGGGAGCCTGTGCCAAAATGGGGAGAACAACAGTTGGGCATAGTCATATTCACCAAATCATACCTTGCAGCATTGTCCCAGACTCGAGGATCACCATCCTTGAGTATGTCCTGTCCCACAACATTGATTCTGGACCTCATGAAGTCTCATGGAATCAGGTCAAACACAGGCAAGGAAACCTGCTGATTACCACCTACTACCCTCAGCAAATTTATCAGCACTCCTCCATGTTGAACACTGCTAGGAGGTAGCTCTGAGGGTTCCAAGGGAAAGAACGCACTCTAGGTAAGGGACTCAAATGCCCGCCACCAAGAGTACAATACTCTGACCCAGGTGGCCACATCCTGATAGACATATCTGTGAAATTGGGCTTGGAGCAGATGGTTAGAGGCCCAATAAGGAAGAACTCTACTTGACCTCGTCCTCACCAGTCTGTCACAGATGTATTTGTCCATGACTGTATTTGTAGGAATGACCACCGCATGGTCTTTGTTGAAACAAAGTCCGATCTTTGGGTAGCACAAGTGACTAGCACTATGACTTCACAGCGCCAGGGTCCCAGGTTTGATTCCCCACTGGGTCACTGTCCGTGTTTGCGTGGGTTTCGTCCGGGTGCTCCAGTTTCCTCACACAATCCAAAGACGTGCAGATTATGAGAAATTGCTCTGAGTGACCACAAAGGGTAGGAGGGTTGATTGGGTTACGGGGATAGGGTGGAAGTGAGGGCTCAAGTGGGTCGGTGCAGACTCGATGGGCCGAATGGCCTCCTGTACTGTATGTTCTATGTTCACACTGAAGACGCTGTCCATCATGTTGTGTGGCATTATCACCATGCTAAATGGGGTAGATTGAGAACAGTTCTAGTAGCTCAAAACTGAGCATCCATGAGGTGCTGTGGGCTATCAACCGCAGCAGAATTTTATCCTACCACATTCTGTAATCTTATGGCCCCACATATCCCTCACTCTACCAGTACTATCAAGGCAGGAAACCAGCCATGGTTCAATTGTGTGTAGCATTCCAGAAGCAGCAGCAGGAATTTCAAAATATTTAAGTATTGTCATGGTGAAGCTACAACACGTGGCTACAAACAAGCTGTACAGGGGAAGCAACATTTTATAGATAGAGATAAACAATCACAACAAACAGATCAGGTCAAAGCTCTGCAGTCTTGCCACATCCAGTCACAAATGGTGGTGAACATTTAAACATCAGGAGGCGGTGTTTTATTTCTCTGATGAGTATGGGAAAGAGGACTGGACTAACATCCTGAAGATCTGAATTTAAATTCCACTATGACATGACAGTATATCCACATTGACAAAAATGGAGGAAACCAACACGTCGCTGCAAAACACAAACCTGAAGCATTTGCAACCAGATCTGGCCAGAAGTGATGCATCTTAATCATAGAATTTACAGTGCAGAAGGTGGCCATTTGGTCCATCGAGTCTGCACCGGCCCTTGGAAAGAGCACCCAGCCTAAGCCCAAATCTCTACCCCATCTCCGTAACCCCACCTAACCTTCTTTCTGGACACTCTGGGCATTTTTTTTTAGCTTAGTCAATCCACCTAACCTGCGGAGGAAACCCACAGAGACACAGGGAAAACGTGCAGACTCCCCACAGACAGTGACCCAGCCGAAAATCAAACCTGGGACCCTGGAGCTGTGAAGCAACTGTGCTAACCACAATTCTACTGTGCTGCACAGTTGCTTCACAATTCCAGGGTCCCAGGTTCGATTCCTGGCTTGGGCACTGTCTGTGCAGAGTCTGAACGTTCTCCCCGTCCGTGTCTCTGTGGGTTTCCTCCAGTTGCTCCGGTTTCCTCCCACAGTCCAAAGATGTGCGGGTTAGGTGGATTAGCCATGCTAAATTGCCCATAGTGTCCAAAAATGTTAAGTGGGGGTTATGAGTTAGAGTAGGTACATGGGCTTGAGTAGGGTGCTCTTGGTAAGGGCCATGCAGATTCGATGGGCCGAATGGCCTCCTTCTGCACTGTAAATTCTATGATTCTAACCACTGTGCTAACCTTCTCCTGTGGTCTCCTGCATCACATGCCAGTCTTCAGCCAATTTTATTCATTGCACGTGGCAGAGAGATGGTGATGGGGGTGGTGGCTGGAACATTTGTTGTAAGCTATGATTTAACAAGTGTAACTATGTCAGGCTCTTGCTTGACTAGTCTGTGAGTCTTCTTGGCTTTGGCACAAGTCTTCAAAAGTTAGTGAGAAGGCGATCGGGGTCCAAGGCGATCGGGTTCCCTCTGGTGGTTGGACTCTGGGCACGGTTGAACCCTGGCACTTCCAATACTACCTGAGCACCATGGCACAGCCAGCCTGGTATCTTGGCACTGCCACCCAGTAATTGGTAAGTTGGGGCATGGGGTGGAGGGGGAGGTCTGGAGACCATGGTGGGAGGACCAGAGATCGGGGCGATGTTTAAAAAGGGCGCCCCGATCTCTTCCTGCACTAGTGAGCTGAGCTCATTGGTGCAGGATATGAGCCTCAGCCGAGGCCCAAAAATGAAGCAGAAGCCCGTTTAATAGCGGGGTCGTTCTTGGTGCTGCAACCTAAATGCAACCATTAAATCGAGCCCCTAATATTTGTATATGAAAGAGCAGATGGTAACCGTTTAAAGTTTCCTGGGCCTGCATTGTATTGGTCAGCTCTGAAACAATCTGTGGTTGATCCCTGCCCTTTTCTTGTTGCAGTGGTATGACCCTGAGAGTTCTGTCCTGGCCAATGAACGTTTTTCAGGTAAGTAATCCAGCAGTCTGGCCTTCTTTGAAAGTGGAATTTTCTCTGGGTCTTAGTCTGTTTGGGTTTGCATGGCAGAAGTGGGGCGAGGGTTACGGGATATCATGAGAGTTTTCGGGGAGGGGATGAAGGGTTTACAAGGTGAAAGGTTTGTGGAATGTGTGAGGACTCTATGAATGGAGTGAGAAATTTATAAGATAAAATGATAGTAAAAGGTCTCCCGAAATAACAGTCTTATCTTCCTTCAGAAGCAATGAAAGCCCAAAGAACCCATCCTAATTTATTAACTGCTTCCTAGAACCTATGAGAAACCTAAATGGTCTGAACTGCATTCGGGTCTCGGCCATCACCAGTGGAGCAATTAGTGAACATCCCTGTTTGTAATGATTTCCCAGCCTGAGAATAATACTTTTTACATAGGAAGGTAAGGATTTCCGTTGTACACTTCCCACTAGTAGGTCAGGCAAGTGGGGAGTTTACCTAATGGCAAATTTGGGGCAGCACGGTAGCATGGTGGTTAGCATAAATGCTTCACAGCTCCAGGTCCCAGGTTCGGTTCCCGGCTGGGTCACTGCCTGTGCGGAGTCTGCACGTCCTCCCCGTATGTGCGTGGGTTTCCTCCGGGTGCTCCGGTTTCTTCCCACAGTCCAAAGATGTGCGGGTTAGGTGGATTGGCCATGCTAAATTGCCTGTAGTGTCCTTAAAAGTAAGGTTAAGGGGGGGGGTTGTTGGGTTACGGGTATAGGGTGGATACGTGGGGTTGAGTAGGGTGATCATTGCTCGGCACAACATAGAGGGCCGAAGGGCCTGTTCTGTGCTGTACTGTTCTATGTTCTAAATGCCTCCTGTCCCTGGTTTAGAGACTTATCAGTATTAGGTCAAATCCGGTTCAGCTCAATTTTCACCCTTCTGTCTGTTGCTTTTAACTCAGAACCATTCCTGTCACTGCTGCTGGTCTTGTCACAGATGAATTTGACCCTTGATTTGCAGGTTAGTGTTGATCTACCTGATAATATTATTTTATGTTGTTTCCACTATCAATGCAGTAATTAATTCAAAGCTACTCCAGGATTACTCTCCATGGAAGTGTAATGGAGCTGGCTTAATCGAGGGATTCAAGAGGGCGAAGGATGATTGTCTGAATGATTGAACAGGGTACAGGGGAAAAGGCAGGGGAATGGTACTAAGTCATGATGCTCGTTTGGAGAACCAGTGCAGGCACAATGGGCCAACTGGTCGTCTTCTGTGATCTTACAACTCGGGGCCTGAGCTTGTACTGAGCCAAATACAAGGTCCTCAGGATCTTGTGCTTGTTGCTGTTTCATACTGGAAGAATTTTCAAGCTGATTTACAATCTGAGTGTGATCTGAAGGAGCAACAACAAAACCTCTAGTTGGCATGGTTGGCCTTCAGACTTGTTAAAAATGACTTTGGGAGGGTGGTATGGTGTCACGTCAATTTCCTTAAATCAGTGCCAGGTGTTCTCAATCTGTGCACCAAAGGAACAGTTTCTCCCTAGCTGTTCTGACCAGACCCCTCACGATTTTGAATACCTCCAGCAAATCTCCTTTCAACCTTCTCTAAAGAAAGCTGTTTTTCCTTTAGACTAACCAGACAAAGAAATAGGATTGCAGAAACACGTGTGTTTGATGCAAGAATTAACAGGTTTATTGAATAGTTCTTCACTGTATAAGGTTTGGCACCAGACTCCATAAAAGCCTGCAAAGTATCCGATGACGTCACAGAAGTCCCGTGACTCTGTTCTCAAAGAGCCATTGCAAACAACTACAATAACCCACATATATAACAAAAACAGCCCTAACTTCTCCAATCTTTCTATGTACCTGAAGTTCCTCATCTCTGCAACTAATCTTGTGACTCTTTTCTTCACCCTCTCTGAGGCCTTCACATCCTTCCTATAGTGTCCTTTCCCAAACTGGGCATAATACTCCAGCTGAGGTGTTTTATACAGGTTTAACAGAACTTTCTTGGATGACGTCAGCTTTATAAACCGCATTCTCAACCTTTCAATGAATTATACACATATACAAACAGGGTAAATAATGAGAAATTGTTGTCACTCAAGACAGCTCCTGCACCCCTTTTGAATTGTACCCTTTACTTTAACGCCTCTCTGTGTTCTTCCTACCAAAATCAATTTCTTCAGACATCTCTGTGTTAAATTTGATCTGCTACTTGTCCATCCATTCCACGAACCTGTTGTGACCTTTTGAAGTTCTGCACTATCTTCCTTGAGACTTACAATGCTTCCACCTTCATATCATAGAATCACAATCTTTCCAGTGCAGAAGGAGGCCATTTGGCCCATCGAATCTGCACTGGCTCTCTGAAGGAGCATTCAACCAAGTCCCACTCTCCTGCCGTATAACTGTGCACATTCTTTCTTTTTGGATAGCAATTCAATTCCCTTTTGAATACATCGATTGAACCTGCCTCCACCATCCTCTCAAGAAGTTTGTTCCAGACTCTAACCATCCTCCGGGTAAAATGTATTTTCTTTGCATAACTTTTACTCTTTATGTCAATTATTTAGAATCTGTTCCTTCCAGTTCTTGATGCTGTCTTGAGTGACAACAGTTTCTCATTATTTACCCTGTCTATACCCCTAAGGGTCTTGAATACCTCTATCAAGTTTCCTCCCAGCCTTCTTTTCTCCAAGGTAAACAGTTTTAACCTCATAACTACAGTTCTTTATCACTGGAATCATTCTTGTGAGTCTCCTCTGTACTATCTCCAACACCTTCACGTCCTTCCTTAAGTATGGTACCCAGAACTGGACGTGGTACTCCAGATAAGTACTAACTAGTTCAACAAACTCAACATGACCTCCTTACTCTAGTCCTCAATACCCCTACTAATAAAGCCTCAGATACTATATGCTTTATTAACTGTTCTCTCAACATACCCTGCCACGTTTAATGATTTATCTGTATATATACCGAGATTCCGAGAAATTATATTTTATATGTATATATAAATACCATTTATATAATATAGATTATATTTTAAGAATCATCTGGGAATTTTGACATTTGTATATCAACATCTAGGTCTTTAATATATATCAGGAAGAGCAAGGGTCTGAACATCAATCCCTGGGGATCTCCGCTATAAACGTCTCACCAATCTGAAAACCAACTGTTCACTGTTCTATTTTCTGTTTCCTGTCAGCCAATTTCATTTCCATGTTGCTACTGTCTCTTTTATTCCATGAGATCTAACTTTTCTCACAACCCTGATGCACGGCACTCTATCAAATGTCTTTTGGAAGAATACCCAGAACAAACTGTTGAAATTCGACTGCAAAACTTCATTACCAACAAAGACAGTCCCAAAAGCTCAGAGAGAATCTTATTTGCTTTGAGCTTTGTGATAATCAGGTTGAAGATGATCATCAGTGCTTGAGATTGGAATACTTTCCAATTCAGGCACCATGGGCCAGAATTTCACTGAGTCAGGCCGACTCCGAAGGCCTTTAACCACAGCCAGGACCCTGAGGCATAAGTCCCAACCCCATTTCTGGCATTTCCCATTTTTGTAGGCAGTGAAAAGGGGAGGGGCATGAATCATACTGAAGGGAAACCTGAACTCGGGCCATTTGCAACTGGTGCAGAGTTCAAACAGACCCCATTTTTGCAGTTGTATACCTGCAGTTTGGGAGTCATGAATGGGACAATTTCCATCCATATGCCTCGCTATTTCTTCCTTGAAGATTGATTCCAGCATTTTCCCTACTTCTGGAAGTTAAGCTAACTGGCCTATAATTACCCACTTTCTGCAGACCTTTTTTAAACAGTGGTGCCACATTTGCTAATTTCCAATCAGCCGGGATCACCCCAGAGTGTAGTAAATTTTGGTATATTATCACGAGTGCATCAGCAATTTCCCGAGCCATCGCTTTTAGTACCCTGAGATGAATTCCATCAGGACCAGGAGACTTGTCTACCTTTAGCCCCATTAGCTTGCCCATCACTACCTCCTTAGTGATAACAATCGTCTCAAGGTCCTCACCTGTCATAGCCCCATTTCCATCAGTCACTGGCATGTTATTTGTGTCTTCCACTGTGAAGACCGACCGAAAAAACCTGTTCAGTTCCTCAGCAATTTCCTCATCTCCCATTATTAAAACTCCCTTCTCATCCTCGAAAGGGCAAATATTTAACTTAGCCAATTTTTTTGGTTTTATATATTTGTAGAAACTTTTACTATCTGCTTTTATATTTTGAGCAAGTTTACTCTCATAATCTATCTTACTCTTCTTTATAGCTTTTTTCGTAGCTTTCTGTTGCCCTCTAAAGATTTCCTAATCCTCGAGTCTCCCACTAATCTTTGCTACTTTGTATGCTTTTTCCTTCAATTTGATACTCTCCCTTATTTCCTTCGATATCCACAGTTGATTTTCTCTCTTTCTACCTTTTTGTTGGTATAAACCTTTGCTGAGCACTGTGAAAAGCCGCTTGGAATGTTCTCCACTGTTCCTCAACAACATTAGATATCTGGTCCTGCAGTTTCAATAGACTGCATTGTTAACTTTTCCCAGGGATTTTCATCAGATGTAAACCCATTACGAATGCTTGGCAGAGTTTCAAATGCTCTAAAACCACTCATCACAGCAGGGAGCTGAGTTCACAATTGGATTGACAGTTTTAAGAGGCTTTAAAGGGTGAGCTGTCTTTGCTGTGGTTAATGAATAAAAATTTGTTTGTTTGTACAACTGATCAATCACTTAAAGAAACTTAAAATTTTGGAATGGGTTTCATGAATGAGAGTTTTTTCAGTATCAAGTGTGGATGAGTGAGAGCTCATAGAAGTCATTTTATTTCATCTCCACATGGCTCCTAAGATCTTCAAAGTGGATACTGGGTGAGTGGCTGTGGAGGTAGCATGGGGGCATGTTGGTAGTAGTTAGCTGAAGGCCAGTTAGCTTAACTTCGGTAGTAGGGAAGATGCTGGAATCTATCATCAAGGAAGAAATAGCGAGGTTTCTGGATGGAAATTGTCCCATTGGGCAGACGCAGCATGGGTTCATAAATGTCAGGTCGTGCCTAACTAATTTAGTGGCATTTTGTGAGGGCATTACCAGTGCAGTAGATAACGGGGAGACAATGGATGTGGTATATCTGGATTTCCAGAAAACTTTTGACAAGGTGCCACACAAAAGGTTGATGCATCAGATAAAGATGCATGGCATTAAGGGTAAAGTAGTAGCATGGATAGAGGCTTGGTTAATTAATAGAAAGCAAAGAGTGGGGATTAATGGGTGTTTCTCTGGTTGGCAATCAGTAGCTAGTGGTGTCCTTCAGGGATCAGTGTTGGGCCCACAATTGTTCACAATTTACATCGATGATTTGGAGGTGGGGACCAAGTGCAATGTGTCCAAGTTTGCAGACAACACTAAGATGAGTGGTAAAGCAAAAAGTGCAGAGGATACCGGAAGTCTGCAGAAGGATTTGGATAGGTTAAAT
Organism: Scyliorhinus canicula; assembly: GCF_902713615.1. NCBI lineage: Eukaryota > Metazoa > Chordata > Chondrichthyes > Carcharhiniformes > Scyliorhinidae > Scyliorhinus > Scyliorhinus canicula. Next base: position 68,637,831 of record NC_052163.1, on the reverse strand, counting down.
GAATGGTCTAGGATCTGGCAGATGGAATACAATGTTGACACATGTGAGGTTATCCATTTTGGTAGGAAAAGCAGCAAAATTATTATTTAAATGCTAAAATATTAAAACATGCTACAGTGCAGAGAGACCTGGGTGTGCTGGTGCATGAGTCGCAAAAAATTGATTTGCAGGTGCAACAGGTGATTAAGAAGGCAAATGGAGTTTTTTCCTTCATTGCTAGAGGGATGGAGTTTAAGGCTAGGGAGGTTATGCTGCAATTGTATAAGGTGTTCCTGAGGCCACACCTGGAGTATTGTGTTCAGTTTTTGTCTCCTTACCTGAGAAAGGACGTACTGGCGCTGGAGAGTGTGCCGAGGAGATTAACTCGGTTAATCCCAGAGCTGAAGGGGTTGGATTATGAGGAGAGGTTGAGTAGACTGGGACTGTACTCGTTGGAATTTAGAAGGATGCGGCGCGATCTTATAGAAACATAAAATTATGAAGGGAATAGATAGGATAGATGCGGGCAGGTTGTTTCCACTGGCGGGTGAAAGCAGAACCAGGGGGCATAGCCTCAAAATAAGGGGGAAGTATATTTAGGACTGAGTTCAGGAGGAATTTCTTCACCCAAAGGGTTGTGAATCTATGGAATTTCTTACCCAGTGAAGCAGTTGAGGCTCCTTCATTAAATGTTTTTAAGATAGAGATAGGTAGTTTTTTGAAGAATAAAGGGATTAAGGGTTATGGTGTTCGGGCCGGAAAGTGGAGCTGAGTCCACAAAAGATCAGCCATGATCTCATTGAATGGCGGAGGGGCCAGATGGCCTACTCCTGCTCCTAGTTCTTATGTTCTTATGTATGGGGTTTGAGAGGGGGGGGGAGGTTAGAAATGAGGGCTTGAGTGCCAAACAGCCTTTTTTTACAAATGGGCCGAGAAGCCAGAAAGTCCCAAAGAACCAAGGTGAACTTCTAACTCAGCATCCTTCAGTACTCACTCACCTCCAGAGTTTCAGGCAAATGTGATCACACTCTGCCCCCCACCCATCCAGAGCACAATTCATTTGTGCAGGGGTCTTCCAAGTCAGATTTCCTGACTCAAGCTTGTCACTTCGATGGTGAAAATTCAGCCCCAACTATCATAATCAAGCGCTCTTACATACATAGATACATAGATGATAGGAGCAGGAGGAGGCCTTTTGGCCCTTTGAGCCTGCTCCGCCATTCATCACGATCATGGCTGATCATCCAACTCAATAGCCTAATCCTGCTTTCTCCCCGTAGCCTTTGACCCATTCTCTCCAAGTGTTATATCTAGCCGCCTCTTGAATATATTCAATGTTTTAGCATCAACTACTTCCTGTGGTAATGAATTCCACAGGCTCACCACTCTTTGTGTGAAGAAATGTCTACTTCTATCTGTCCGAAATGATTTACCCTGAATCCTCAGACTGTGACCCCTGATTCTGGACACACCCACCATTGGTAACATCTTCCCTGCATCTACCCTGCCTAGTCCCGTTAAAATTTTATAAGTCTCTCTGAGATCCCCCTCATTCTTCTGAACTCCAGCGAGAACAATCCCAACCTAGTCAATCTCTCCTCATATGACAGTCCCACCATCGCTGGAATCAGTCTGGTAAACCTTCGCTGCACTCCCTCGAGAGCAAGAACATCCTTCCTCAGAGAAGACCAAAACTACGCACAATACTCCAAGTGTGGTCTCACCAAGGCCCTGTATAATTGCAGCAACACATCCCTGCTTCTATACTCAAAACTCTTGCAATGAAGGCCAACATTCCATTAACCTTCTTTATTGCCTGATGCACCTGCATGCTTACCTGGGCATGGTTTAACAAAGGGCTAAATAGCTGGCTTTTAAAGCAAACCAAGGCAGGCCAGCAGCAATGGATCAATTCCCGTACCAGCCTCCCTGAACAGGCGCCGGAATGTGGCAACTAGGGGTTTTTCACAGTAACTTCATTTGAAGCCTACTTGTGCCAATAAGCGATTTTCATTTCATTACCTTCAACGACTGTTGCATAAGGACACCCAGGTCCTGCTGCACACTCCCCTCTCCTAATTTATAACCATTCAGGTAGTAATCTGCCTTCCTGTTTTTGCTTCCAAATATGAATAACCTTACACTTATCCAAATTATACTGCATCTTCTATTAATTTACCCACTCACCCAACCTAGATCCCTGCATCGTCGTCACAATTCACCCTCCCACCTAACTTGGTATCATCTGCAAATTTTGATATATTACATTTTGTTCCCTGATCCAAATCATTAATATATATTGTGAATGGCTGGGGTCTCAGCACCGATCCCTATGGTACCCCACTAGTTACTGCCTGCCAATTTGAAAAGGACCCATTAATCCCTACTCTTTGTTTCCTCTTTGCCAACCAGTTTTCTATCCAGCTCAATACATTTCCCCCAAGCCTATGCGCTTTAATTTTGCACAATAATCACTTATGCGGGACTTTGTCGATTGCCTTCTGAAAGTCCAAATATACCACATTGACTAGCTGCCTCTTGTCAACTGCACTGGTTACATCTTCAAAGAATTCCAACAGATTTGTCAAGCATGATTTTCCCTTCATAAATCCATGCTGACTCTGACTGATCCTACCACTGCTTTTTAAATGTTCCGATATAAAGTCCTTGATAATGGATTCAAGCAGTTTCCCCACTACTGATGTTAAGCTTATTGATCTATAATTCCCTGCCTTCTCTCTACCTCCCTTTTTGTATATTTGAGTGACTTGTACTACCCTCCAATCTGCAGGGACAGTTCCAGAGTCTATAGAATCCCGGAAGGTGACCACCAATGCATCCACTATTTCGAGAGCCACCTCCTTCAGCATTCTGGGATGCAGATTCTCAGGCCCTGGGGATTTATCCGCCTTCAATCCCATCAATTTGCCCAGCACCATTTCTGTACTAATGTTGATCTCCCTCAGTTCTTCTCTCTCACTAAACCTTTCATTCTCCAACATTTCTGGTATCTGATTTGTGTCCTGGATCAAGTAAGTGTTTTCTACTCCAATATTGTACGTCAGTCTCAAAATCGCTCACTCTTGTTTCCAAATTAAGGCATGTGGGGTTCTTCTTGAGCAAAACTGCAGGCTTATTGCTAAATGGTGTCAACCAAGAACCAAATTGCGACTGACCAACTTGTTTTATTTGGGGGCCTAATGCATTTTGCTACAGTATATGTAATAATCATATAATGATGTTTCTGTCTGGGTTACTTTTCAGAACAGTAGTTTTCTGGATGAAAGCTGGCTGCTTCCAGTAAGTACTGATATTTTCTGCCTTCTGGATTGGATTTGATTGGATTTGTTTATTGTCACGTGTACCGAGGTACAGTGAAAAGTATTTTTCTGCAAGCAGCTCAACAGATCATTCAGTACATGGAAGAAAAGGGAATTAAACACAATTCAAGAAAATACAAGAAAATACATAACAGGGCAACACAAGATATACAATGTAACGACATAAGCAATGGCATCGGATGAAGCATACAGGGTGTAGTGTTAATGAGGTCAGTCAATAAATAAGAGGGTAATTTAGGAGTCTGGTGACAGTGGGGAAGAAGCTGTTTCTGAGTCTGTTCGTGCGTGTTCTCAAACTTCTGTATCTCCTGCCCGATGGAAGAAGTTGGAAAAGTGAGTAAGCCGGGTGGGAGGGATCCTTGATTATGCTGCCCGCATAAGTCCATGGAGTCCATGGATGGGAGGCAGGTTTGTGTGATGGACTGGGAGGTATTCACGACTCTCTGAAGTTCCTTGCGGTCCTGGGCCAAGCAGTTGCCATACCAGGCTGTGATGCAGCCCGATAGGATGCTTTCTATAGTGCATCTGTAAAAGTTGGTAAGGGTTAATGTGGACATGCCAAATTTCCTTAGTTTCCTGAGGAAATATAGGCGCTGTTGTGCTTTCTTGGTGATAGCGTTGACGTGAGTGGACCAGGACAGATTTTTGGTGATGTGCACCCCAAGGAATTTGAAACTGCTAACCATCTCCACCTCGTCCCCGTTGATGCTGACAGGGGTGTGTACAGTACTTTGCTTCCTGAAGTCGATGACCAGCTCTTTAGTTTTGATGGCATTGAGGGAGAGATTGTTGTCGTTACACCACTCCACTAGGTTCTCTATCTCCGATATGTAATTGGAGAGAGTGGCAACAACTCTATACTTGCTTCTATCATTCACTGCAGGAGAGACTATTTACTTAGAATTACAAAGAATGTGCAACACAGAAACAGGTCATTCAGCCCAATAGGTTTATCATAGTATTTATACTCTGCATGAGCTTCCTAACCCGATCAACGTATCCTTCTTTCCATTCTTCTTCATGATTTTATCTAACTTTCCCTCAAATCTGTGCTATTCACCTCTACTACCTACTCTCTGGGTTAAAAAAATACTTTCTCCTGAATTGGATTTTGTAGTGACGACCTTTTATTTGTGGCCCCTGGTTCTGGTCTGACCTGGAAGTGGAATCGTCTTCTTCACATCTATCCTATTACATCCCTTCATAAGTTTAAGGACTCCTTATCTTCCCTTTTCTAGGAAAAAGAGCGCCAGCTTGTTCACAGCCTGGTCTTTGTCCATAATCACTAGTGCAGTCCAAGTCGCTATTTTTCATCTAGAAGCTTAGATAGTGAGTATCAGCAGGCTATTTAACCATGGAGGGCATCACAGCCAAACTTGGATTGTGTCTTAAGATACTGCCTTAACGCATGTACTTTCCAGTTACAGTTGCTATGTAATAGTAGGAGTGCGATACCTGGCTGATTGACCTAAGACAACTGCCACCACAACAAAGATCAGCTAATTGCATTGAGCAGAAATTAAGCCTGTGTGCTTCTAGTTTGCACATGTGCAGTAACTCCCTGAACAATCTCAATTGCTGTGTTGTACATTAACTCTGAGTGTCAGCATGTTGTGGATAAGCCTTGACTCTCTGGGCTGATCATTTTCCCATTCTTCCTACATCTGCACTGTGATGCTGAACAATAACTTTTATTTACTCTGTATGCAGTACCTTTGAGCGTCCAATGGCTCGTCACAGAGATAGCAAACAAAATTTGGCACCAAACAATAGAATGAGACACTAAGGTAGTTGATTGGTCAAAGAGGTAGATTTTAAGAAGTGTCTTCGAGAAAGAAAGAGAGGGGGGAAATCCGAGATGTCTAGGGCCTAGGTAGCTGAAAGCAGTTCTGCCTGTGGTGGAATGATTAAAATCGATGTTGTGCAAGGGACGAGAATTGGAGCAGTGCAGGTGTTTTGGAAGGTTATAGAGTTGGAAGAGATTATTGAGATTGGGAGGGAGCTCAAGTCATGGAAGAATTTGAAAAAAGTGAGGATTCTAAAATCAAGGCATTTCTTAACCAGGAACTAATGTCAACAAAGAACAAAGAAAAGTACAGCATAGGAACAGGCCCTTCTGCCCTCCAAGCCTGCGCCGACCATGCTGTCCATCTAATCTAGAAACTTCTCCACTTCCGGGGTCCGTATCCCTCTATTCCCATCCTATTCATGTATTTGTCAAGACGCCCCTTAAACGTCACTATCATGCCTGCTTCGACCACAATAAGCGATTTTCATTCATTTCATGAAACTTGGTGCAAGTTTCAACTCAATGACCGATGTGCCCGGTTCAGTTCTTACCGAGAGGGATCATCTCCCTCCCCCATCAGTTCCGCCAACATTGGCAGTAGAGTTTTGGATAACCTCAGGCTCACATAGGGGAAGATGGGAAGCCTTGTTAAATAGTCTTTGAAATAGTCAAGTCTAGAGGTAGGAAAGGACTGAATGTGGCTTTCAGCTGCCGATGAGCTGAGGCAGAGTCTGATGATGATAGGGAGGTGAAAAAAACCCCACTGTAAAGTCAGAAACCGTTTGTCACTGAGATTTTAACTCCCCGCTGCACAAGTGCGTAATTAATAGGATTTAATTAAAAATCAAACATTTAAAATATTTTAATTCTGTTCAATCTGGTGTCTTTCTCCTTCAATGCTCTCTCCATCATTCATTTTAACTATACCTTATTTTGACTTCCGGTGGCAGCATGTAGGGGGGAAGTCGCACGTTGGGTGGCTCCTGCTCGAGGCTTGTTCTTTTGGAGTTTAATACCAGATCCCAGGGACAATTTTTTATGACAGAGTGTAGGAAGGCATAAGGAAGGTGATAATGTTGAAACATCACAAGAAAGCCGCCGTGAAGAAGGGAGTGAGGGTTCACCGTCGAATGAAAGGGCCAGCCGGGAGCTGGAAAGATGGCAGAGGCTGAGTCACTGGATGGGGCCGCACTGCTTACGGCAGAAAAGATGACCGAGGTGATGGAGTTGGAGAAGCAGTTTGCGAAGCATATGGAGGTGTTGAGGAAGGAGATGTAGGTGGCATTGAAGGTGTTGGTGGAGGAGGCAATTGCCCCGGTGAAGGTGGCTGTGTCAAAGACATCAGCCGAGGTGCGGGAGCAGGGTGAGAAAATGAAGGGAGTGGGGGAGGACATGTCGCAGCACAGCGACCAGCTGACCTCGATGGGGGAGGAGCTGTAGAGGGTGGTCGAGGCCAACAAGGGGCTGCGAGCAAAGTTGGAGGACTTGGAATTTCGATCAAGGCGGCAAAATCTGGATTGTGAGCCTGCCCGAGAGGGTGGAGAGCCCGAGGCTGAAGGAGTACTTTTCTGTTGGCGCAACTGATGGGGCAGGGAGATGATTGCTCTCGGTAAGAACTGAACCAGGCACATCGGTCGTTGAGGCCTAAACCAAAGGTGAATGATCCGCCAGGAGCAGTGATTGTTTGCTTCCACAGGCATCACATGAAGGAGAAGGTCCTAAATTTGGTGAAGCAGAAGCGGGAGGTGCGGTGGGCTGGTGCTGATGTACGCATTTACCAGGACTTAACGATGGAACTGGCAAGGTGGCAAGCGACTTTCGGCTGAGTAAAGACGGCACTGTGTAACAGTGGGGTGCTTTTGGCGTGGTGTATCCAGCGAAGTTGAGGGTGACCTGCAACTCCAGAGACTTTTAATTTGAGACGATGAAGGCGGCGGTGGAGTTTGTGAAGGCCGAAGGCTTGGGGCAGAAGTGAGGAATGGGACTGAAGATTGGTCATGGACTGTAGGGACGGGAGTTGGAAGAGTATAAATATATATATATATATATATATAGAGTTCTGGTTTATATTTTTACTTCATGCTGTTATATGGGTTAAGCTTTGTCGTTTTTTGTAGCGACGTTTTTTCTGAGGTTTGTTTGTTTGCACGGGACATGTTGGATTGAGAGGGAGTATGTTCTCGTTTTTGGAACTGGGGAGGGGAGGGGTCCTTGGCAGGGACACCCGCACTAGCAAGCTTCAGTTAGCTAGCGAACGGAGGTGTGGTGGGGGTACGGGCTGCGGACATTGGAGCCTGGTGAGCAGGTTTTGATGGGCCGAGGATGTGTGAAAAGGGGGGGGAGGGGTTCTATACTGGGAGAGGTGTTTTCGAAAGGAAGTGGAGGGAGTGATTCTGGGAGGGGGAAGGGGTTCGATGGTAACAATGGATGGAGGAGGGTCAGGTCCAGAGGGCAGGGCCCGGAGTTATGTTGCAGGAACGTGAGAGGGTTGAGAGGACCAGTGAAGACGTTGAGGGTGCACGCACACCTGAAAAGTTTGAAGGCCGATGTAGCGATGCTGCAGGAGACTCATTTGAGGGTGAAGGATCACGTGAGGCTAAGGAAAGGCTGGGTGAGCCAAGTGTTTCATTCGGGGTTTGATGGCAGGGCGCAGAATTAGCGGTTTTCGGTAATAATTGAGGGAGGTTCCAGATGGAGAAAGTGGTGGCAGACCAGGGAGATAGGTATGTGATAGTGACAAGGGCATTGGTGAGGAGGTTGGTGGTGTTGGCAAGCGTGTTTGGGGCAGCATGGTAGCACAATGGATAGCATTGTGGCTTCACAGTGCCAGGCTCCCAGGTTCGATTCCCCGCTGTGTCACTGTCTGTGTGGAGTTTGCACGTTCTACCCGTGTCTGCGTGGGTTTCCTCCGGATGCTCCGGTTTCCTCCCACAGCGCCAGGCTCCCAGGTTCAATTCCCCGCTGGGTCACTGTCTGTGCGGAGTTTGCACGTTCTACCCGTGTCTGCGTGGGTTTCCTCCGGATGCCCCGGTTTCCTCCCACAGTCCAAAGACGTGCAGGTTAGGTGGTTTGGCCATGCTAAATTGCCCTTAGTATCCAAAACGTTTAGGAGGGGTTATTGGGTTATGGGGATAGGGTAGAAATGAGGGCTTAAATGGGTCGGTGCAGACTCGATGGCCTGAATGGCCTCCTTCTGCACTGTATGTTCTATGTGTGGGGCCTCACGGTAGCATGGTGGTTAGCATCAATGCTTCACAGCTCCAGGGTCCCAGGTTCGATTCCCGGCTGGGTCACTGTCTGTGTGGAGTCTGCACGTCCTCCCTGTGTGTGCGTGGGTTTCCTCCGGGTGCTCCGGTTTCCTCCCACAGTCCAAAGATGTGCGGGTTAGGTGGATTGGCCATGCTAAATTGCCCGTAGTGTAAGGTTAATGGGGGGATTGTTGGGTTACGGGTATACAGGTTACGTGGGTTTAAGTAGGGTGATCATTGCTCGGCACAACATCGAGGGCCGAAGGGCCTGTTCTGTGCTGTACTGTTCTATGTTCTATGTGTATGGCCCTAACTGGGATGATGTAGGGCTTGCGAGGAAGGTATGTGGGGCCATCCCTTGGATTTGCTTGAGCTGATAGTGGGTAGGCACTGGAACATGGTGCAGGGGCCAAGGTTGGGCAGGTCGCGGCATGGCCACGCTCACTTGCCATGTCGGGGCACGGGGGGTGGGGGGGGGGGGGGGTGCGGGGGGCTTGACTGGACTTTTGGAGGCAATGGGAGGAGTGGACCCTTGGAGGTTTCTCTGCACCCGGGGGAGCAGAGAAATGGATTTTCCTTCTCAATCCATAAGGCCTATTCGAGGATAGATTTTATTTGTGGTAGAGAAGGCGCTGTTAGCAGGGGTTAAGGGATTGGAGTATTCGGCAGTAGCAATTTCCGATCACGCGCTGCATTCGGTGGACATGGGGCGCGAATCTCCGCTCCCGCACGGAATCGGGAAGGCAGGCGTGAACTCGGCCGAGTTTCCCGATCGATTCTAGGCCCGGAAATGGGCTAGGAGTGGGGCCACGGGAAACACTTGGGGAATGACGGCAAAAGCCCGCAACCCCCGAATGACGCTTGAGTGACGCCGCTCTGCGTCGTAACAGGGCGCGAGCGACCAATACAAGTGAGGGGGTGAAAATGACGGAGCCACGGAGGGCCGCCCCGAGGTTCGGGGAGACTGACCTCGAGACCCTCCTCGATGAGGTGGAGCAACGGAGGGGCATCATCTGCCCTAGAAGAGGGCATCGCCACCCTGCCAGCGTTGTGCAATGGGCCTGGCGTTAGGTGGGCACAGCAGTGAGTGCTGTGGGGCCGACCCCTCGGTCTGGGGAGCAGTGCCTAAAGAAGCTCCACGACCTCACCAGGGCTGCCAGGGTAAGTGCCAAGAGGGTGCCCCCGGGTCACAACAATCCCCCCCCCCCTCCCCCCCCCCCCCCCCCCATGTCCCTCATCACCCACCTCCCCCCCGGGCACGAGGGGGAGGGGGAGGGGGGGGGCCAGAGTGAGTGGAGGGTGGTTAACAAAGTTGTCACAGACCCACATGAGCGCTGCGACCCCCTGGAGAGATGCCATGGTGTAGCTGCAACATTCCCCCCCAACCTGTGCCAATATCTGAACGCCCTGATGTTCCCTGCCGAATTGTGATGCTCTATCCATGCCCTCCCCTGAACAGGACAAGACTGCTCACAAGAACCGGGAGCGGAACAGGACCGGAGGGGGTTCACCCATTATGCACCCCCTGACAGTCTTTGAAGAGAGGGCACTGGACCTTGCTGGGGGATCTGCCACCTGGGAGGTCGCGCAATGCGAGGTTGGAGGTGCAGAACCAAGTGAGACAACCCTGCATGACAAACCCTCCCACCCAGCCATCCTCGGTCCCCACACACCATACCCACTGGACCCTCCATCCTTGGTCCCCTCACACTCTACCCACTGGACCCCCCATCCTCGGTCCCTTCACACTCTACCCACTGGACCCCCCATCCTCGGTCCCCTCAAACTCTACCCACTGGACCCCCCATCCTCGGTCCCCTGAAACTCTGCCCATCCTACGCCCGGCCGAGCGTGTCTAACTAACCCCGTATTATTCTGTTCCCTAGGGCGTGGTGACGAACGTCCAGGGCCGTCTGCTGCCACACACAGGCGCCCATCTTCCACGACCATCGCACCCAAGGCCGCACGCCAGAGGGTGGCAGGAGGTCAGCCAGGAGTGCCATCCTCCCAACCCCGGACCCTCGAGCAGGACGCACACAGGACGGCGACACACTCAACAGAGTCACCTGAGGGAGAACCAGACTTTGGCCGCGTGCAGCCTGCGCTCGAATATGACTGGGACGAGGCCACTGCTGGTTTTATGACGAACGACAACCTAGAGCTTGCGGCACTGCTATCTCTCACACCATCCACCATCCCAGAGACTCTCACCTCAGTTGGCCAATTAAGTGATGAGGCTCCTGCGCCACGGTCTGGTGTGCACTACACAGCTGAGCCGGTAGAGCAGGTGGAGGTCAGAGCAGCCGAGGGTCTGGACGATCGGAGGGCAGCCCAGGCCCAGCATTCAGCTGGCTCCCAGACGTTTCCCGGGTTCCTGGATTTACTCGACCCACCTGGACAGCCGATGCATTTCAAAACCCAGGGACACAATGACGGGATGAGGGCCGTCTTCCAGCAGCTGCAGACGCAGTTAGAGGAGTCAAACCGCATCCAGGAGCAGGGAGTGGTGCCACTCATGGCAGCCAACCAGGCCGACACCGCACGGGTGGCGTCCGCGGTCGAGGCAATGGGTGAAACGGTTTCGGCCATGGGTCAGGTTCTGCAAGGCTTTGGGCTTAATTTGCATGCGTCATCCTCGGCCCTGGACTGGGCTGCCCTCTCACAGGCAGCAATGCGCCAGAGCCAAACCGACATTGCTGGCGCGCTACGGGCCCTGACCGAGTCTCACCAGGCCATGGCCCAGTCCCTGCATGCCATGGCCCAGTCCCAGCACGCCATGACCCAGTCCCAGCAGGCCATGGCACAGTTCCAGCAGGCCATGGCACAGTCCCACCAGTCAGAGAGCATCGACCGCCTGACACACGTGCTGGATGGCGTCGCGCACTCACAGGTTGAGGTCTCACAGTCCCTGGCGGGAATGTCTCACTCCTTGGACACTGCGAACGTTCGGACCCTGGTCGATACCGTTGCAGGCCTCCAGGACTGGCAGCGGCAGGTGTCGGTGGGGCGACGGGGCACCTCCCCGCTCACACCTCCGTCCCACAGTGAGGCACGGGGGCCACCGGGCTCCCCGAGGGAGGAGGGGGTTCCGGGGCCCGTCCCATTAACTCCATCACGGGACGTCCCTCAACGCTCGGCCTCCCCCGCGTCCCATCCCTGGTGCGTCGGGGTGGCACCACGTCATCCGAAACGCCCGTGGAGCACCCTGGCCCATCAAAGCCGGGTCGCCCCAGGAAACGAGTGCCGACGGGGAGACATATCGCAGGGGGTGATTCTCATCAGTCCGCCTCCACTCCTGCTGTATCATCTGGGGATTCACTTAGACATAGTGGTAGAGTCCGTAAGGCAATGAAGAGGGACTCAGAGTAAGTGGGTCGGGTGAAGGGCACAGTTTAGTTGTACGGGCTAGGGCATCTGTACATAATATTCACCATTAAACTCACTGTTGCACCTAACTTGTAAGACTGTGTAATTTTTCCGTTGCCACGGGGATCGTGATGGTGACCGAGTGTCGCTGGGGTTCACGAGCGATGAAACTTCGGTGCCGGGTGTGCAGTCCCTTCCCCCCCCACCCCTCCCACAGCTACCCCACGCGGGCACACGATGGAGTGTCCCTGACGAACTCAGCGACCACCGAGATGGATGGTTCAGCAATTGCCATGAGTCAGACTTTGTCTAACGATTCTGAGCTCACAGCTCATCGCAGAGCGGGCTGTCATCATTCAACATGGCACTGATCACACCCGCTGACACAGCCATCAATGTCGTGCCATACCGTTTTGCCACAGTGGTAAGGATGATGTCGAAGTGGAGCAGTGTACGCAGAGCGGGGGTACAGGGCCAGGGGTGGGGGGGTTTTGGTGGCAGTTGTGTGCTGACCGTTTGCACGACTGGCGATGCAGGTGATGGTGTTCAGCGGTGCCGTCGCGCGCGACGCGTGAATCTTGCTGCCACCAACGCGTCGCGTGCCCACTGTCCTCGCCGGGTCTGCCATGCGGCCTCCTGGGCATCACCAGCACCTGGGTCGTGTCTGTGTGCTGCGCCCGACGCACCACCAACCTCCTCCACCTCCTCCTCCTCCGTCTCCGTGTTGGCACCACTGCCAGTGGCTTCTCCCTCCGACTCCTCCACCAGGGCATCTCCCCTCTGCATCGCGATGTTGTGCAGCGCACAGCAGACCACTACAATGCGAGCGACCCTGTCGGGCTGGTACTGCAGGGCCCCTCCGGAGCGGTCCAGGCACCTGAATCTCATCTTCAGGAGGCCAAGGCAGCGCTCCACCACACCCCTGGTTGCTGCATGGGCCTCGTTGTAAAGGGTCTCCGCGTTGGTCTGAGGCCTCCGTATGGGCGTCATCAGCCAAGACCTCCGTGGATAACCCCTGTCGCCCAGCAACCAGCCCCTCAGCAGGGGGGGCCGTCCCTCAAACATAGCCGGGATGAATGACTTGGCAAGAATGTACGCATCATGCACACTTCCAGGGAACCTTGCGCACACGTGCATGATCTTCATGTGGGGGTCGCATACCACCTGGATATTCATGGAGTATGTCCCCCTCCTGTTTGTGAACACTTCCCTGCTGCCTGCAGGCGAGCGCATGGGGAAGTGAACACAATCAATGACCCCCTGGACCATCGGTATACTGGCCACGTTGGCAAATGCACGGGCTCGTGCGTCTTGATTTGCTCTATCCTCGGGAAAGGTGATGTAGCGGTCGGCGATGGGATACAGGGCGTCGGTCACATCCCGGATGCACCTGTGCACCGATGACTGCGATATCCCGGATAGGTCCCCGCTCGGAGACCGGAAGGAGCCGCTTGCATAAAAGTTAAGTGCTACCGTCACCTTGATGACAACCGGTATCGCGTTTCCTCCTCCCGTTCCACGTGGGGCGAGGTGCGACACGAGGTGGCAGATATGTGCGACCGTCTCTCTGCTCAACCGGAGTCTCCTCTTGCATTGTCTCGAAAGAGAGCCGGCCACGGTACACCCTAGGCCTCGCTCGTCGCCTATAGCGCCCTGGCTCCACCATCAATGTCTCCTCCCCCCCCCCCCCCCCCCCCATGCTGCTCGACGACGGGCCACTCCACGGCCATTCCCTCTGCTGCTGCAGCTGCCCCTGCATCCACTGTGGGATGTGGCTGTGGACGCAGTGCAGCAGCCCAAACCACTGCGGCCAGCCTAACCCCCTGGTCACTTTCTGCGTCCAACGGGCAGTTAACAACACATTCTCCTCACTGGTGCGTCAGTGGGCTGTGGCCATCAGCCACAGGGCAACCAGCGGCCGTGTCCTCATCACCGTCCTGCCATGGCAGGGCGGCTGACATGTTGCATCCGGGGGTGGACGACCCACTCCATTCACTCCCTCTCCCCTCCCTCTCCCACTTCTCCCTCTCTCTCCCCCCCCCGACTTCTCCCTCTCTCTCCCCCCTCCGACTTCTCCCTCTCTCTCCCCCCCCTGACTTCTCCCTCTCTCTCCCCCCCTCTGACTTCTCCCTCCCTCTCCCCTCCCTACCTCTCCCCCCCCCCCCCCCCCACTTCTCCCTCTCCCCCTGATGGGACCATCAATTCACTAGACACGTGCTTTGAGATATGAACAGTGGTTTTAATCTACTTACTACAGAGCCAGCCTGTTACACGTTGAACTCTCGATGAACTGGTCGGTTGGCTCTGGGCATCGATATTTATACAGCAGTCCAGGGGAGGAGCCATCGGCGGAGCCAAGGGTGGAGCCCTGTACAAACTCCTAAGCATTCCCAGAGCTACTCCCCCTAGTGGTCGGGCAACGCAACTGCGCTTACAATCGTACGGTCTCATATATATATCACAGTGTGAATTGCAGAGTTACATTCACCACACCCCCTCTCCCACTTCTCCCTCTCTCCCCCCCACTTCTCCCTCCACCCCACTCACTTCTCCATCTCCCCCACTTCTCACTCTCCGCCCCCTCTCCCACTACTTCCTCTCCCCCTCCCACTTCTCCCTCTCCCCCTCCCAGTTCTCCCTCCCCCCCACCCATTTCTCCCTCCCCCCCACTTCTCCCTCTCCCCCCTCCCCCACTTCTCCCTCTCCCCCCGACTTATCCCTCTCCCCCCCCCCCACTTCTCCCTCTCCCCTCCCCACTTCTCCCTCTCTCCCCCCCCCCCTCCCACTTCTCCCTCTCCCCCCCCCCCCTCACTGGCCGCTGCGTTCACATTGATGCATTCCCCAGTTTGCGGAGACTCCGGGACAGTTCACTCACCTCCTCACTCCGCGTCAGCCAGCTCGACTGGCTGGCGACTTTAAAAAGCAGGTGTGAACGACGATGTCATGACCTTGCGTCACGACGTCGGGACTTCGACCCATCTGGGCCGGTGAATAGCGGGGATGCCGGAGAATCGCCATTTTGGCTGCATCGGGCGATTCTCTGTGTTTTGCGCGCGAAACACGATGACAAAAATTTGGCCGGTTGGGAGAATAGCGGGAGTGCGTCGGACCGGCGTCGCGGGAAAAAACGGCGCGGCACGCTATTCTCCCAACCAGTGTGACATGGGAGAATCGCGCCCATGGTTTTGGAGAAGGGGGCAGTGCAGAGGCCGGGGTAGAGATTGGATGTGGGGTTGCTGGGGGACCTTGGGTTTTGTGAAAAGTTTGGGAAGGTAATTGAGGAATACGTGGAGTTTAATTGCATGGGGGAGGTTTCGCAGGCGGTGGTATGAGAAGTTCTGAAGACGGTGGTGAGGGGGGAGGTTATCTTGTTCAAGGCGAAGGTGGATAAGGAGCAGAGGGTGGAGCGGCAAAGGTTGATAGTCGAGATGTTGGAAGTAGATAGGAGGTATGCAGAGGACGTGGATCCAGCTCTTTTGGAGAGGAGGAAGGAGCTACATGCGAGTTTTGATCGGTTGTCCACAAGGAAGGCAGTGCGCCAATTGAGGTGGGTGAGGGGGAGCAGTTGATGAGTATGGGGAGAATCTTGAAGGAAGGGAGGATGGGAAGTATGTTGGCAGGTCAACTTTGGAGGGAGACTTCCGGTGATGACGATGTGCTGAATAGTTGCACAGAGTGAGGCTAGGCTAGGCTGGAAGCGGAGCAAGGCGAGGCTGGGATCGTAGTGAGACAATGCCAGGGTTAGAGCGAGACAAGGCCAGGGTTAGAGCGAGACAAGGCGAGGATCAGATCAAGACGAAGCTGGGATCAGAGCGAGACAAGACGGGGCCGTAATCAGAGTAAAGCGATTACCTCACTCTAGCTGTGGCCAGAGCGAAGAAGGGCCAGAGAAAGGTGAGGCCGGGGTCTGAGTTTGGTAAGGCATAGCTCTAGGCCGAGGGCAAGAAGCAAGGCTGGCGAGGCCATGGGCAGCAAGAGACTGGAGGGAGGGGGTTGTATTTGGAAGGAGTGCTGGAAAGTGTGTAGGGAGTGAATGGGAGAGTGTGGAGGCTGAAAAGAGCAGGGGAGCGGAAAGCACAGGGGACAGCAAGGTGTTGTGGTTGGGGAAGAGTTCAGACCTGGAATCTTGGGCTGTGGGTGCATGGAAAGTATATGCCCTGAGACAATCAACTAAGAACCCGTGGGAATCAGGTGTTGCTCTCAGCTCTTTAGTGTCTCGTGGAATAATTTTTATGGATTACGTGGTCCAGTGGTTGGAGCTGCTGCCTTGTGGCTCCGGGGACCCGG
Organism: Scyliorhinus canicula; assembly: GCF_902713615.1. Lineage (NCBI taxonomy): Eukaryota > Metazoa > Chordata > Chondrichthyes > Carcharhiniformes > Scyliorhinidae > Scyliorhinus > Scyliorhinus canicula. The sequence continues at coordinate 68,621,821 of NC_052163.1, read as the reverse complement.
GTTCGGTTCCAGCCTCGGCTGGTTGTAGGTGTGGAGTTTGCACTTTCTCCCGTGTCTGTGTGGGTGCTCCGGTTTCCTACCATGGTACAGGGCAGGTTTGGTGGATTGGCCATTTTAAATTGCCCCTCAGTGTCTAAAAGGTTAGGTCAGATTACTGGGGTACGGGGATAGGGTGGAGGCGTGGGCTTCAGTAGGATGCTCTTTCCAAGGGCCGGTGCAGACTCGATGGGCCGAATGGCCTCCTTCTGTACAGTAAATTGTATGTTAAGTGGCTCTCCTCCTGTGGACCCGAAAAATAGTCACTTTTCAAGTGGCTGAGACGCTGGTCCAAATGCAGCTCGCCCTGAGCAGAGCGGAGAAGAGACTGGAAGCTCAAGAGGCAACCATCAAGGACATGGAAAAGGCCCCAACTGACTGGAGTGATCAGATTGTGGTGCTGGAGAAAGAGGTGCCGAGGTGGTCGCGACGCAGGGCAGTCTGAAAGGTAAAGTAGAGGATCAGTAGAACTGCTCAAGAAGGCCAAAACCTGCGGATTGTGGGCCTACTGGAGAGGATCGAAGGCCAGGACCCCAGAGTATATGTGGCCGCGATGCTGGGCAACCTGGTGGGAAAAGAAACTTCCCCCAACCCATCAGAAATAGGCAGGGCACACCGGTCGCTGCGCCCAAAACCCACAGCTGGGGAACAACCGAGGGCAGTAATAACCAAACTGCACCGGTACCAGAACCGGGAAAGACTCCTGTGCTGGGCCAGGCAGTCCAAGGATTGTTGCTGGGAAGGACATAGAATAAGGATATGCTAGGACATGAGGCTGACCTGGCCAGGAAACGGGCAGAGTTCAACAGTGCCATGGGAATGTCACTTTAAGAAATATTTGTCTTCTCAAGTGGCTGCAGTGATGTCATTGTGTGGGTGGAGCTGGGCTCTGGCTCTGCTTTTTACTTTCGTTTTGAGCGGGAAGCTGCTTTTGGCTCTGAGTTTTACTTTCGGTTTTCAGTTGGGAAGCTGCATTCAAACCAAGAAGATGTATTTTGGTCTCTCTCTCTGCATGCTAAATAATGTCTCCAGATCACTTGATAATTTCAAAGTAATACCTGTTTCTGTAAGGAATGCAAACCTACTGTTTCTGTTGGGAAAAAGGTGTTTAGCTGATGGATGTTGTTAGGAAAGTTACTAAGGATTACCTATAGAGTACTGTTCTTTGTGGGGGTTATCAGTGTTGGTAGTTGATAAGATGTTTACTGTGTGTTGCTAAAATGTTAACTGGATTCATAGAATAAACATTGTTTTGTTTAAAAGTACTAAAGATCTCTGTTGCATCACAGCTGGAAAGTGGGCCCTTGTGCTCCTCATAACCAAAATCTGTCAAAAGTTGTAGGTCAGGTGAACTCCACGATATACTTTTGTGTTCTCTAACCTCTGGCCCATAACAGATTGGGGGTTTGTCCGGGATAAAAGTCTATCTTTCGTGCTTGCGTTGGCTTAGTGAACTTAAGACAGTGAGGGGTGAGGATATTTGTGTTTGCTTTTCAGGTGTGGTATTCCAGTTTCAGTAGGGAGTGTCATGTGTATGTGCACCTTTAAGAAATGGGTGTTTATCAAATAGCTGCAGTGATGTCAGTGTGTGGGTGGATCTGAGCTCTGCTCTGTCTTTCATTTTCGGCTTGAGCTGGTTTGAGCCGGTTTGAGCTGGAAGTTATTTTGTAGCTCAGTGTTTTTTTAGTTTTGGCTGTGAGTTGGAGTGCAGCACTGAATGCAAGCATATGTGTATCAATCTCTCTCTGCAATCTAAAGAATGTTTTCAGCTCATTTGATGATTTCAACGTAGTATTAAAAAAGGGATTTGTCTCATTGGATGTTGTTGGGAAAGTTGTTGAGAGATACCTGTAGAATAGTATCTGGTGAAAGTATCAGTGTTAGTATTTGATAACATGATAGCGGCTGCAGGACATTCTGGGGGGGGAGGGTGAACAGCCAGCTGTCGTGGTGCACATAGGCACCAACGATATAGGTAAAAAACGGGATGAGGTCCTACAAGCAGAATTCAGGGAGTTAGGAGTTAAACTAAAAAGTAGGACCTCAAAGGTAGTAATCTCAGGATTGCTACCAGTGCCACGAGCTAGTCAGAGTAGGAATGTCAGGATAGATAGGATGAATGCGTGGCTCGAGAGATGGTGCAAGAGGGAGGGATTCAAATTCCTGGGGCATTGGGACAGCTTCTGGGGGAGGTGGGACCAGTACAAACCAGACAGTCTGCACTTGGGCAGGACTGGAACCGATGTCCTAGGGGGGGTGTTTTCTAGAGCTGTTGGGGAGGGTTTAAACTAATGTGGCAGGGGGATGGGAACCAATGCTGGAAGTTGGAAGGTAGTAAAACAGGGACAGAAACAAAAGGAAGTAAGGGGAAAAGTGCAAGGCAGAGAAGACATAGTCAGAAATCCATAAGGGCGACAGTACAAGGTACAGTGACTGAGGGGAGCACAGTGAATAGGCCCAGTAATAACAAAAGGAATAAAACTGGAGATGTTAAGATTCAAAACAGAGGTAAAAAAACCAACATAAGTGTACTTTACCTGAATGCTCGTAGTATTCGGAATAAAGTAAATGAGTTGGTGGCACAAATCATCGTAAATGACTATGATTTAGTGGCCATTACTGAAACATGGTTAAAGGATGGTCACGACTGGGAGTTAAATATCCGAGGGTATCAAACTATTCGGAAGGACAGAGTGGATGGTAAGGGAGGTGGTGTTGCTCTGTTATTTAAGGATGACATCCGGGCAATAGTAAGGGATGACATCGGTGCTATGGAGGATAAGGTTGAATCCATTTGGGTGGAATTCAGGAATAGTAAGGCGAAAAAGTCACTGATAGGAGTAGTCTATCGGCCACCAAATAGTAACGAGATGGTGGGGCAGGCAATAAACAAAGAAATAACTGATGCATGTAGAAATGGTACAGCAGTTATCATGGGGGATTTTAATCTACATGTCGATTGGTTTAACCAGGTCGGTCAAGGCAACCGTGAGGAGGAGTTTATAGAATGTATCCGCGATAGTTTCCTAGAACAGTATGTAATGGAACCTACGAGGGAACAAGCGGTCCTAGATCTTGTCCTGTGTAATGAGACAGGATTGATTCATGATCTCATAGTTAGGGATCCTCTCGGAAGGAGCGATCACAATATGGTGGAATTTAAAATACAGATGGAGGGTGAGAAAGTAAAATCAAATACTAGTGTTTTGTGTTTAAACAAAGGAGATTACAAGGGGATGAGAGAAGAACTAGCTAAGGTAGACTGGGAGCTAAGACTTTATGGTGGAACAGTGGAGAACCTTCCAAGCGATTTTTCACAGTGCTCAGCAAAGGTTTATACCAACAAAAAAGAAGGACGGAAGAAAGAGGGAAAATCGACCGTGGATATCTAAGGAAATAAGGGAGAGTATCAAATTGAAGGAAAAAGCATATAAAGTGGCAAAGATTGCTGGGAGATTAGAGGACTGGGAAATCTTTAGGGGGCAACAGAAAGCTACTAAAAAAGCTGTAAAGAAGAGTAAGATAGAGTATGAGAGTAAACTTGCTCAGAATATAAAAACAGACAGTAAAAGTTTTTACAAATATATAAGACAAAAAAGAGTGGCTAAGGTAAATATTGGTCCTTTAGAGGATGAGAAGGGAGTTTTAATAATGGGAAATGAGGAAATGGCTGAGGAACTGAACAGGTTTTTTGGGTCGGTCTTCACAGTGGAAGACACAAATAACATGCCAGTGACTGATAGAAATGAGGCTATGACAGGTGAGGACCTTGAGAGGATTGTTATCACTAAGGAGGGAGTGATGGGCAAGCTAATGGGGCTAAAGGTAGACAAGTCTCCTGGCCCTGATGGAATGCATCCCAGAGTGCTAAAAGAGATGGGTAGGGAAATTGCAGATGCACTAGTGATAATTTACCGAAATTCACTAGACTCTGGGGTGGTCCCGGTGGATTGCAAATTAGCAAACGTGACGCCACTGTTTAAAAAAGGAGGTAGGCAGAAAGGAGGAAATTATAGGCCAGTGAGTTTAACTTCGGTAATAGGGAAGATGCTGGAATCTATCATCAAGGAAGAAATTGCGAGGCATCTGGATAGAAATTGTCCCATTGGGCAGACACAGCATGGGTTCGTTAAAGGCAGGTCATGCCTAACTAATTTAGTGGAATTTTTTGAGGACATTACCAGTGCAGTAGATAACGGGGAGCCGATGGATGTGGTATATCTGGATTTCCAGAAAGCCTTTGACAAGGTGCCACACAAAAGGTTGCTGCATAAGATAAAGATGCATGGCATTAAGGGTAAAGTAGTAGCATGGATAGAGGATTGGTTAATTAATAGAAAGCAAAGAGTTGGGATAAATGGGTGTTTCTCTGGTTGGCAATCAGTAGCTAGTGGTGTCCCTCAGGGATCCGTGTTGGGCCCACAATTGTTCACAATTTACATTGATGATTTGGAGTTGGGGACCAAGGGCAATGTGTCCAAGTTTGCAGATGACACTAAGATGATTGGTAAAGCGAAAAGTGCAGAGGATACTGGAAGTCTGCAGAGGGATTTGGATAGGTTAAGTGAATGGGCTCGGGTCTGGCAGATGGAATACAATGTTGACAAATGTGAGGTTATCCATTTTGGTAGGAATAACAGCAAACAGGATTATTATTTAAACGATAAAATATTAAAGCATGCCGCTGTTCAGAGAGACTTGGGTGTGCTAGTGCATGAGTCACAGAAGGTTGGTTTACAAGTGCAACAGGTGATTAAGAAGGCAAATGGAATTTTGTCCTTCATTGCTAGAGGGATGGAGTTTAAGACTAGGGAGGTTATGTTGCAATTGTATAAGGTGTTAGTGCGGCCACACCTGGAGTATTGTGTTCAGTTTTGGTCTCCTTACTTGAGAAAGGACGTACTGGCGCTGGAGGGTGTGCAGAGGAGATTCACTAGGTTAATCCCAGAGCTGAAGGGGTTGGATTATGAGGAGAGGTTGAGTAGACTGGGACTGTACTCGTTGGAATTTAGAAGGATGAGGGGGGATCTTATAGAAACATTAAAAATTATGAAGGGAATAGATAGGATAGATGCGGGCAGGTTGTTTCCACTGGCGGGTGACAGCACTACTAGGGGGCATAGCCTCAAAATAAGGGGAAGTAGATTTAGGACTGAGTTTAGGAGGAACTTCTTCACCCAAAGGGTTGTGAATCTATGGAATTCCTTGCCCAGTGAAGCAGTTGAGGCTCCTTCATTACATGTTTTTAAGGTAAAGATAGATAGTTTTTTGAAGAATAAAAGGATTAAGGGTTATGGTGTTCGGGCCGGAAAGTGGAGCTGAGTCCACAAAAGATCAGCCATGATCTAATTGAATGGCGGAGCAGGCTCGAGGGGCCAGATGGCCTACTCCTGCTCCTAGTTCTTATGTTCTTATGTTCTTATGTTAATGTGGGTGTTCATAAAGTGGTAACTGGAATTTATAAAAATACACATTGTTTTTGATTAAAGATTCCTAAGGTCTCGGTTGCATCACACTTGGAAAGTGGCTCTTGTGCTCCCCACAACCAAAATCTATTGAAAATCGCGGATTAGGTTAACTCCATGATATACTTTGGAGTTTTCTCAACCCTGGCCCATAAGAAATTGGGGGCTCGAGGGGGATAAAAGTCCATCTATTGGATTGGTTTTGTGAACTTAAAGACAGTGAGGGGTGAGCATATTTGGCTTCATCTTTTTTCAGGTGTGGTTTTCTAGTTTAAGTAGGGAGTGTGTTGTTGACAATGGATCTTTCAGAGGCTCAGAAGTTTTTGGGTGTGGAGATGGTCAAACGCAGTACCTTACAGACAGAGACTAAAAACAAAGAACAAAGAAAAGTCCAGCACAGGAACAGGCCCTTCGGCCCTCCAAGCCTGTGCCGACCATGCTGTCCGCCTAAACCAAAATCTTCTGCACTTCCGGGGTCTGTGTCCCTCTGTTCCCATCCTATTCATGTATTTGTCAAGATGCCTCTTAAACATCACTATCGTCTCTGCTTCTACCACCTCCTCCGGCAGCGAGTTCCAGGCACCCACTACCCTCTGTGTAAAAAAAACTTGCCTCGTACATCTCCTCTAAACCTTGCCCCTCGCACCTTAAACCTATGCTCTCTAGTAATTGACCCCTCTACCCTGGGGAAAAGTCTCTGACTATACACCCTGTCTATGCCCTCATAATTTTGTAGAGCTCTATCAGGTCGCCCCTCAACCTCCGTCATTCCAGTGAGAACAAACCGAGTTTATTCAACCTCTCCTCATAGCTTGTGCCCTCCATACCAGGCAATATCCTGGTAAATCTCTTCTGTACCCTCTCTAAAGCCTCCACATTCTTCTGGTAGTGTGGAGACCAGAATTGAACACCATACGCCAAGTGTGGCCGAACTAAGGTTCTATACAGCTGCAACATGACTTGCCAATTTTTATACTCAATGCCCCGGCCAATGAAGGCAAGCATGCCGTATGCCTTCTTGACTACCTTCTCCACCTGTGTTGCCCCTTTCAGTGACCTGTGGACCTGTACGCCTAGATCTCTCTGACTGTCAATACTCTTGAGGGTTCTACCATTCACTGTATATTCCCTACCTGCATAAGACCTTCCAAAATGCAGTACCTCGCATTTGTCCGGATTAAACTCCATCTGCCATCTCTCCAATCAAGCCTTCAAACGATCTAAATCCTGCTGTATCCTCTGACAGTCCTCATCGCTATCCGCAATTCCACCAACATTGTGTCGTCCATAAACTTACTAATCAGACCAGTTACATTTTCCTCCAAATCATTTATATATACTACGAACAGCAAAAGTCCCAGCACTGATCCCTGTGGAACACCACTAGTCACAGCGCTCCAATCAGAAAAGCACCCTTCCATTGCTACTCTCTACCTTCTATGACATAGCCATTTCTAGTATCCATCTTTCCAGCTCACCTCTGATCCCCCTCACCTTTTGTCCCAGTCTGCCATGTGGGACCTTGTCAAAGGCCTTACTGAAGTCGATATAGACAACATCCACTGCCCTGCCTGCATCAATCATCTTTGTGACCTCCTCGAAAGATTCTATCAAGTTAGTGAGACAACGACCTCCCCTTCACAAAACCATGCTGCTTCTCGCTAATACGTCCATTTGCTTCCAAATAGGAGAAGGTCCTGTCTCAAAGAGTTCTCTCCAGTGATTTCCCTACCACTGACGTAAGGCTCACCGGCCTGTAGTTCCCTGGATTATCCTTGCTACCCTTCTGAAACAAAGGAACAACATTGGCTGTTCTCCAGTCCTCCAGGACATCACCTGAAGACAGTAAGGATCCAAAGATTTCTGTCAAGGCCTCAGCAATCTCCTCTCTAGCCTCTTTCAGTTTTCTGGGATTGATCCCATCAGGCCCTGGGACTTATCTCACTTAATATTTTTCAAGATGCCCAACACCTCATCTTTTTGGATCTCAATGTGACTCAGGCTATCTACACTCCCTTCTCCAGACTCAACATCCACCAATTCCTTCTCTTTGGTGAATACCAATGCAAAATATTCATTTAGTACCTCGCCCATTTCCTCTGGCTCCACACATAGATTCCCTCTCCTATCCTTCAGTGGGCCAACCCTTTCCCTGGCTACCCTCTTGCTTTTTATGTACGTGTAAAAAGCCTTGGGATTTTCCTTAACCCAATTTGCCAATGACTTTTCGTGACCCCTTTTAGCCCTTCTGACTCCTTGCTTAAGTTCCTTCCTACTTTCCTTATTTGCCACACAGGCTTTGTCTGTTCCCAGCCTTCTAGCCCTGACAAATGCCTCCTTTTTCTTTTTAACAATGCCTACAACATCTCTCGTTATCCAAGGTTCCCAAAATTTGCCGTATTTATCCTTCTTCCTCACAGGAACATGCCGGTCCTGAATTCCTTTCAACTGACATTTGAAAGCCTCCCACATGTCAGATGTTGATTTACCCTCAAACATCCGCCCCCAATCTATGTTCCTCAGTTCCCGCCTAATATTGTTATAATTAGCCTTCCCCCAATTTTGCACATTCACCCTTGGACCACTTTTATCCTTCCCCACCAGCACTTTAAAACTTACTGAATTGTGGTCATTGTTCCCGAAATGCTCCCCTACTGAAACTTCTACCACCTGGCCGGGCTCATTTTCCAATACCAGGTCCAGTACAGCTCCTTCCCTAGTTGGATTATCTACATGTTTTTTTAAGAAGCCCTCCTGGATGCTCCTTACAAACTCTGCCCCGTCCAAGTCCCTAACACTAAGTGAGCCCCAGTCAATATTGGGGAAGATAAAGTCTCCCATCACAACAACCCTGTTGTTTTTACTCCTTTCCAAAATCTGTCTACCTATCTGCTCCTCTATCTCCTGCTGACTGTTGGGCGGCCTGTAGTAAACCCCCAACATTGTGACTGCACCCTTCTTATTCCTGATCTCAACCCATATCGCCTCGCTGACCTGAGTTGTCCTCCCGCAGTACAGTTGTGATATTCTCCCTAACCAGTAGTGCAACTCCTCGACCCCTTTTACATCATCCTCCATCCCGCCTGAAACATCTAAATCATGGAACGTTTAGCTGACAATCCTGTCCTGCCCTCAACCAGATCTCTGTAATGGCATAGTTCCATCATAGTTCCAAGTACTAATCCAAGCTCTAAATTCATCTACCTTACCTGTTGTACTTCTTACATTAAAACATATGCACTTCAGACCACCAGTCCCGCTGTTTGCAGCAACATCTCCCTGTCTGCTCTTCCTCAGAGCCATACTGGCCCTATTCCCTAGTTCTCCCTCAATTTTTTCACCTTCTGACCTATTGCTCCGGTACCCACCCCCCTGCCATACCAGTTTAAACCCTCCCGTGTGACACTAGCAAATCTCACGGCCAGGATATTGATACCTCTACAGTTTAGATGCAACCCGTCCTTCTTATACAGGTCACACCTGCCCCGGAAGTGCTCCAGTGGTCCAGATAACGGAAACCCTCCCTCCTTCACCAGCTGTTTAGCCACGTGTTTAGTTGCTCTATCTTCCTATTTCTAGCCTCACTGGCACGTGGCACATGGAGTAATCCCAAGATTACAACCCGAGAGGGCCTGTCTTTTAACTTTCTGCCTTGCTCCCTGAACTCCTGCTGCAGGACCTCATCCCCCTTCCTGCCTATGTCGTTAGTACCAATATGTACCACGACCTCTGCCTGTTTGCCTTCCCCCTTCAGAACGCCCGCTATCCATTCTGAGACATCCTGGACCCTGGCACCAGGGAGGCAACATACCATTCTGCAGTCTCTTTCAACATCCATAGAAGCACCTATCTGTGCCCCTGACTATACAGTCCCCAATGACCATTGCACTTATGCACTTTGACCCTCCCTGCTGAACATCAAAGCCAGCAGTGGTGCCACTGCTCTGGCTGCTGCTGTTTTCCCCTGGCTATTCACCCCAAGAGTATCCAAAGCGGTACACTTTCGAGAGGGGGAACAACAGGGGATTCCTGCACTGACTGCCTGCCCCTTCTGGTGGTCACCCATCTCTCTGCCTGCACCTTGGGTGCTTGGGTGTGACCACATCTCTATAACTCCTATCTATGACGCTTTCCGTCACCTGCATGCTCCTAAGTGCATCCAATTGCTGCTCCAACCGAACCACGCAGCCTGTGAGGAGCTGCCATTGGTTACACTTGTTGGAGATGTAGTCGACCGGAACGCTGGAAGTGTCACAGATCTGCCACATCTCACAGTTGGAGCACTGCAGCCCACTGAGTGACATTTAAGCACTAGATAATAAATTTAAAATAAACACTTGAATTATTGATAGATTGAGTTACAATTAACTATATAACCCTGATGCTAGATTTTTACTGTAAAATGAAATGCTAACTACCGATCTCTGCACTCAGGTTTAGTTACTCCACTATCTAGTTAATCAATTAGAGTTGTTTTGCAATATTATATATTTTTTCAAACTTAACAGATTCCCAACCAGGCAATCAGGTCGCAGCTTTACTGTGATGTCACTTCAGTTTTCCCCCCCACACAATTTGAAAAGGTAATAAAAATCACTTACCCTCCCAGGATGCTCTCTGGTTCTCTCCCTGCAGATTAACAGTTGCATGCCAGAATAAAGAAAACAAAACGGTAGGGAAAAAGCACCTTCTCCCTCTCTGCACCGAATTACCTCACTGCCCCAAATTACCAAGTTCCAATTCCCACTCTGGCTGTGTCTCACTCAGGACTGACAGATTTGGGAAATACATTGCATTGCACATTACCTGACAAGTGTCATGTGAGAGTACCTTTAAGAAATGGGTTTTTATAAATGGATGTGTATATAAATATCTGTAGTGAGAGTACCTTTTAAGAAATGAGTGTGTGATGTCAGGGAGTGGGTGGAGCTAGGCTGTCCTGTCAGCTTTTTACTTTCATTTTAGGCTGTTTGCTGCAGGGTGTGTTTTAGTTTTGTTTTCAGTGTTGGAGCTGAAGCCAGACAGAGCAGGTGTACTGTTGAACTCTCCCATTAAAAGACTGTCTCTTGATCATTTGGTGAATTCAGAATTATAAATGTTTTCAGTAGTGAATGTAAACCTAATGTGCCTCTGTTGAAGGTTATATTTTTTGTAAGTCTTCTAAATGCTAAAAGGACAGCCTAAGCATTACTTAGTGTTGTACTCTTTGGGGGTTGTATTTGAATTAATGGTTGCTAAGATGTTCACTGTATGTTTTAAAAAGGTTAACTTGAGTTCATAGAATAAACATTGTTTTGCTTTAAAAAATAGTTTTCCATTTATGCTGTACCACACCACTCTACGTGGGCCATGTGCTCTCCATGCCACAATCTATGAAAAGTTGTGGGTTAGGTGAACTCCATGATACACTTTGGGGTTCTCTAAACCCTGGCCCATAACATAAGATACGAAAGGAAGAGGTAATTATGGCGGTGGCTAAGCATTTACAATTGCCTGAGATACAGTCAGACTAATTGGAAATGGCGACAATTCAGTTACAAATTAAACAACTGGAACATGAGAAAGAATTAAAGCAGGTTGAATAAGAAAGAGATAGAAAGGAAAAAGAAAAAGAGAGAGAAGAAAAGAAAACAGAAAAAATAGCCCGAGCAAAACAAAAAGAAAGAGAAAATGAAATGAAATGAAAATCGCTTATTGTCACAAGTAGACTTCAATGAAGTTACTGTGAAAAGCCCCTAGTCGCCACATTCCGGCGCCTGTTCGGGGAGGCTGTTACAGGAATCGAACCGTGCTGCTGGCCTGCTTGGTCTGCTTTCAAGATAAAGATGAGGAAAAAAGAAAGAGAGAGAGAGGAAAAATAAAGAGAGAGAGAGGACAAGGAAAGAGAGAGAGAGTGTGAACTTCGGAAAATAGCCATGAAACATGAGTCAGTTAAAATTGGTGGATGTAAAGGGAAACGTACAGTTTGGGCATAGTGATGAGGATAAAGAGAAAGAGAGTCAAAGTCGAAGGCTTGGTAGGGATCTATTTAAATATGTCCAAGCATTGCCAAGGTTTGATGAGAAGGAGGTGGAAGCCTTTTTCATTTCATGTGAGAAGGTGGCTAAACAAATGAAATGGCCACAGGAGATATGGGTATTACTGATTCAAACAAGTTGGTCGGTGAGCTAGTGAAGTGTTTGCATCACTATCAGAGGAGATATCTGAGTCATATGAGGAGGTGAAAAAATCCATCTTTGGTGCACATGAACTAGTGCCTGAAGCCAACAGACAAATGTTTTGAAATTTAAGGAAATAATTTGGTCAAGCATGCATGGAGTTTAAAAGGATCAAACAAAGTAATTTTGATGGGTGGAGAAGGGCTTTAAAAATAAACCAAGCGCATGAACCTCTCAGAGAAATTATACTTTTGGAGGAGTTTAAAAATTCAATTCCTGATGTAGTGAGAACTCATGTGGAAAAGCAGAGGGTTAAAACTGCGAGGTTAGAAGCAGAAATGGCAGATGACTATGAATTAGTTCATAAATCAAAGTTTGGTTTCCGACATCAGTTTCAGCCTGTGAGGGATAGAAACTGGGGAGAAGAGAAATACTCAAATGGTAAAGGTAAAGGTGATCTGATGGGAGATAATAAGGAGAGTGTACCTCAGGTTAAAAAGGAAATCCAGGAGTAGAAGAGACATGAAAAGTTTCAAATGTTTTCACTGTAACATACGAGGCCATGTAAAGTCACGGTGTTGGTGGTTGAAGAAAAGCACTGGTAAAGCTGATGCGGTAAAACAGGGTAAGCCAGTGGGGTTTGTTAAAGTGGTAAAGGAAAGCCCAAGTGAAGCGAAGGAGGTGCAAAAGATTGTACAGCCTGATCAAGAGGTGATAGATCAGACGGTGTCAGATCTCTTTAAAGAATTTATTTATGTGGGTAAAGTTTACTCATGTGTACCAGGAAGAGTAGGTTAAGAAATCAGAATTTGAAGAGATACGGGAGCTAGTCAATCTTTGATGGTAAGAGATGAAGAGTTATATAGTTTGGGAGGAATGTTGCCAGAACATGTGGTAATATGTGGAATTCAGGGTGAGAAGAGCAGTGTTCCATTATACAAAGTAAGGTTGGAAAGTCCAGTGAAGTGGTAGCAGGAGTAATAGAGAAACTATCTTGTCCATGAATAAAGTTTATCTTAGGTAATGATATGGCTGGATCACAGATGGGAGTGATGCCTACTGTGGTTGATAAGCCAGTGGAAAATCAGACAACTGAAGTGTTGAACGACGAATATCCTGGGATTTTTCCGGATTGTGTAGCAACAAGGTCACAAAGTCACAGGTTAAGACAAGAGAAAAAATCCGAGAGTGAAGATAAAGTTGAAGTGCAATTATCAGAAATGATTTTTGATCAGATAGTTGGAAAAGAACAGGTGGAGGATGAGGTGGATATTTTTAGTTCAGGAAAATTGGCAGAGTTACAACAGCAAGATGTAGAAATAAAACTGATGTATCGGAAAACATATACGGAGGAGGAATCTGAGTGTATACCAGAATGTTATTACCGTAAAATTGATGTCCTGATGAGAAATTGGAGACCTTTACATATGCAGGTGGATGGAAAGTGGGCAGAAGTTCATCAAGTGTAATTGCCGGTAGGGTATAGAAAGGAAGTGTTGCGAGTCGCACATGAGGTACGAGTAGGAGGTCATTTGGGAGTGAGAAAACTCAAGCTAAAATACAAAAACATTTTTATGGGCCTGAGCACCTAAAGTAGTTAAATTTTGTCGATCATGTCACACATGTCAACTGGTGGGGAAACCAGGGCCTTTAATACCCATTTACAACCTTTTACAAAGGTCTTAATTGATTGCGTAGGGCCGCTTCCTAAAACAAAAAGTGGGAATCAGTATCTTTTGACTATAATGAATGTGTCTACTGGGTTTCCAGAGGCCATTCCAGTACGCAATATTACAGCTAAAAAGATTGTGGAGGAGTTACTTAAATTCTTTACTAGATATGGACTACCTACAGAAATACAATCAGATCAAGGATCAAATTTTACCTGAAGGTTATTCAAAGAAGTAATGGATAGTTTAGGAATAAAACAATTTAAATCAACTGTGTAACATCCAGAATCGCAGGGAGGGCTAGAAAGGTGGCATCAGAGATTAAAGACAATGTTGAGGGCTCATTGTCAAGATTATCCAGATGATTGGGTTAAAGGAATTCCATTCGTACTGTTTACAATTAGAGATGCACCTAATGAGTCAACCAAATTCAGTCCTTTTGAACTATTTTTTGGTCATGAAGTAAGAGGACCACTTAAATTGATTAAGGAAAAATTGGTGAGTGAGAAATCGGAACTTACATTATTGGATTGCGTGTCAAATTTAAGGGAATGATTGAATAGAGCAGGTGAATTGGCTTGACAGCATTTAAAAGTTGCACAACATGTGATGAAACGGGTAGCGGACAAGAAAGCAAAAGTTCGTAGTTTTGCCAGTGAAGATAAAGTTTTACTATTGTTACCAGTGGTAGGTGAACCTTTAAAAGCTAGGTTTTGTGGAACTTATCAGATTGAAAGGAAATTAAGTGAGGTGAATTATGCGGTAAAAACGCCAGATAGAAGGAAAACTCCCCGAGTGTGTCATGTGAATATGCTTAAAAGGTACTTTGAAAGGGAAGGAGAGCAAAAGGAGCAGGTTTTAATGATTTTAACTCAAAGTGAAAGACCAGATCCAGATGACTTTGAACTTGACATACCTCAAATTAAATTGAAAAACGAGGATGTTCTTAAAAATTGGGATAAATTGTTGAGTTATCTTCCAGAGGAAAAACAAACTGACCTGAAAGAGTTATTGTTATCACATGGGCAAGTTTGTGGGGCTAAGTTGGGAAGTACTAAAATGGCTATACATTTTTTTTTTAGAACAGTACAGCACAGAACAGGCCCTTCGGCCCTCAATGTTGTGCCGAGCAATGATCACCCTACTCAAACCCACGTATCCACCCTATACCCGTAACCCAACAACCCCCCTCTTAACCTTACTTTTCAAGGACACCACGGGCAATTTAGCATGGCCAATCCACCTAACCCGCACATCTTTGGACTGTGGGAGGAAACCGGAGCACCTGGAGGAAACCCACGCACACACGGGGAGGACGTGCAGGATCTGCACAGACAGTGACCCAGCCGGGAATCGAACCTGGGACCCTGGAGCTGTGAAGCATTTATGCTAACCGCCATGCTACCGTGCTGCCCTTAGCCAGACATGGCTACCGTTTAGCCAGACATGATGTAGATGTGGGAAAGGCTGTTCCTATTAAACGACATCCTTATAGACTTAACCCTTTAAAATTGGCACAGGTTAACAACAAAATTAAAAGTATGCTTAAAAATGGCGTCATTGAAGTGGGTTGCAGCCAATGGAGCTCACCCATAATGATGGTACCAAAACCAGACGGTACCTAACGGTTGTGTGTGGACTATAGAAATGTTAATGCAGTTACAAGAATGGACTCCCATCCTATCATATCCTATCCCACGCTTGGGGGATTGCATTGAGAAGGTGGGACAATATGCATTTATTTCCAAACTGGATTTATTTAAACGTTACTGGCAGGTTCCTTTATCCAAAAGTGGGAAGGAGATTTCAGCTTTTGTGACTCCAGATGGTATATATCAATTCAAAGTTATGCCATTTGGCATGAAAAACGCACCAGCCACATTTCAACGGTTAACTAACAAAGTTATTTCCGGATTACCCAATTGTGTGGTATACATCGATGATCTAGTAATTTTTAGCCAGACATGGAAAGACCATTTAAAGCATCTGATGGAGTTATTTGATCGACTTCAGGAGGCGGGTTTAGTGATAAACCTAGCCAAACGTGAATTGGGAAAAGCCCAAGTCACTTTCCTTGGCCATATAATCGGACAGGGTTGAATGGTCCCACGGGATGTGAAAACAAAAGTTATTTTTGGAGTTTTCAATACCCTCGACACGAAGGGAACTAATGCGATTTTTTGGTATGAGTGGATTTTACCGGAAATTTGTGCCGACTTTTAGCAGTGTGGTCGCTCCACTGATGGACTTACAGAAGAAGCGTAGCAAATTTCAGTGGACAGCGGAGTGTCAACAGGCATTTGACGTCCTGACAGCTGTGTTAACCACTGCTCCTGTGTTAACCATCCCAAATTATACAAAACCATTCAAAGTGGCTGTTGATGCGAGTGATATGGGCGTAGGTGCGATGCTCTTACAAGACGACACTGAAGGACTAGGGCGGCCTGCGGTTATTTTTCGAAGAAATCTAATACACACTGTGGTAGTCTGTGTAGAGGTATTACGGTACCTAGTAATGCTGGAACATCATTGGTAGATAATGTATGCTTGCTATTGGTCAGGCCTGTATGGTAGCTCCGCCCTGTAAGGGGGGGTATAAGAGCCCATGCTGCCCCAGCAGCTTCCTTTCTGTACCTGAGCTGCTGGGGGAAACATCTAGCTTATTAAAGCCTTCAGTTGTACTACAACCACGCTTTGGTAGTCATTGATTGTGCATCAAGCCCCCAACAAAGGGCAATCCCGGAGGGCAGGGACGCATCCACCAGGTAAGTATGGTTAATCCCACAGGAGCGGGGAGACAGAACCCCCCCTCACCTGGAAAGTCCGGGGACTCAACAGCCCAGTGAAAAGATCCAGAATCTTCACCCACCTCAGAAGCATGAAAGCCGACATAATCTTCCTCCAGGAGACACACCTGAGAGAGCAGGACCAACTGCGGGTAAGGAAGGGTTGGGTTTTATCAATAAGAGGATGAAGTTTGAGGCGATGAAGACGGTTACGGACCCAGGGTCTGAGGGGCCCTGGACGGGGCACTGGTAGTTAACATTGTTAACGTGTACACTCCCAACTGGGACGACACGAAATTCATTGAAAAGACCATGGCGGAAATCCCCAACATAGGGACACACTGACTGATCCCAAAACAGGGAAGACCCCAAACATGGTGAAGGAACTCGGTTGGTTTATGGAACAGATGGGGACGGTGGACCCTTGGAGGTTCACCCACCCAGAGGAGAAGGAGTTCTTCTTCTCCCCCGTGCACAACGTATCTACCAGGATTGACTTCTTTGTGTTGGGGAAATCGGTGCTTCCAGGATTGATAAACGCAGAATACTCTGCAATCGTAATCTCCGACCACGCTCCACAGTACATGGACGTGAGGTTGGAGACGGGCAGGGCCCAACACCCCGCATGGAGGTTGGACACTGCCCTACTAGCCGACAAGGCTTTCAGCGCAGGGTATTACAGGCCATAACAGAGTATACGGAAAACAACCAAATCGGGGATGTCTCACCCTCCATGTTCTGGGAGGCGCTAAAGGCAGTGATTAGAGGGGAAATTAGCGCCTTCAAAGTGCGAAGAAACAGGGAGGAAAAGACGACAGTTGGTCGACTCCATACTGGAGGTAGACTGTAAATACTGCGAGGCCCCGACCGGAGAGCTCTTGGTGCAGAGGAAAAAGTTTCAAATGGACTTTGACCTGTTCTCCATGAGTAAAGCAATGCACCAACTCCACCAGGCACAGGGACCCTATACAAACACAGAGACAAAGCCAGTCGTCTGCTGGCACACCAGCTGAGAAAGCAGGCAGTCACTTGAGAGATTACGCAAATTGGAGACAACAGAGGCACATTAGAAACAGAAAAGGTCAATAAAACCTTCAAGGCCTTTTACCGAGGGCTGTACACGTCGGAGCCACAACAGGGGACTCGGGGATGAAATGGTTCCTCGACAGACTGGACATGCCAGTTGTGGGAAAGTCAGAAAACGGGGCTTGGGAGAGATCAAGGAGTGTATTAACTCCATTCAGGCGGGGAAGGCACGGGACCAGAATCCTGCACCTGCGGGAGATGTTCACAGACTTGCTGGCTAGGGACACACTGCCAGCTACATTAGCACAGGCCTCAATCTCGCTAATACCAAAGAAAGATAAATACCCAATGGAATGCGGGTCATACAGGCCATCTCATCGCTAAACGTAGACGCCAAAATACTGGCCAAGATCCCAGTCAAATGGCTGGAGAACCGCGTCCCAGAGGTGGTCACAGAGGACCAGACGGGCTTTGTGAAAGGTACACAGCTAACTTCTAACATCAGGCGCCTGCTGAACGTGATCATGACCCCTTCCGGGGAGAGAACACCAGAGGTGATTGTCTCCCTGGACGCAGAAAAGGCCTTCAACAGAGTCGAGTGGAAGTACCTCAGACGTACTGGAGCGGTTCGGGCTCGTTCAGCGTTCACCTCCTGTGTGAAGCTCCTACACAAACCTCCCATGGCGAGCGTGCGGACAAACAACACCAGTTCCCACTACCTCCAGCTGCATGGGGGCACCAGGGAGGGATGCCCGCTGTCCTCATTGCTATTCGCCCGAACAATCATAGAATCATATAATTTACAGTGCAGAAGGAAGCCATTTAGCCCATCGAGTCTGCACCAGCCCTTGGAAAGAGCACTCTACTTAGCCCCATGCCTCCACCCTATCCCCTTTTATCCCGGTAACCCAGTAACCCCACCTCACCATTTTGGACACTAAGGGCAATTTATCATGGCCAATCCACCTAACCACATCTTTGGACTGTGGGAGGAAACCAGAGCACTCGGAGGAAACCCACGCACACACGGGGAGAATGTGCAGACTCCACACAGACAGTGACCCAAGCCGAGAATCGAACCTGGGGCCCTGGAGCTGTGAAGCACCTGTGCTAACCACTATGCTACCGTGCTGCCCCACTAGTGATCGAACCACTAGTGATTGCTCTCAGAACAGCATCTCAGATCGCCTCTCAAAACTGGAGGGGGATCCAAAAGGGGAGGCAGATTGCACAGAGTCACGCTCTATGCAGATGACCTGCTCCTCTACATCTCGGACCCACAAAGCAGCATGGAAGGAATCATCACGCTCCTGAAAGAGAAGAAGAAAGAAGAAAAGAAAATTGCTTATTGTCACGAGTAGGCTTCAATGAAGTTACTGTGAAAAGCCCCTAGTCGCCACATTCCGGCGCCTGTTCGGGGAGACTGGTACGGGAATTGAACCGTGCTGCTGGCCTGCTTGGTCTGCTTTAAAAGCCAGCGATTTAGCCCAGGGTGCTAAACCAGACCCAGAAGGCATTGTACATCAGCAAGATGCAGTGCGGCATAGTATATCCAGCTAAGTTGAGGGTGACCTACAAATCCAAGGACTTTTATTTTTGGACGGCGGAAGCAGCGGAGGGGTTTGTGAAGATAAAAGGATTGTGACAGAATTGAGAATTGGGACTGAGAGCGGGTCTTGTACCGATGTAGCCTCTTGTAACTTTATTTTCTCACTGCGTGGTGGTGTATGCACTAAATGAGTCGACAGCTGTATATTTGGACATGGGAGGAGTTGGGACTTTCATTTGCAATTATAGTTCTTTGGGGCTTTGGTGGGTATGCTGGGTTGTGTGCTAAAGGGGATTTCTTGGTTTTTCCTGGGACCGGGCAAGGGGGCCTCCACGCTGGCCGGTTTAAGTCGGCCAGTGAACGGGAGTGAGGTGCGGGGAGGGGCTACAGCCATCGGAGCCTGGTAGAACAGGTTTCGGTGAGTCTAGCTGGGGTGAAATGTTGGGGGGGAGGAGTTTACAAGAGGAAGTGGAGGGGAGGAATTTGTGTGTGGTGAGGGTGCGGGGGGTGGGTGGCGGGGTCTACAATTCAAGGGTGTCATTCACTGTACTCTTTCAGGGATTGGATGGCGTTGAATATTGGGGGGGGGGGGGGGGTGGACTATATATGTCAATGGTGACCATAGGCGATTCCTGATTCCTTTTTCTTTTTCTTTTTTTCTCCTTGGGAGGTTTTGTTTTATTTGAGGCTTATATTGTTAAGCGGGCCATTGTTTTTGCCTTTGCCTCCCTGATCGCCTGCCGTAGAATCCTGCTCTGCTGGCAGTCAGCAGCACCATCTAAAGCTGCAGACTGGCTGTCCGACCTGTTGGAATTTCTCAAAATGAAGAAAATCAAATTCGCCATCCGGGGGGGCTTCCTCAGAACATGGGAGCCATTCACCCAACTGTTCCGGGACCTGTTTGTGGCCAACGAACAAACAAATAAATAATCAAGTTGCCAGGAGCCAGGGGAAAGTAGCCAAGACATGAGAAAAGAGAGAGATGGGAGGGAAGACTGTGTGGGGGTGGGGGTGGGGGGGGGGGGGGGGGGGGGGGTGGCAGGGAAACAGTGCAAGAGGGGGTAGCCAAACACAGCTGAAAAGAAAGGGGAGCTGCAGAGAGGAGGAAGGGGGGGGGAAGTGGGGGGCAGGGAAGAAGGAAGGACAGAGGGCACAGATTAATAGTGGGGACCAGAGGGGAGGGAACACAAACTGGACGGGGAACACTGGAAACAATAAAGACTGCAACGAAAACAGTAGGGCAACAGAGAGTAACAAAGTACAAGGGAAAGGAACGACAGAAGGCCGAGGCGGAGGCAAACACACAACAGCGAAAACCGCGATAAGGAAATAACATCGGGGCGCCGCTCACCCAGTTTTGTTTTGTTTTGCTTGTTCTGTATGTATTTTTTTTTTAAACAGAAAAGAAGGGGGGTGAAACCCCCCCACCCCCCCCCCCCCCCCCCCCCACAATGACATATTTAACTTAACTGTTTCTCCGTTGCTTCTATGTCTACACTTTCCCAGTTTTTATTTTCCCACTCCTTGGTTTTTTTAATTTTTTTTTTTTATTTATGTAGTGTTTTTTGTTGTCTCTTCTGGGTTTCTCTATGTGTACATCTGTAAATATACCATGTATAAAAAATCTAATAGGCAAGGGAAATTGTTCTGGTGCGGGATAGGACTGGGAAATTGGTGGCCCTGGACCAGATTAATAGGGTGTTCGAGGAGTTTTACGAGAACTTGTATACATCGGAGCCACCGGGGGAGGATCGGGAGATGCAGGAATTCATGGATGGTTTGGAATATCCGAGTTTGGGGGAGGAGGATAGGGCCATATTGGAGGGGGCAATAGGGAAGCAAGAGATAAAGGAGGCAATTGAGAGGTTGCAGTCGGGGAAGGCAGCAGGGCCGGATGGGTTCCCGGTGGAGTCCTATAAGATATTTAGGGATAAGTTGGTGCCGCTGATGGTGGGATGTTTGAGGACGCGATTGGGAACGGGATGCTGCCATAGACTTTTGGGCAAACCTCGATCTCCTTGCTGTAAAAGAAGGATAAGGATCTGACAGAGTGTGGGTCGTACAGGCCTATATCGCTATTGAATGCGGATGCGAAGATATTGGCGAAGGTGTTGGCTGTTAGGTTGGGGGAGTGCCATCCGAAGGTGATAGGGGAGGACCAGATGGGGTTTGTGAAAGGGAGGCAGCTGTTTACGAATATTAGGAGGGTATTGTTATGGCACCGATGGAGGGGAGGGAGACATAGGTGATGGTTGCGCTGGACACAGAACAGGCATTTAATCGGGTAGAATGGGAGTATTTGATTGGGGTGTTTGAGCAGTTTGGGATTGGGCTGTGATTTGTGGAGTGGGTACGGTTATTGTATAGGGAGCCGAGGGCAAGTTCCGCACCAAACAGTATGAGTTTGGGGTATTTTGAGGACCAAGCAGGGTTGTCCCCTCTGTTATTTGCGCCAGCGATTGAGCCTTTGGCCATCATGTTGAGGAGTTTGGGAGTGTGTAGAGGAATAGTGCGGGGGTGGGGGGGATGGGTGGAACATCATATCTTTATATGTGGATGATTTATTATTATACATGTCAGAGCCGAGTGCATCGATGGGAGGTATACTGGAGCTGCTCTGAGTGTTTGACTCCTTTTCGAGGTATAAACTAAATTTGGACAAATGTGAATACTTTGTGGTGTCCCTGCGGAGGTAGGGGCGGGCCCAGGGGTGTAGGGCGGCAACCCACTTTAGATATCTGGGGTTGCAGCTGGTACGGGATTGGGGGGGGGGGGGGGAGTGCTCCATGGGTACAATCTTACTAGTTTGGTGGGAAGGATGAAGGCGGACTTGGCAAGGTGGGATGGTCTTCGTCTGTCGCTGGCGGGTCAGGTACAGGCGATTAAAATGAATGTGTTGCTGCAGTTTTTGTTTATATTTCAGTGCCTGCCAATCTTTACCAAAAGCACGGTAGCATTGTGGATAGCACAATCGCTTCACTGCTCCAGGGTCCTAGGTTCGATTCCCGGCTTGGGTCACTGTCTGTGCGGAGTCTGCACATCCTCCCTGTGTGTGCGTGGGTTTCCTCCGGGTGCTCCGGTTTCCTCCCACAGTCCAAAGATGTGCAGGTTAGGTGGATTGGCCGTGATAAATTGACCTTAGTGTCCAAAATTGCCCTTAGTGTTGGGTGGGGTTACTGGGTTATGGGGATAGGGTGGAGGTGTTGACCTCAGTTAGGGTGCTCTTTCCAAGAGCCGGTGCAGACTCGATGGGCCGAGTGGCCTCCTTCTGTACTGTAAATTCTATGAATAAGGAGGTGGAAAAGATCATTACCTTGTTTATTTTGGGGGCGGGGGAGGGGGGGTTGCAATTGGGAAGGTGCTTCTGCAGAGGAAGGCAAGCAGGGGGTTGGGTCTCCTGAATCTATTATATTATTACTGGGTGGCGAATGCTGAAAAGGTGAGGAGCTGGGTCAGAGGTGGAGAGTCCCAGTGGGTTAGAATGGAGGATAGTCTGTGCAGGGGTTCGGGGCTAAGGGCGTTGCCAACACCGCTGCTCCCGATGCCCTGGTAAATATTTGGGGAATCCGGTGGTGGCAGCAACGTTGAAGATCTGGGGGCAGTTGAGGCAGCACTTTAAGTTGTGGGCGGGGTCAAAAGAGATGCCGATTCGGGGGAACCATAGGTTTGAGCCAGAGAAGTGGGATGGGAAATTTCGGAGACGGGAGGAGAGGGGAGTTAGGGTATTAAAGGATTTTTTTCGTTGGGGGGGCGATTTGCAAGGCTGGAGGAGTTGGGCTGGGGCAGGGGGAGGTGTTTAGATATCTGCAGGTCCGACATTTTGCCAGGAAGAAGGTTCAGAGCTTCCCGATATTGCCAGCCTCTACATCGTGGGAAGCACGGTAGCTTAGTGGTTAGCACAGTTGCTTCACAGCTCCAGGGTCCCAGGTTCGATTCACGGCTGGGTCACGGTGCGGAGTCTGCATGTTCTCCCCATGACTCTGTGGGTTTCCTCCGGGTGCTCCGGTTTCCTCCCACAGTCCAGAGATGTGCGGGTTACGAGGATTGGCCAAGGTAAATTGCCCTTAGTGTCCAAATAATGTTAAGTGGGGGTTACTGGGTTACGGGGACTGGATAGATACGTGGGCTTCAGTAGTGTGCTCTTTGTACACACCAACTGGAAGCCTGCGGATCCAGGGCAAAGCAAGAGGCCATTGTTCTCTGATCCGGCAGTTCCCTTATTCCAGATAAGTATTGGCCTGTTAGTGGTAGGAATAGCCTAGCCTTTTAGTTTTATATGCATGAGTAGTAAATAACTGTGTAATAATAAACGTGTCTTGTTTGAACTTACTAACTGGTGTATTGAGTTATTGGTCTGAACGTGAACTTGAATCTTGTGGCGGTATCATAATGATACCTGGCGACACTAGAGCTAAGGAATAAAACAGAGCCAATTGAGTGTAAAGCACGCTCACCCAGAACGAGCAATAGGGCGCACCTCACAAGGGTGAGGATGAGCCAACTCTTTGAGGGGGTGGAGGATGTTTGTGAGCGCTATGGGAGGAGCTCCTCGCATGTTTTGGTCCTGTCAGAAACTGGAGAGGCATTGGAAGGAGGTCTTTAAGGTCATCTTGAGGGTGATGCATGTGAGGTTCGAACCAGGGCCCCTCGAAGCCATATTTAGGGTGTCGGAGCAGCCTGGGCTGCAGGCGTGTGCGGGGGCAGGCATCTTAGCCTTCGTCTCACTGATTGCCCGAAGGATTGGAGGGGTGGAGGTCAGTTTCTCCACCCTGCGCCTCAGTGTGGCGGGGGCACCTGCTGGAATTTTGAAGCTCGAGAAGGTGAAGTTTGAGCTGAGGGGGAGGATGGAAGGGTTCTACAATTCAAGGGCATTGTTTATCCTGCACTTGCAAGAATTGGATGCCATCGAACATTGTGGGGGGGGGGGGGGGTTGTTGAGTTATTGTTTACCATGTATGGGATGTCCATGGATTCTCTTTTTATTATTTTGTATTTGGGATGAAGGGGGGAGGTTTGGGTTTGTATGGTGAATGGGATGTTGGTTGGGGGATTGCTATTTTATTTATTATTAGTTATCTTTTGTTGGGTGTATATTTGATGAAAATGTGGAAAATGAGAAGAATAAAAATATTTTAAAAAACTATACCTTATTTTACTCTTAACATATTAGATAGTATGAGAGGTCATTAGGTAAAGAGATTGAGGGTTAGGACGAGGTTGGGAACAGGTTTGTGGAACAAACTTCTTTTTTCTTACTCTTTTAAGGTCTCACAGTTATCTTTTCTATAACTTTAGTGTGAACTTAGTTTAGTTTGATTGGACCATATGCTTCCCTTTATATTCATGATGTCCTGAAAGGGACATTTTTACTGATTCTTATCTGATGTCCTTCGGGCAAATCATTGTCATCCTTAGTAGTTCATCAAAATGGGCCCAATGCACAAAAACTTTAAAATCTTCAGATCAGTTTCCCCTTCACACTGCAATAACTTTCTGACCCATGGCTGGGAACAGTGAATGTGCGCTGCACTGTTCACTTCCCACAGTGAAATTGCTAACCTATACTTGTTTTTACACAGGTGTGTGAGATGTACGATACAGTCCCCTGTCGGGAGCTGGGGTTGGTGCTCAGGTAAGGTCCACCTACCTTGCATTAGAAACATCAGCAACAAATTTAAATTATTTGGCTGAGATATTTTCCAAGGAACTACTGTTGTTCCATTGTTTAAGAAGGGCAGCAGGGATAATCTAGGAAATTATAGGCTGGTGAACCTTACGTCAGTGGTAGGGAAACTATTGGAAAAGATTCTTAGAGATAGGATTTATTCACATTTGGAAACAAATGGACTTATTAGTGATGGACAGCATGGTTTTGTGAAGGGGAGGTCGTGCCTAACTAATTTGATTGAGTTTTTCGAGGAAGTGACAAAGGTGATCGATGAGGGAAAGGCAGTAGATGTTGTATACATGGACTTCAGTAAAGCCTTTGACAAGGACCTCATGGTAGATTGGTACAAAAGGTGAAGTCACATGGGATCAGAGGAGAGTTGGCAAGTTGGATACAGAACTGGCTTGGGCACAGAAGACAGAGGGTAGCAATAGAAGCATGCTTTCCTGAATGGAAGGCTGTGACTAGCGGCGTTCCACAAGGATCAGTTCTGGGGCCTTTGTTGTTTGTGGTGTATATAAATGATTTGGAAGAAAATGTAGCTGGTCTGATTAGTAAGTTCGCAGACGACACAAAAATTGGTGGAGTTGCGGATAGAGCAGAGGATACAGCAGGATATAAACTGGTTGGAGTCTTGGGCGGAGAAATGGCAGATGGAGTTTAATCCGGACAAGTGTGAGGTAATGCACTTTGGAAGGTCCAATGTATGGAGGAATTACACAATAAATGGTAGAACTCTTGTGAGTACTGACAGGCAGAGAGATCTGGGCGTGCATGTCCACCGATCACTGAAAGTGGCAATACAAGTGGATGAGGTGGTCAAGAAGGCATATGGCATGCTGGCCTTCATTGGTCGGGGCATTAAATATAAAAATTCGCAAGTCATGTTGCAGCTGTACAGGACCTTAGTTAGGCCTCATTTGGACTATTGTGTACAATTCTGGTCGCCACACTACCAGAAGGATGTTGATGCTTTGGAGAGGGTACAGAAGCCTCTGTACCCTCTCCAGGTATGGAAGTATGTTGCCTGGTTTGGAGGGCATTAGCTATGAGGAGAGGTCAAATAAACTCAGTCTGTTCTCACTGGAACAACGGAGGTTGAGAGGAGCCCTGAAAGAGGTCTACAAGATTATGAGTGGCATAGACAGGGTGGATAGTCAGATGCTCTTTCCTGGGGTAGGAGAATCAAGTACTAGGGGACATCATTTTTAAGTGTGTGAGGAAAAGTTTACAACAGATGTGTGAGGTAGGTCTTTTACACAGAGGGTGGTAAATATTTGGAACATGCTGCTGGGGAGATGGTGGGAGCAAGTACGATAGTGGCATTTAAGTGACATCTGGAGAAATATGGTGGGAATGGAAGGATACGGACTCCGTAAGTGCAGACAGTTTTAGTTTAGGAAGGTATCATGGTCGGCACAGGCTTGGAGGGCCGAAGGGCCTGTTAGCTATGTGGAGAGGCTGAATAGACTCGGGCAGTTTTCATTAGAAAGACGGAGTTTGAGGGGTGACCTGATTGAGGTCTACAAGATTATGAGGGGTGTGGACAGAGTGGATGGGCAGGCACTCTTTCCAGGGTGGAGGGGACAGTCACCAGAGGGCATAGGTTTAAGAGCCGTGGGGCAAAGTTTAGAGGAGATGTGCGAGGCAGGTTTTTTATGCAGAGGGTGGTGAGTGACTGGAATGTGTTGCCAGGGAAGGTGTGGAAGCAGATACATTAATGGCATTCAAAAGGTATCTTGACAAACACATGGATAGGATGGATATAGAGGGAAACGGCACAAGGAAGTGCTGAGGGTTTTTGCAACGGTTGGTACTATGACCGGTGCAGTCTTGGAGTGCCGAAAGGCCTGTTCCTGTGCTGTATTGGTCTTTGTTCCTGTGTTGTATTGTTCTTTGAGTTAGTATGTCATGATATTGATGTTTGTCCCCCTCGCTCCCATTTCTGCTGCAAGGGTACAGATTTTTATTTTTGCTGGCATACTTTTCCATGGGCTCTGTCAGCCTTTGGTACCTCACATTGCTGGTTATTGTGAGCCTGGATGGGAGGTTTGGGGTCCTGCGTACTCACCGAACCCACTTTGCAAGGTATACAGATCCATGTATGCTCATTGTACCCAAACAAATTAGATTCTGTGCAACAGAATTTACAGCATAGACCACGGCCATTAAGCCCAACTGGTCTGTGCCAGTGTTTATACTCTACACATGCCTCCCCTCATTCCTCTTCATCTGACGCTTTCAACATATCCTATTCTTTTCATACCCATGTACTCACTACTTTTCCTGAGCTGCACCAATGCCATTCACCTCAATCACTCCATATAGTAGTGAATTCCACATTCTCATCACGTTCTGGGTAGTTTCTCCTGAATTCTTTATTGGATTTATTCGTAGCTATCTTTCATTGATGACTAGTTTTGGACTCTCTCACAAGTGGAAACATCTTGTCATAGAACATAGAAAAATACAGCACAGAACAGGCCCTTCGGCCCACGATGTTGTGCCGAACTTTTGTCCTAGATTAAGAACAAATTAATCGACACCCCATCATTCTACCATAATCCATGTACCAATCCAGTAGTCTCTTGAAGGTCCCTAATGTTTCCGACTCAACTACTTTCACAGGCAGTGCATTCCATGCCCCCACTACTCTCTGGGTAAAGAACCTACCTCTGACATCCCCCTATATCTTCCACCATTCACCTTAAATTTATGTCCCCTTGTAATGGTTTGTTCCACCCGAGGAAAAAGTCTCTGACTGTCTACTCTATCTATTCCCCTGATCATCTTATAAACCTCTATCAAGTCGCCCCTCATCCTTCTCCGTTCTAATGAGAAAAGGCCGAGCACCCTCAACCTTTCCTCGTAAGACCTACTCTCCATTCCAGGCAACATCCTGGTAAATCCTTTTTGCACCTTTTCCAAAGCTTCCATATTCTTCCTAAAATGAGGCGACCGGAACTGCACACAGTACTCCAAATGTGGCCTTACCAAGGTTTTGTACAGCTGCATCATCACCTCACGGCTCTTAAATTCAATCCCTCTGCTAATGAACGCGAGCACACCATAGGCCCTCTTCACAGCTCTTTCCACTTGAGTGGCAGCTTTCAAAGATCTATGAACATAGACCCCAAGATCTCTCTGCTCCTCCACATTGCCAAGAACCCGACCGTTAACTCTGTATTCCGCATTCATATTTGTCCTTCCAAAATGGACAACCTCACACTTTTCAGGGTTAAACTCCATCTGCCACTTCTCAGCCCAGCTATGCATCCTATCTATGTCTCTTTGCAGCCGACAACAGCCCTCCTCACTATCCACAACTCCACCAATCTTTGTATCGTCTGCAGATTTACTGACCCACCCTTCAGCTCTCTCATCCAAGTCATTAATGAAAATCACAAACAGCAGAGGACCCAGAACTGATCCCTGCGGTATGCCACTGGTAACTGGGCTCCAGGCTGAATATTTGCCATCCACCACCACTCTCTGACTTCTATCGGTTAGCCAGTTCGTTATCCAACTGGCCAAATTTCCCACTATCCCATGCCTCCTTACTTTCTGCATAAGCCTACCATGGGGAACCTTATCAAATGTCTTACTAAAATCCATTCACTGCTTTACCTTCATCTACGTGCTTGGTCACCTCATCAAAGAATTCAATAAGACTTGTGAGGCAAGATCTACCCCTCACAAATCCGTGCTGACTATCCCTAATCAAGCAGTGTCTTTCCAGATGCTCAGAAATCCTATCCCTCAGTACCCTTTCCATTACTTTGCCTACCACCGAAGTAAGACTAACTGGCCTGTAAATCCCAGGGTTATCCCTATTCCCTTTTTTGAACAGGGGCACGATATTCACCACTGTCCAATCCCCTGGGACCACCCCTGTTGACAGTGAGGACGAAAAGATCATTGCCAACGGCTCTGCAATTTCATCTCTTGCTTCCCATAGAATCTTTGGATATATCCCGTTAGGCCCGGGGGACTTGTCTACCCTCAAGTTTTTCAAAATTCCCAACACATCTTCCTTCCTAACAAGTATCTCCTCGAGCTTACCAGACTGTTTCACAGTGTCCTCTCCAACAATATGGCCCCTCTCATTTGTAAATACTGAAGAAAAGTACTCGTTCAGGACCTTTCCTATCTCTTCAGACTCAATACACAATCTCCCGCTACTGTCCTTGATCGGACCTACCCTCGCTCGAGTCATTCTCATATTTCTCACATATGTGTAAAAGGCCTTGGGGTTTTCCTTGATCCTACCCGCCAAAGATTTTTCCTGTCCTCTCTCAGCTCTCCTCATCCCTTTCTTCAGTTCCCTCCTGGCTATCTTGTATCCCTCCAGCGCCCTGTCTGAACCTTGTTTCCTCAGCCTTACATAAGTATCCGTCTTCCTCTTAACAAGACATTCAACCTCTCTTGTCAACCATGGTTCTCTCACTCGACCATCTTTTTCGTGCCTGACAGGGACATACATATCAAAGACACGCAGTACCTGTTCCTTGAACAAGTTCCACATTTCAATTGTGTCCTTCCCAGACAGCCTATGTTCCCAACTTATGCACTTCAGTTCTTGTCGGACATCATCGTATTGACCCTTCCCCCAATTGTAAACCGTGCCCTGTTGCGCGTATCTATCCCTCTCCATTACTAAAGTGAAAGTCACAGAATTGTGGTCACTATCTTCAAAATGCTCCTCCACTAACAAATCTATCACTTGCCCTAGTTCATTACCAAGTATCAAATCCAATATGGCCTCCCCTCTGGTAGGACAATATACATATGTGTTAGAAAAGCTTCCTGGACACATTGCACCAACACCACCCCATCCAAACTATTTGATCTAAAGAGTTTCCACTCAATATTTGTGAAGTTGAAGTCACCCATGACTACCACCCTGTGACTTCTGCACCTTTCCAAAATCTGTTTCCCAATCTGTTCCTCCATATCTCTGCTGCTATTGGGGGGCCTATAGAAAACTCCCAACAAGGTGACTGCTCTTTTCCTATTTCTGACTTCAACCCATACTACCTCAGTAGGCAGATCCTATAACAGCCATTCTGCAGCTGTTATACTATCTCAAATTAACAATGCCACCCCCCACTTCTTTTACCATCCTACCTAATCTTATTGAAACATCTATAATCAGGAACATTCAACAACCATTTTTGCCCCTCTTCTATCCAAGTTTCCATGATGGCCACCACATCGCAGTCCCAAATACCGATCCATGCCTTAAGTTCACCCACCTTATTCCTGATGCTTCTTGCATTGAAGTATACACACTTCAATCCATCTCCGTGCCTCCAAGTACTCTCCTTTGTCAGTGTTAGCTTCCCCATTGCCTGACTACACACTTTGGCGTCCTGAACATCGGCTGGACTACAAATCCGGTTCCCATTCCCCTGCCAAATTAGTTTAAACCCTCCCGAAGAGTACTAGAAAATCTCCTTCCCCAGGATATTGGTGCCCCTCTGGTTCAGATGCAACCCGTCCTGCTTGTACAGGTCCCACCTTCCCCGGAATGTGCTCCAGTTATCCAAATACCTGGAGCCCTCCCTCCTGCACCATACCTGCAGCCACGTGTTCAACTGCACTCTCTCCCTATTCCTAGCCTCGCTATCACGTGGCACCGGCAACAAACCAGAGATGACAACTCTGTCTGTCCTGACTTTTCACTTCCAGCCTAACTCCCTAAACTTGTTTATTACATCCGCACCCCTTTTCCTACCTACGTCGTTGGTACCAATGTGCATCACGACTTCTGGCTGCTCCCATTCCCCCTTAAGGATCCTGAAGACACGATCCGAGACGTCATGGACCCTGGCACCCGGGAAGCGACAAACCATCCGAGAGCCTCTCCCGTGCCCACAGAACCGCCTGTCTGTCCCCTATAACTAGTGCTCTCCTAATCTCCCCCCCCTCCCTTCTGAGCCCCAGAGCCGGACCTCGTGCCAGAGACCTGGTCCACATCTACCCTCTTAAATCCCTTCATAATTTTAAGATTTTATTCAGGTCACCCCTCTGAATCTTTTCTTGAGAAAAGAGCCCCAGCTGTTCTGTGTTTCCGTACCTCCTCCAATGTCAAAAATTTATATTCTTAAAGCTCTTTTAACATGGTAAAGATTCATGGAAGCATTATCAAACAAAATGTCACACCGATCTCCATAAGGAGATGTTATGGGCAATGACCAAAATCTTGGACAACGAGGAACATCTTAAAGGAGGCCAGAGAGAAAGAAAGGTTTGGGGGAGGGGAATAGTGTTGGGATTCTCAAGAGGCCAGATGGTTTGAAAACAAGGATAAACATTTTAAAATTAGTTGTCGTTTAATGGGATGCCATCAAGCACAGTGGGTAAATGGAAATTGGTGTGAGTTATGATGTGGGCAGCAGAGCTTTAGATGACCTCAAATTTACGGAGGGTAGAATGTGGGAGTTCAGCCAGGAGTGTATTAAAATGATCGAGACTAGGAATAATAAAAGGAGCATAGGCAAGGACTGAGTCAACCAACAATACGGAGGAAAAACTGGTCTTAGTTATGGAGTGGATTGTAGTTGGAAGCTGATGGCAGGGACAGTATGATAAATAGGCTATGAACACTTTCATATTTGGATGGATGCCAAGGAGAGGGATGGATTTGGTGTTATGGGAACAGATTTTTGGTGAGAACTGAAGACCGTGCCTTCAGTCTTCCCAGTATTTAGTTCCAGGAAATTCTACCTCTCCTTGTTGGACATGGATATTGGACAAGGGGTCTGATGAGGAAAGTGTTCCATTCCCAAGATGAACACCCTGCTGAAAAAATAACGCTTTCCATTGGTATCTAAGAGAAACACTCTGCAGTTCAAAAGTTGACAGCCGTAGCTATGCTAGACATCATCAGGGTTGACATTGCCCTGTTACAGGAAATGCAGGTCACTTAACTTGTGACAGCCAAATTAAATTTATGTTCCCTCTTATGATTCTTTACAGTGAGTGGAATTTTATTCACCCTGCCCCTACCTCCTGCCATCAGAACTGGCAAGGAACAGGTTGGAAGGAGTGGAGTCCGCTTCCTTCCTGACTCCCTGCAGTTAAGTCTGAAACAGGAATGTTGAGGATGGCCTCCCTTCCCAGAGTCCAATTCAGACCCATAAGTGGCCAATTAATGATAAATTAAGGGCCTCATGCTGAATTGCAGGGAGAGGGTGGGGGCGTGCTCCGTACATCACATGAGGAGGCGACAAGATATATCTCTGGGGACAATCCGGTGAAAGAGCCCTCCTTTGCCCTCTCCAATGAATTCCCCCTCCACAACCCTAGTCTGCCAGGTCTGCCTGATTGGCCCGAGCAATCTTTACCCACACACCTGTCTTTTGGAGTCTTCTGCACCTTCGCTACTTCAAGACCTGCTGCTGTTCCAGCAGTGGGCAGTGGCCACCGCTACTCGTAGCACCACTGGGACTGAAGAGCTGCCGATCGGCCAGACAGCAGCTCTTGGAGGGGGGGGGGGGGGGGGGGGGGGGGAGGGTGGAATCTTCATATTTAAAGACATGGGACCCCATACAGCTGCCTGATTGACAGTTAAAGCTGTTAGGACTTGGGAAAATCACTGTGGCGGAGATGCCTCCAGCATTCTGACAGTGGATGGGATTGCTCTCACAGCTAATAAATTCAGCTGTCTGGTCTTTGTCATCACCAGGATCCAACCTGTTCCAGTTGCAGAAAATGCAGAGTGGTGATTCTGGTCTGTGAGACAACTAGTTTATGCCAATAAACTACTTTGTGATCTGGATCACTCTAACCGCAATGTGCGATGGGATTTTAAGCGGTAAATTTACAAACTTGCTGACAGCTTGTTTTTTCTTTCAGATATACTGACAGGCGTATTTTTATATCAGAGGTGATTCCAGGAAGTCAAGCTGAAGCAGATGAGTGCGTTCATACTGGAGACATTATTGATGGAATTAATGGGATTTGCTTGAGAAATGCTCAGAGAGGAGAGGTAAAATACCAGCGTGCTCATTGGCAAAGAATCGGCAGCTCTTGTATGTACTGGCTTTGTGTAGAGGCAATTCTCCTTGTTCTCTGGTTTCTGACAATTCCGTCAATGGCAATGTTGCTCCCTATTAACTCTGTCCAGGCCCCTTATAATATTGAACACCTTAATTTGATTTCCTCTCAACTCTCTCTTCTCTAAGGAGAACAGCCCCAACGTCAGCAATCTGTTACAACCCCCAAAGGTGCTTGAACCTCCTACAGCTTGGAATGCGAACTCCCCAGGTGACTGGGGGGCGGAGCTTCCTCCTAATTGGAGAATCCCCTGCAGGATATAAACCCCGGCCTGGGAGCAGGTGAGGGAAGAGGACCCTAAGGGGGAGCGGTGAGTGAAAGTGCATTGTATTAAGGAGTGGTAGTGTCATGTGAGAGTCCCTTTCAGAAAAGTGTGTTTTATCAAATGGCTACAGTGATGTCATTGTGTGGGTGCAGCTGGAATGTGATTCTGCTTTTTACTTTCATTTTGAGCTGTAAGCTCTTTTTGGCTCTGTGTTTTAGCTTCGCTTTCAGCTGGAGAGCTGCATTCACACCAAGCAGATGTATACTGGTCTCTCTGTATGTTAAACAAGGTGTTTAGATCTCATGATAATTTGATAACTGTTCTCTGTAGATAATTTAAACCTACTGTCTTTGTTAAAAAGTGTTTTGGCTGATGGATGTTAGAAAAGTTACTAACTTTTACTACTAAGTTGCTATAGTGTACTGTATCTTTTTGGGGGGGTTATCAGTGTTGGTAGTTGGTAAGATGTTTACTGTGGGTTTATAACATAACTGGATTCGTAGAATAAACATTGGTTTGTTTTAAAACTACTTTAGATCTCTGTTGAATAACACCTGTAAAGTGGGCCCTTATGCTCTCCATAACCAAAATCTATTAAACGTTGTGGGTCAGGTGAACACCATGATATACTTTGGTGTTCTCTAAACCCTGGCCCATAACAAATTGGGGGCTCGTGGGATAAAAGTCTATCTTTCGTGATTGGGTTGGCTTAGTGAACTTAAAGGCAGTGAGGGGTGAGCATATTTGTGTTTGCTTTTCAGGTGTGGTATTCCAGTTTAATTAGGGAGTGTGTTGTGGACAATGGCTCTTTCAGAGGCTCTGAAGTTTTTGGGGTGGAGAAGGTCACACACAGTACCTTACGAACATAGACTAAAAACAGTCTTTTAGATTTGGCAAAAACATTGCAGTTAACATTACCCGACAGAATACGAAAAGATGAGGTACTTACGGCGGTAGCTGAGCATTTAAAATTGCCTGATATACAGTTGGACTCATTGGAAATGGCAAAAATTCAGTTACAAATCAAGCAACTTGAACATGAAAAAGAATTAAAGCAGCTTGAATACGAAATGAGAGAAAAGGAGAGAGAAGAAAGGAGTAAAGAAAGATAACCCTGGCAGAACAAAAAGAAAGAGAAGGGGAGGTACAAATCAGGGAAAAAGAAAAAGAGAGAGAAAGAGATGGAGAAGAAAAAGAAAAGGGGAGAGAGGAAAGGGAAAAAGAGAGAGAGCTTGAACTTCAGAAAATGGCCATGAAACATGACAGTCAGTTAAAATTGGCGGAATTTGAAAGGATTGGAGTAATTTTCATAGGCGGATAATGGCTTTGAAAATAGACCAAACCTCTGAAGCTCTCAGAGTAATTATACTTTTGGAGGAGTTGAAAAATTCAATTCCTGATGTAGTGAGAACTCATGTGGAAGAGCAGAGAGTTAAAACTGCGAGGTATGCAAAATAAATGGCAGATGATTATGAATTAGTTCATAAATCAAAGCTTGGTTTGCGACATTAGTTTCAGCCTGTGAGGGATAGAAACTGGGGAAAAGAGAAATACTCAAGTGGTAGAGGTAAAGGAGATCTGATGGGAGATAATAAGGAGAGTGTACCTCAGATTAAAAAGGAAATCCAGCAGGGTAGAAGAGAAATTAAAAGTTTCAAATGTTTTCACTGTAATAAACGAGGCCATGTAAAGTCACAGTGTTGGTGGTTGAAGAAAAGCTGATGTGATAGGTGCTGGTTTCGCACACCGGGCTAAATAGCTAGCTTGTAATGCAGAACAAGGCAGCAGCGCGGGTTCAATTCCCATACCAGCCTCCCCGAACAGGCGCCGGAAGGCGGCGACTAGGGGCTTTTCACAGTAACTTCATTGAAGCCTACTTGTGACAACAAGCGATTATTATTATTATTATTATTATTATTACTATTATTATTATTATAAAGCAGGATAAGTCAGTGGGGTTTGTTAAAGTGGTAAAGGAAAGCCCAAGTGAAGCGAAGGAGATGCAAAAGATTGTACAGCCTGATCAAGAGGTGATTGATTAGAAGGTGCCGGATCTCTTTAAAGAATTTACTTGTGTGGGTAAAGTTTACTCATGTGTATCAGGAGGAGCAGGTAAAGCAGTCACAATTTTAAGAGATACAAGAGCTAGTCAATCTTGGATGGAAAGAGATGAGGAGTTATGTCGTTTGGGAAGAATATTGCCAGAAAAGGTAGTAATATGTGGAATTCAGTGTGAGAGGAGTAGTGTTCCATCATATAAAGTATGGTTGGAAAGTCCAGTGAAGAGTGGTGAAGTGGTAGTAGGAGTAATCTAGAAAGTATCTTGTCCAGGAATACAGTTTATCTTGCGCAAGGATATAGCTGGATCGCAGGTGGGAGTGATGCCTCCTGTGGTTGATAAGGTGGTGGAAAATCAGACAACTGAAGTGTTGAAGGACGAATATCCTGTGATTTTTCCAGATTGTGTACTAACAAGGTTGTAAAGCCACAGGTTAAGACAAGAGGAGAAATCAAAGTGTAAAGATAAAGCTGAAGTTCAATATCAGAAACGATTTTTGATCAGATGGTTGGACAAGAACAAGAACAGGTGGAGGATGAGGCAGATATTTTTAGTTCAGGAAAATTGGCGGAGTTACAACAGAAATATATATATAGATACATAGAAGATAGGAGCAGGAGGAGGCCTTTTGGCTCTTCGAGCCTGCCCCGCCATTCACCACGATCATGGCTGATCATCCAACTCAATAGCCTAATCCTGCTTTCTCCCCATAGACTTTGACCCCAGTCTCCCCAAGTGCTATATCCAGCCGCCTTTTGAATATGTTCAAAGTTTTAGCATCAACTACTTCCTGTGGTGATGAATTCCACAGGCTCACCACTCTTTGTGTGAAGAAGTGTCTCCTTATCTCTGTCCGAAATGGTTTACCCTGAATCCGTGATTCTGGACACACCTATCATTGGTAACATCTTCCCTGCATCTAGCCTGTCTAGTCCTGTTAGAATTTTATAAGTCTCCATGAGATCCCCCCTCATTCTTCTGAACAATCCCAACCTAGTCAATCTCTCCTCATATGACAGTCCCATCATCCCTGGAATCAGTCTGGTAAACCTTCGCTGCACTCCCTCGAGAGCAAGAACATCCTTCCTCAGAGAAGGAGACCAAAACTGCACACAATAGTCCAAGTGTGGCCTCACCAAGGCCCTGTACAATTGCAGCAACACATCCCGGTTTCTATACTCGAAACCTCTTGCAATGAAGGCCAACATACCATTAGCCTTCTTTACCGCCTGCTGCACCTGCATGCTTACCTTCAGCACAAGGACACCCAGGTCCCGCTGGCACACTCCCCTCTCCCAATTTACAATCATTCTGGTAGTAATCTGCCTTCCTGTTTTTGCTTCCGAAATGAAGATTATACTGCATCTGCCATTGGTTTGCCCACTCGCCCAACCTGTCCAGATCTTGCTGTAGGATCCCTGCGTCCTCGTCACAATTCACCCTCCCACCTAACTTGGTATCATCTGCAAACTTTGAGATATTACATTTTGTTCCCTCATATAAATCATTAATATGTATTGTGAATAGCTGGGGTCCCAGCACCGATCCCTGTGGTACCCCACTGGTTACTACCTGCCAATTTGAAAAGGACCCATTAATCCCTACTCTTTGTTTCCTCTCTGCCAACCAGTTTTCTATCCACCTCCGTAAATTTCCCCCAATCCCATGCACTTTAATTTTGCACAATAATCTCTTATGCAGGACTTTGTCAAACGCCTTCTGAAAGTCCAAATATACCACATCGACTGGCTGACCCTTGTCAACTGTACTAGTTACCTCTTCAAAGAATTCATATAGAAATAAAACAGATGTATCAGAAAGCATATGTGGAGGAGGAATCTGAGTGTATACCAGAATGTTATTTAAGTAAAAGTGATGTCTTGATGAGAAATTGGAGACCTTTACATATTCAGGCGGATGAAAAGTGGACAGAAGTTCATCAAGTGATATTGCCGGTGGGGTATAGAAAGGAGGTGTTGCGAGTAGCACATGAGGTACCAGTGGGAGGTCATTTGGGAGTAAGGAAAACTCAAGCTAAAATACAAAAACATTTTTATTGGCCTGGACTACATAAAGGGTAGGTAAAGTTTGTCGATCATGTCACACATGATCGAGTGATAGTGAAACCTCAAGCAGTGATAAAACCAGCGCCCTTAATACTCATTCCAGCATTAGAGGAACCTTTTACAATGGTCTTAATTGATTGTGTAGGACCGCTTCCTTAAACCAAAAGTGGGAATAAATATCTTTTGACGATAATGGATGTGTCTACTAGGTTTCCAGAGGCCATTCCAGTATGCAAAATTACAGCTAGAAAGATTGTGGAGGAGTTACTTAAATTCTTCACTAGATATGGACTACCCACAAAAATACAATCGGATCAAGGGTCAAATTTTACCTGAAGGTTATTCAAAGAAGTTATGGATAGCTTAGGAATAAACAATTTAGATCAACTGCGTACCATCCAGAATCGCAGGGAGCGTGAGAAAGGTGGCATCAGACATTAAAGACAATTGAGGGCTTATTGCCAAGATTATCCAAAGAATTGGCATAACTGAATTCGATTCGTACTGTTTGCAATTAGGGATGCACCTAATGAGTCAACCAAATTCATCCTTTTGAACTAATTTTTGGCCATGAGGTAAGAGGACAATTTAAATTGATTAAGGAAAAATTGGTGAGTGAGCAGTCGGAACTTACCTGATTCAATTACGTGTCAAATTTTCGGGAACGATTAAATAGAGCAGGGGAATTTGAGGATATTGAGGAACGTTTGAGGACTCTGGGTCTGTACTTGTTGGAGTTTAGATGGATGAGAGGGGATCGTATTGAAACTTACAAGATACTGCGAAGCCCAGATAGAGTGGACGTGGAGAGGATGTTTCCACTTGTAGGAAAAACTAGAACTAGAGGACACCACCTCAGACTAAAGGGACGATCCTTTAAAACAGAAGTGAGGAGGAAATTCTTCAGCCAGAGTGTGGTGAATCTATGGAACTCTTTGACGCGAAGGCAGTGGAGGCCAATTCACTGAGTGTCTTTAAGACAGAAATAGATAGGTTCTTGATTAATAAGGGGATCAGGGGTTATGGGGAAGAGGCAGGAGAATGGGGATGAGAAAATATCAGTTGATTGAATGGCGGAGCAGACTCGATGGGCCAAGTGGCCTAATTCTGTTCCAATGTCTTATGGTCTTATGGGAATTGGCTAGACAACATTTGAAGGTTGCACAACATGTGATGAAACGGGTAGCTGACAAGAAATCAAAAGTCCGTAGTTTTGCCAGTGGAGATAAAGTTTTAGTATTTTTACCAGTGGTAGATGAACCTTTAAAAACAAGGTTTTGTGGACCTTATCAGATTGAAAGGAAATTAAGTGAGGTGAATAAGTGGTAAGAATGCCAGATAGAAGGAAAACTCACCGAGTGTTTCATGTGAATATGCTTGAAAGGTACTTTGAAAGGGAAGGAGAGCAAAAGGAGGAGATTTTAATGATTCTGTCTCAAAGTGAAGAACCAAATCCAGATGACTTTGAATTTGACATCCCTCAAACTAAATTGGAAAATGAGAATGTTCTTAAAAATTCGGATAAATTGTTGAGTTACCTTCCAGATGAAAAACGAACTGACCTGAAAGAGTTATTGATATCACATGGGCAAGTTTGTGAGGATAAGTTGGGAATTAACAAAATGGCTGCACATGGGGCAGCAGAGTAGCATGGTGGTTAGCATAAATGCTTCACAGCTCCAGGGTCCCAGGCTCGATTCCCCGCTGGGTCACTGTCTGTGTGGAGTCTGCACGTCCTCCACCTGTGTGCGTGGGTTTCCTCCGGGTGCTCCGGTTTCCTCCCACAGTCCAAAGATGTGCGGGTTAGGTGGATTGGCCATGATAAATTGCCCGTAGTGTCCGAATAAAAGTAAGGTTGGGGGGGGGGGGGGGGTTGTTGGGTTACGGGTATAGGGTGGATACGTGGGTTTGAGTAGGGTGATCATGGCTCGGCACAACATTGAGGGCCGAAGGGCCTGTTCTGTGCTGTACTATTCTATGTTCTATGATGTAGATGTGGGAAATGCTGTTCCAATTGAACAACATCCAGAGAGACTTAACCAAAAGGTTAACAAGGAAATTGAAGGTCTGCTTAAAAATGGCATCATTGAAGTGGGTTGCAGCCAATGGAGCTCACCCATAGTGATGGTACCGAAACCGGACGGTACCCTTCTGTGTGGACTATAGAAATGTTAATGCAGTTACAAGAATGGACTCTTATCCTATCCCATGCTTGGAGGGTTGCATTGAGAAGGTGGGACAATCAGCTTGTATTTCCAAACTGGATTTACTTAAAGGTTACTGGCAGGTACCTTTATCCGAAAGGGTGAAAGAGATTTCTGCTTTTGCGACTCCAGATAGTATATACCAATTCAAAGTTGTTTCAGGATTACCTATTCTGTGGTATACATCGTTGATCTGGTAATTTGCAGTCAGACATGGAAAGAACATTTAAAGCATGTGATGGAGTTATTCGATCGACTTCAGGAGGCGGGTAAGGTAGTAAAACTAGCCAAACGTGAATTTGGCAAACCCCAAGTCACTTTCCTGGGCCATACAATCGGACAGGGTTGAATGGTCCCACACGTAGTGAAAACAAAAGTTATTGAGGAATTTCCAATACCCTCAACACGAAGGGAAATAATACGATTTCTCGGCATGAGTGGATTTTACCGGAAATTTGTACCGAACTTTAGCACTGTGGTTGCTCCACTGACAGACTTGCTAAAGAAGCATCGCAAATTTCAGTGGACAGCAGAGTGTCAACAGGCATTTGACGGCCTGAAGGCTGTGTTAACCGCTGCTCGTGTGTTGGACATCCCAAATTATACAAAACCTTTCAAAGTGGCTGTTGAAGGGAGTGATGTGGGCATAGGTGCGGTGGTTTTACAAGAAGACGACGAAGGACTAGAGCTGCATATTGGTTATTTTTTGATGAAATTAAATAAACACCAGAAGAAGTATTCAACGATTGAGAAGGAGACTTTGAGCTTGGTGCTGGCTTTACAACATTTCCAAATCTATTTTACCAGCAGTCCGTCTGACACAATGATATATACTGATCATAATACATTGACATTTTTGGAGCGATTCTGGAATAACAATGCAAGACCGTTTCGATGGAGTTTATTGTTACAGCCATTTCATTTTTAAATAATACATGTGGCAGGATGAGAAAATGTGATAGCCGATGCTCTGTCACGAATCTGATGAAGAGAAGCAGGTTCGAAGAAGGAAGAAGAACTAAAATGGACTATGTTATCATAAATGTTTGCATGTTTTGTTTTGTTAAAAAAAACATATATTTACTGTCAATATTTCTTAAAATAAAGTGAAAAGGTGAAAAATGAAACCATCTTGAAGTTGATGGATTATTTTTTTTTCTTGGGGAGGTGTCATGTGAGAGTCCCTTTAAGAAAAGTGTGTTTTATCAAGTGGCTGCAGTGATGTCATTGTGTGGGTCGAGCTAGAATGTGATTCTGCTTTTTACTTTCGTTTTGAGCTGTAAGCTCTTATTGGCTCTGTGTTTTAGCTTCGCTTTCAGTTGGAGAGCTGCATTCAAACCAAGCAGATTTATACTGGTCAGTCTCTGTAGGTTAAACAAGGTGTTTAGATCACTTGATAATTTAAAAGTGACAACTGTTCTCTGTAGAGAATTCAAACCTACTGTCTTTGTTAAAAAGTGTTTTGGCTGATGGACGTTGTTAGGAAAGTTACTAAGGGTTACCTATAGAGTACTGTACTTTTTTGGGGGGTGATCAGAGTTGGTAGTGTAGCCATCTAAAATGGCCATCTGCAAAGGACCATGGGAATTGTCAACTTGGGACACAGACAAGTAAACAGCCTCTGTGTATTGTGCAAAGAGGCCAGATCTGACAGAAACTTGCACCTATTAAAGGTCACTCACCATTTCCCCAGGACAATAGAACTCGAATCAAGGAACGGCAACAGTAGCAGACGTTATAACCGGTGCCACTTCCCCTTATTTGGAAAGGCATATGTGCCTGGGACAATGACAGCTAGGACCCGCCTAGTCATCGAGGTATCTGCCCCCTAATTGGCCAGGAATTAGTGAGGGTGATCGAAACCCTATCGATCCATTGGATCTGGTGTTAGCACCGCCCCAAAGGTCGCGAAAACCCAGGGGAATAAGAAGAACTGCGAACCCAGAGATCGGCCTCTTTTGGACCGGCCTCTGTGCGACCAATTGCAGCACATCAACCAGTCAAGTTCAAGGACCCACGATCGCAACCTGAAGGACGAGCCCAGCCAAGACAAACCTGACGACTTCCAACCGACCCACGTGGACACAGATCCTTATCTCCTGCACAGAGCTGGTCGCTCCGAAGTTAAGTAAAGGTAATTTTAGTCATTGGGTATAGTTTAGTGAGTAGCCGCGTGCATCTTTGAATATAGATATAAGTCTTGTGTTTATTAATAAACTGTCTTTTGAACTAATATACTGGGTCTGTGGTCATTTGGTCAGTATAAGAAACAGCATGTGGTTCACATAGAAATAAGGAAGTCAACATTTATTGGCGACTCCCCCGGGACCTCGATCAGAAGTGACTCTGTCACTCCGAGAGATCCCACTATATTGAATCAAATTGGAGAAAGGAAAAGGAAACCACAAGAGTTTCATATCGACCAAATAACCGAATTTCAGAAGTGTGCAATAACCGCATGTGTAACTAACAGGGAAGGGCAAGGTAAACTCATCAGATTTGCATGCAAATCTAGAGGGATTGTGAACTGGAATATAGCCGTAAGCTGTTCCCGTTATTCGATCGACTCCTTATTGCCCCTGTTCCAAATTATAAATAGAGAAGAGATGGCAGCGCAAATGTTAGAGAAGATGATGAATCCACAGCAGCAACCCGAGGTCGCAGTAGCCGACAAATCAGAGCAGTGCCCCATATGGGAGGATGTATTGAGGAAGTATTTAAAGGGGAAAGGATGACCCCTCTGGTCGAATTTTTGTGCAAACACCGAGTCAGGTCCAGGAAAGATAGAACAAACTTTGTGGGAGAATTTGTGTAAGGTCTATAAGAAAAACACAGTGAAGTTCAGAAAGCCAATGGCAATAGTGTGCCGCTTGGCACAGTTGCGAGGCACCAAGGAGGTCGGCGAGACGCTCCATAGTCAGTTAGTAGAGAAGGAGGAGGAGAATGAGGGAAACCGTAAGGAAAGTGAGAAAATTATTGAGGAA
The DNA here is from genome assembly GCF_902713615.1 of Scyliorhinus canicula. Classification (NCBI taxonomy): domain Eukaryota; kingdom Metazoa; phylum Chordata; class Chondrichthyes; order Carcharhiniformes; family Scyliorhinidae; genus Scyliorhinus; species Scyliorhinus canicula. The sequence goes on along the minus strand of NC_052163.1, from coordinate 68,579,824 downwards.
CTTCGGGAGAAGTTAGCCGCTAAAGACAGGGAAATTGCCGATGTGAAACGCTCCTACCAGTCTTGCATAATACACCTTAGCAGCTTCCAAACCCAGTACGACAAGGCCTATCAAGACACACAGCTCGCAGTCTTGGTAAGAGAGGAGACTGAACACCAGGTCACTCAGTTAACAAAAAAATGTGCTGATTTACAGGCAGCTTTAAGAGCGCTCCACCAGTCCACTAAAGAACAAAGGAAGAGCACCGTTGACCACGCTAAATGCCAGCGAAAGATAGATAAGCTCCAGTCGTTACTTTCCGTTCAGAATGGTTTTATGTGTACCTTCGAGACAGATGAAGAAAAGATGGCAGATTGGGAAGAGTTAAATGAAAGCGCGCACATGTATGTAGAGAGAACGGAGAGTCAAATGCAACCGCCACGCATCCCAAAAGGAAAGGTACCGGCTGCACAGGTCGCACCAACCCCCACAACTGCCCCTACACCCATGAATCCGGTCACTACAGAAAGAAGGATAAGGGATCAGGCAGGTCCAGATATCACCTACACCACCCCATATTCGGTAACCCATTTAAGGGACGCTTGCAGTAAAATTACTCCATTTCAGCCCACCGCAGAACCGCACAGCTTCTTTGAGGAGGTGCCAACAAAAGGCTATGTACGGATTAGATGGGAGGGAGGAAGTAAAATTGATTGTAATGAGTCTCAGCCAGTCGGTACGGTCAACTTTGCCAGAACCCCAAAACCTAGGAGGAGGAACCCGAGAGGAAATGAAGGTCTCAATATTAGACGCTATCGGATACAACATAGACATAGAACATACAGTGCATTTGGAGGCCATTTGGCCCATTGAGTCTGCACCGACCCACTTAAGCCCTCACTTCCACCCTATCCCCATAACCCAATAACCCCATCTAACCTTTTTGGTCACTAAGGGCAATTTATCTTGGCCAATCCACCTAACCTGCACATCTTTGGACTGTGGGAGGAAACCGGAGCACCTGGAGGAAACCCACGCAGACACGGGGAGAACGTGCAGACTCCACACAGACAGTGACCCAGCTTGGAACCTGGGACCCTGGCGCTGTGAAGCCACAGTGCTATCCACTTGTGCTACCGTGCTGCCCTAAGATGGGAACAAAGGGGAAGCCGGTAGAGGGTCTAAACAAATGCAGACAGAAGAAAGGGGAACACCCGACTGCCTTTGACGGTTGCCTCTGGATACATTTCAAGGCAGTATATGGAAACTTAAACCACACTCACCTAGAGGAGGAAGAAACCACTAAATGGTTCCGTACTTTAGTTTTGCATGCCACTGAAGCAGGTAAAAGGGCCTGCGCAAATTATGACCCGGCAGACACCACTCACAATGAGATTTGGGTACTCAGGCATCTATCTAGGGCCTGGGAGCAGTCACTACAGAATCAGATGGATCAGAATGAATTAGAAGCCACAATGTACCCAGTTAGAACTAGCCAGGAACCCTGGGCAGGAGAGAGGAACACTAACCCCGAGAACAGCACCCCAGAGTACAAGGCCCAACCCACGCATCACGAGGTTCATGTTACAATTGTGGGCAAGTAGGGCATTTCGCCCGCGATTGCAGACAAAACCCCCCACACAATCAATGACCCCAACAGCCTAACCCCCCACCCAGCAACTATAGGCCAGACCACGATCGACAGCTAGAAGCCAACGTTTTCCCCATGCATACCGTAAACGCCCGCTCAGATAACCTCGCTTATAACTCCTTAGACTGACGGTGTCCGGCGTCTCCAACGTGGGTCTGTGACACGCGCTGGGATAATGTCAGAAGACCGTAGTTACAGGCACAGTCCGGGGACATGCAGTTTATTTTCTCTGGGACACAGGAAGGTCCTGAACCACACTAAACTTCTCAACCCTGTTCCAAAAACACCCTGGCCAACCACAGATACTATTACACTCAGTGGATTCACAGGGCACATGCAAGGGGATACACCACAGCCCTTATACCTGTCCAGATAGGAAATGTAGCCACTAAACACCCTGTTGTTTTAGTCGACCTACACCCAACCGCAGAACACATCCTAGGTATAGATTTCATGAACTCTCATAACCTCTCCTTTGACCTCGTGACCAAGTGTGTCTGGTAGATGTCTAAAGTACCTTGGGCCCCGCCATGCTCTCAGTAGGAGATTACGAAAACAGGATTTGCTCAATAGGGGACTATTGGTTTAACCCTTCAGTAGTTAGCACAGACGCGACCATTAAACAGGTACTAACCACACACAAAGGTTCTTTTACCCAGCACAAACACGATTGTGGGTAGATTCCAGGCACAGTTATGATTTCAGGACCCGACCCCAAACCGCAGAAACAGTACGGATTCCCACAGCAGGCTGAGAGCGAAATTTCAAAAGTCATTAACAGTCTGTTGACACAAGGAGTAATTCGACCCGTAGCTTCCACTAATAATGCCCCAATTTGGCCCGTAAAGAAACCAGACGGCTCATGGCGACTCACAATTGACTCGCGAATTAAATAAAGTTACCCCTTTAACAGCCCCCACCGTTGCCACGAGTCCCGCGACCGTGCTTAAACAGGGAGTGCAAGCAAAGTATTTCACTGTGTTGGATATTAGCAATGGTTTTTGGTCCATTCCCCTGGACCGATTTTGCCAAAATATATTTGCGTTCACCTTTCAAGGCCAACAGTACACATGGACGTGTCTCCCCGAAGGATTCTATAACTACCCCTCCATTTTCCACGGTCAGCTAGCTTCTGGTCTCTAAATTCTCCCGCCCCGAATGCTTAGTTCAGTGTGTAGACGACCTGCTCCTGCAAATCGATACCAAGGAAGTGGCTCTGTTAGCCGAATTACTAGCCCTGCTCCAGTCCATCGGATGTAAGGTAAACCCCAAAAAGGCACAGATACTGAGGGAAAAGGCACAATTATCACCCACGGCAAACGAGAAATTGAACAGAAGAGAATTGACTTCATTGTGAAATTGCCCCTGTCCCGTAATGTAAGTGCACTCCATTCATTGCTAGGTTTAGTGGGATACTGTAGGAATTACATAGCTGGTTTTGCCGCCAAGGCCACCCCACTCTCAGAGCTTCTGAGAAAGAACACCCCATGGAATTGGCTTCCACAGCACACAGAAGCCATAGATGATTTAAAACGCCACTCTAGACACATTTCCCGCTTTACAAGTTCCCGACCCTGACTTGCCCTATGCCACAGAAGTAGCCACCACCGACCGAACCCTATCAGCAGTGCTCCTACAGGAACGCCATGACCGATTAGGACCGGTAGTCTCTGCTTCTAGAGTTTTATACCCTGTAGCACAAGGATTTTCCGCCTGTGAATGACACTTGCTTGCAGTCTTTTGGGCAGGTCATATAACAGACCTCAACCCAGTCACGATCTTGACCGACCACAACCCCAGTCAACTTTTGTTAGACGCCAGACTAAAAGATGGTTCAGTTAGGCAGACGGCAGACTAAAAGATGGTTCAGTTAGGCAGACGGCAGACTAAAAGATGGTTCAGTTAGGCAGACGGCAGACTAAAAGATGGTTCAGTTAACCAGATCAGAGCAGCTCGCTGGACACTATTACTGCAAGGCAGGCACATCTCTGTGAAATGCACCCAGACCCACACATTCTTGGCAGACAATTAGCAATACGCAGGGACCCCACATGAATGCCAGATTATTGCAGCCAAACACCACACAGGACCCTTTGTTCCCAAGTCACTACAACCACGTGCAGGCTGTGAGAAACAAGGTTCCCAAGACACGGGACACATTGAAAATCTATGTAGATGGCTCCTCCACTGTTGAGGATGGTGTAAGAATCACTGGATGCAGGATTTATATGGAGGATTCACAGGGGCACCCACTAGAAGAGATCTCTTTAAAATTATCCAGCCACTTAGGTTCACAAGCAGCAGAACTCGCAGCCATAGCTTATGTAATTGACCACCCGGACACTGTACCAACGACTGTGGACATACACTCAGACAGCTTGTATGTTTTCAACAGTTTGACCGAATTCCTCCCCCTATGGGAATCTCGTAGTTTTGTATCCGCCGACGGAAAACCCTACCCTCTGCCCTTTTACTGAAACATATTCTTAAAGAAGCCACCGGCCACACATAGAACATAGAACAGTACAGCACAGAACAGGCCCTTCGGCCCTCGATGTTGTGCCGAACAATGGTCACCCTACTCAAACCCACGTATCCACCCCATACCCGTAACCCAACATCCCCCCCTTGGCCTTACTTTTTTTTTAAGGACACTACGGGCAATTTTTATCATGGCCAATCCACCTAACCCACACATCTTTGGACTGTGGGAGGATATTGCATCATTATTGCGCCATCACTGCAATGGTTACTTCTGGCAACCAACCGAAGGCGAACAGATGCATCCAATCCAGGTTTCCCAAACCAATATTGAAGATCTATCCCAAGCACAGAAAGCAGCCAACTCCCTTAAACAGGTATGAACGGCACCTACCCAGCCCCCTATGTTAAATGGAAGGACACACTCACCATAGAGGACGGCATAGTTTTAAAGGACAGAATTTACGTGGTCCCCACCCAAGAACGAAACCAGTTAATTTACCAATTCCAGTGGCAGCACGGTGGTGCAGTAGGTTAGCCCTGATGCCTCACGGCACGGAGGTCCCAGGTTCGATCCCGGCTCTGGGTCACTGACCGTGTGGAGTTTGCACATTCTCCCCCTTGTTTCCGTGGGTTTCGGCCCCACAACCCAAAGATGTGCAGGGTAGGTGGATTGGCCACGCTAAATTGTCCCTTAATTGGATAAAATTAATTGGGTACGCTAAATTTATTTTCAAAAAACATTTACCAATTCCATGACGGACACGGACATCAGGGAACAGACACCACCATTGCCCATTTAAAACATTTGTGTTGGTGGCCCGAATTGAAAAGCGATGTCACACATTATGTTGAGAATTGCCTCATTTGCGCTCAGAACAATCCCGAACATTATGCAAAGAAGGAACAATTAACACACACCCAATCTGTAGAAGGCCCCTGGACAAATCTGCAAATCGATTACATTAGTCCCCTCCGCGTCCCTGTAGAAATGGTTTCATGTACGTGCTGGTTGTTATAGATACATTTACAAAATGGGTCGAGGTATTCCCCACACGTTCAAACACAACAAAGGCCACCGCTAAAATTTTGACCCATCAGATATTTACGCGCTGGGGTCTTCCACGCAGTATTGAGTCAGACCAAGGTTCCCACTTTACCGGCAGGATAATGCAAAACGTTATGACTATTTTCAGTATGAAACAAAAATTCCACATGGCATACCACCCCTAGTCCAGCGGTATAGTAGAGCGCATGAACCGCACTTTAAAAACAACTATTAGGAAAACGGTACAGCAGAACAACACCACTTGGGACACAGTACTACCCTTCGCTCTAATGTTTATCAGGAACACAGTTTCCAGTTCCACAGGTTTCAACCCTCACACACTTATGACAGGGAGACCCATGAAAGGCATTGAATATTTAATAGGGCTCGATTTGGCAAATCCCGCAGTAACCGCTCTCACCCACGAAAAAGCAGTGCAACAGGTCATGAGAACATTGAAGCGCACGACTGGCTGACTAGCCGCTAGAAAGAAGCAGAGTAAAGCCAGCTTTGAAAAAAAGGTTCACCTCACAGAATGCACAGTCGGCCAGCAAGTTATGATCTCGTTGTACAACCCCAGTTCCTTCCTATCCCCTAAATTTGCAGGCCCTTACTCCATTTCAGACAAAGTAAGCCTCTCCTTGTACAAAATACCCTAACGGTAAGACTAGTTGGTTCCACATCAACCAACGCAAAGCCTTTGGATCACAACGTAGCCACACCCACCACTTAACCTTGGCAATGGGAGAGGATAACGCTCTGCCTACCGACGATTCAGCCCGACGCCCGCTCCAACCCTCCCCCCGCCCCCCACCCCTCATGACGACACCTTTCCCTCAACTTCGCCCAGAGTCACAAGTTTCAACCTCGAACTTGACTCTGATGAGAGTCTCCCGGATTTGACTTAACATAGAACAGCACAGTACAGGCCCGTCAGCACACGATGTTGTGCCGACCATTTATCCTAATTGAAGATCAACCTAACCTACACCCATTTAATTTACTGCTGTCCATGTGCTTGTCTGAGAGTCGCTTAAATGTCCCTAATGACTCTGACTCCACCACCTCCACTGGCAGTGCATTCTGCACACCCACCACTCTCTGTGTAAAGGACCTACCTCTGACATCTCCCCTATACCTTCCTCCAATCACCTTAAAATTATGTCCCCTCATGACAGCTATTTCCACCCTGGGGAAAAGTCTCTGGCTATCCACTCTATCCATGCCTCTCATCACCTTGTACACCTCGATCAAGTCACCTCTGCCTTCTTCTAGTGAGAAAAGCCCTAGCTCCCTCAACCTTTATTCATAAGACATGCCCTCCAGTCTAGGCAGCATCCTGGTAAATCTCCTCAGTACTCTTTCCAAAGCATCCACATCCTTCCTGTAATGAGGCGACCAGAGCTGCGCTCAATATTCCAAGTGTGGTCTAACTAGAGTTTAATAAAGCTGCAGCAAAACCTCGTGGCTCTTAAACTCAATCCCCCTGTTAATGAAAGCCAGCACACCATATGCCTTCTTAACAACCCTATCAACCTGGGTGGCAACTTTGAGGGATCTATGTACGTGGACCCCAAGATCCCTCTGTTCCTCCACACTTCCAAGAATCCTGCCTTCAACCTTGTATTCAGCATTCAAATTCGACCTTCCAAAATGAATCACTTCACATTTATCGAGGTTGAACTCCGTCTGCCACTTCTCAGCCCAGTTCTGCATCCTGTCAATGTCCTGTTGTAACCTGCAACAACCTTCAACACTATCTACAACTCCCCCAACCTCTGTGTCATCGGCAAACTTACTAACCCACCCTACTACTTCCTCATCCAAGTCATTTATAAAAACCACAAAGAGCAGAGGTCCCAGAACAGATCCTTGCGGTACACCACTGGTCACCGACCTCCAGGCGGAATACTTTCCATCCATTACCACTTGCTGTCTTCTTTCGGCCAGCCATTTCTGTATCCAGACAGCCAAATTTCCCTGTATCCCATGCCCCCTAACTTTCTGAATGAGCCTACCATGAGGAACCTGATCAAACCTTTAGGGGGCAACAGAAAGCTACTAAAAAAGCTATAAAGAAGAGTAAAATAGATTATGAGAGTAAACTTGCTCAGAATATTAAAAAAAACAGTAAATGTTTCTACATACAAAACAAAAAAGTGTGGCTAAAGTAAATATTGGTCCTTTAGACCAGAGGATGAGAAGGGAGATTCAATAATGGGAGATGAGGAAATGGCTGAGGAACGGAACAGGTGTTTTGGGTCGGTCTTCACAATAGAAGACACAAATAACATGCCAGTGACGGAGGGAAATGAGGCTATGACAGGTGAGGACCTTGAGATGATTGTTATCACGAAGGAAGTAGTGATGGGCAAGCTAATGGGACTAAAGGTAGACAAGTCTCCTGGCCCTGGAGTTGGGGACCAAGTGCAATGTGTCCAAGTTTGCAGACGACACTAAAATGAGTGGTAAAGCGAAAAGTGCAGAGGATACCGGAACTCTGCAGAGGGATTTGGATAGGTTAAGTGAATGGTGTCGTGTCTGGCACATGGAATTTAGAAGGATGCGGGGGGGGGGGGGGGGGGGGGGGGGGGATCTTACATAAACGTATAAAATTATGAAGGGAATAGATGGGATAGATGCGGGCAGGTTGTTTCCACTGGAAGGTGAAAGCAGAACTAGGGGGCATAGCCTCAAAATAAGGGGAAGTAGATTTAGGACTGAGCTTAGGAGGAACTTCTTCACCCAAAGGGTTGTGAATCTATGGAATTCCTTGCCCAGTGAAGCAGTTGAGGCTCCTTCATTAAATGTTTTTAAGATAAAGATAGACAGTTTTTTGAAGAATAAAGGGATTAAGGGTTATGGTGTTCGGGCCGGAAAGTGGAGCTGAGTCCAAAAAAGATCAGCCATGATCTCATTGAATGGCGGAGCAGGCTCAAGGGGCCAGATGGCCTATTCCTGCTCCTAGTTCTTATGTTTGTTTAAATGCCTCACTGAAATCCATATACACCACATGCACTGCCCAACCTTCATCAATGTGTCTCGCCACATCCTCAAAGAATTCAATGAGGCTTGTGAGGCCTGACCTGCCCCTCACAAAGCCATGCTGACTATCTTTAATCAAACTATGTTTTTCTAAATACTCATAAATTCTATCTCTCAGAATCCTTTCCAATATTTTGCTCACCACAGACGTAAGACTGATGGGTCTGTAATTCGCAGGGATTTCCCTATTCTCTTTCTTGAACAGGAGAACAACATTCACCTCCCTCCAATCATCCGATACTATTCCAGTGGAGAGTGAGGACGCAAAGATCATCGCCAACGGCGCAGCAATCTCCTCTCTCGCTTCCCGTAGTAACCTTGGGTATATCCCGTCAGGCCCAGGGGACTTATCTATCCTGATGCTTTTCAAAATTTCCAGCAGATCCTCCTTCTTAATATCAACCTGTTTGAGTCTATTAACCTGGTTTACACTGTTCTCATGAGCACCAAGGTCCCTCTCTCTCGTGAATACTGAAACAAAATATTCATTTAGGGCCTCCCCTACTTCCTCAGACTCCAGGCACAAGTTCCCTCCACTATCCCTGAACTCTCGTTCTGATCATCCTCTTATTTCTCACGTAAGTGTCGAACACCTTGGGGTTTTCCCTAATCCTTCCAGCCAGGGCTTTTTCATGCCCCCTTCTAGCTCTCCTCACTCCATTTTTGAGTTCCTTCCTGGCTACCTAGAGCCATGCCAGATCCTTGCTTCCTCAACCTTACGTAAGTTTCCTCCTTCCTCTTGACTAGAAGCTCCACTTCTCTTGTCATCCAAGGCTCCTTGACCTTACAATTCCTTCCTTGTCTCAGTGGGATAAAACTATCCGGCATTCGCAGCAAGTGCTCCTTAACCCCCACATTACTGTTGTGCATTTCCCCAAAAACAATTGTTCCCACTTTATGCTCCTCAGCTCCTGTCTTATGGCAGTATAATTCCACCCGCACCCCCCCCCCCCGCCCCGCCCAATTAAATACCTTCCCATACTGTCTGTTCCTGTCCAGCTCCATGACTATGGTAAAGGTCAAGGAGTTGTGGTCAGTGTCACCGAAATGCTCTCCCACCGAGACATCTGACACCTGGCCTGGTTCGTTGCCGAGCACCAAGTCCAATATGGCCTATCCCCTAGTCGGCCTATCTACATATTGAGTCAGGAATCTGTCCTGTACACACCTGACAAAATCTGCTCCATCCAAACCCACTAAGGACATTCCACTCAATATTAGGGAAGTTGAAGTCACCCATGACAACAGCTCTGTTACTTCTGCACTTTTCGAAGATCTGCCGCCCAATCTGTTCCTCCATCTCTCTGCTACTATTGGAGGTCTATAGTAAACTCCCAATAAAGTGACTGCTCCTTTCTTGTTTCTGACTTCCACCCATACTGACTCAGTAGACAAACCCTCCTCAACTACCTCCTTTTCTGCAGCTGTGGTGCACTCCCTAATTAACAGTGCCACTCCCCCTCCTCTTTTACCTCCCTCCCTGTTCTTCTGAAAACATCTAAACCCCGGAACATCGAACAACCATTCCTGCCCCTGTGAAATCCATTTCTCCGTAATAGCCACAACATCGTAGTTCCAAGTACTGATCCATGCTCTTAAGTTCATCTCCCTAATTCCTGTCGCTCCTTGCATTGAAACACTTTAACCCATTCCACTGAGTGCAACTTTGCCATGTCAACTGTCTATCCTTCCTCACAGACTTGCTGCATACTATTTCTGCCTGTTCAACAGCTACCCTATCCTCTGATCCATAGCTCTGGTTCCCATCCCCCTGCCAAACTAGTTTAAACCCTCCCGAAGAGCTCCAGCAAACCTCCCACCAGGATATTGGTGCCCCTCCAGTTTAGGTGCAATCCGTCCTTCATGTACAGGTCCCACCTTCCCCAGAAGATATCCCAATGATCCACATATCTGAAGCCTTCCCTCCTGCACTAGCCCTGTAGCCACGTGTTCAGCTGCACCCTGATCTCTGTTCTTTGCCTCACTTGCATGTGGCACCGGTAGCAATCCTGAGATCACTACTCTGCTTGTCCTGCTTTAGCTTCCAACCTAACTACCTTAAATCACTTTTTAGATCCTCATCCCTTTTCTTAGCTATGTCGTTGGTGCCTATGTGCACCACGACTTCTGGTTGCTCGCCCTCCCCCTTAAGAATCCTGTAGACATCCCTGGCCCTGGCACCCAGGAGACAACATACCTTCCGGGAATCTCATTCGCGACCACAGAATCTCCTATCCATTCCCCAACCATTGAGTCTCATAGATCATAGAAGATCATAGAATTTACAGTGCAGAAGGAGGCCATTCGGCCCATCGAGTCTGCACCGGCTCCTGGAAAGAGCACCCTACCCAAGGTTAATACCTCTACCCCATAACCCAGTAACCCCACCCAACACTAAGGGCAATTTTGGACACTAAGGGCAATTTATCATGGCCAATCCGCCTAACCTGCACATCTTTGGACTGTGGGAGGAAACCGGAGCACCCGGAGGAAACCCACGCACACACGGGGAGGATGTGCAGACTCCACACAGACAGTGGCCCAAGCCGGAATCGAAGCTGGGACCTTGGAGCTGTGAAGCGATTGTGCTATCCACAATGCTACCGTGCTGCCCTTCTCCTATCACTATTGCTTTTCCCCTTCCCATCTGAGCCACAGAGCCAGGCTCAGTGCCAGAGACCTGGCCGTAAGGGCCTTCCCCCAGTAGGTCATCCCCCCAGCAGCATCCAAAACGGTATACTTGTTTTGAAGGGGAATGGCCACAAGGGATCCCTGAACTGCCTACCCCTTCGTATTCTTTCCCCTGACTGTAACCCAGCTACTCTTTTCCTGTACCTTGGGTGTGGCTACCTCCCTGTATCTCTTCTCTATCACCCCCTCTGCCACCCAGATGATCCGAACTTCATCCAGCTCCAGCTCCAGTTCCCTAGCGCGGTCTCTGAAGAGCTGGAGTTGGGTGCACTTCCCATAGGTGTAGTCAGCCTACATCCTATAGGACAGGGGTGGGCAAACTTTTGCGTGCAAGGGCCGCATTCAGAAATTCACAATTCACAAAGGGCCGCATAGTATATTAAGTAAAATAATTACTTCACCCGGTTATGATTCTGGGCGCCTCATATAGAACATAGAACAGTACAGCACAGAACAGGCCTTTCGGCCCTCGACGTTGTGCCAAGCAATGATCACCCTACTCAAGTCAACGTATCCACCCTATACCAGTAAGTAACCCAACAGCCCCCCCACCCATTAACCTTTAAAAAAAAATTTAAAAAAAAAAAAAAAAAAAATTTTAAAAAAAAATTTTTTTTTTTTTTTTTTTTTAATGACTTGGTGGGCCGCAGAAATACCTTTGGCGGGCCGCATGCGGCCCGCGGGCCGTAGTTTGCCCACCCCTGCTATAGGAGGAGCATGCAACTGCCCTAACCTCAATCCCCTCTGATCTTACAGAATGTAGCTGTGCTGTGAACCAACTGGAACTCTGCCCTCCGACTCTGTTCCCAGTCAGCTGCATTCTCTGTAAACCCCTGACTCCCTTCCCGCTCTTTGAAGAAGTGTCGGAAACAAAATAAAAGGAGCACCTTGCTGCCTCCTCACCTAACTCCCTCAGTCACCAAACTCACTGTAGCACTCAAATGCACCCAAACATCCCTGGCAACTGACGTGATCTCTCCGCTGTCAGCTACCCTAACCCCCGGAATGACGCCTTGGATCTATTCGACTCCTTGTATGATAGTCCCCACCCACTGACTGATCCTCCGCCCACCCCCAGCAACATTGCTTCCACTTCCAGTACACCAGATCCCGCCTGCCCTCCGTCACACCACAACCCCTATCCTCCTCTTAAGACATGACGAATCGGACCATTCACAGGCCTCCACTGCTAATGCCCGAAATCTGCAGACACGAGTCTGGCAACCAGGAGAAGATGATGATTCAAGCAATGAGCCCCTTTTGGGCAATGATTTAACGGAATAGATGCACGCCAATATCTGAGGTATCCAAATGATGAGAATCGGACACCGGCTAAGAATTAAGGTGTCCAAATTTCTAATGGAACCTGCCGGTCTTCTTTTCTACCTCATCTTCCTTTTCAATACATGGTTTTAATTACTGTCAGCCTGACACCAGATTTCTTTATCCAGTCATAGAACATAGAACAGTACAGCACAGAACAGGCCCTTCGGCCCTCGATGTTGTGCCGAGCAATGATCACCCTACTTAAACCCACGTAACCCGTATACCCGTAACCCAACAATCCCCCCCTTAACCTTACACTACGGGCAATTTAGCATGGCCAATCCACCTAACCCGCACATCTTTGGACTGTGGGAGGAAACCGGAGCACCCGGAGGAAACCCACGCACACACGGGGAGGACGTGCAGACTCCACACAGACAGTGACCCAGCCGGGAATCGAACCTGGGACCCTGGAGCTGTGAAGCATTGATGCTAACCACCATGCTACCGTGAGGCCACCATGCTACCGTGAGGCCTCATAATTATTCTTCTCACAGAACCATAATACGAGGTCTACTGACCAATGGCAGTTAAGTGTACGCTTGTTGGATCTCATACGACTACAAATTCTTCCCATTCATTTCGGTCACCCAGGTAGGAAGTAACGGCACTAATCCCCGCCCGACCTGAGGGCCCCAGAATTATCCGGTCACTTCAAGCTCGGGTAGTGGAGTAACGGCACTAACCCCCGCCCTACCTGGGGATCCCACCTATTCTTCTCCTGCAGCGGCCCACACGCACCTCATGTTCCCTTCACGCTCCCTGGAATGGTTTACTACATGCTTCACTGATTTGGGCAGGAATTGAACCTTCTTTTCGCTGCACAGCCTAAACCCTTACTACTTCCACTTTTCTTTAGACCACATCGGGTCGCTTCCAAATGCTATTTACACTTAAACACAATGGTTGTTGATCACTGCTACAACCTCTGAGCCCCTGGGACGAAACTTTATAAAACCGGCCGCCCTGAAATTCGGCTGGCTAATCAAATCCTCAACCTCCCATGGTTGTTATAAAGATGGAGACTGGTTGAAGAAAGCATCCACCCACTCCTAGCATCGACCACACAAGCTGTGAGACACTTGAACGGTTGAATTACGGCACTTGGATTAGTACCTCTCAAAATTGTTCTTTAAAAACAAAATGGGGGAGTCACACATGGTGACAATCATAAAGGGCAATTGGAACTAAGAGAGAGAGACTAATACACACAGATATTAACCAACGACAATGAGATGACACTAGGCTTGATTCCCTCGGATTACACAGAGAACAGACACACCGCAGGATGAATCCAGGACACCTATTCTTCACATTGATCATCGCTGGACTTACCGAACTCCGAGCACAAAACATCAAAGACTCTCCACAGACCGGCGGCTTGTGGTATAAACTCCCAGATTCAGGGGAATGTGAGGACGGGACACTATGGGTCAAACACAATAGAAGCATCCTCTTTGTGTGCAATAAACGAAAGCCCAACGGGACCACATCAGAATGTTACATTAGCACAACTGAGAAAGGAGATTGGTGGGAACTTACAAATGAAGGGTACCCCGAAATTGGATGTTTAAAGAGAAGTACAGGGAACACATTAGCAATTGGACAAAATTGCCCCGGGACACCCACTAAAGGTAATTTGGTAATACACGTAATTAGATTAGGACATAAACCAGTCCCAAATGCCACCACACAACAGACCACCTCCAGTCAGGATACCACCCAGCAACTGTTTGAGATCAAAACCGAAACCCCCACCTAGAGGCTCTCCTCCTTATTGCGATAATATATATTGTCATCCTCACATTCCGACTCCGTAAATGGAAGGCCCCCTATATACACAGTTCGAGCCCCCTTCATTGGAATTCTATAAAGCTATCATAAGAATGTTCAACCTACAATCAATTGTCACAACCGCTGCGAAAATGGGCCATTTGTGCCTCTGTACTGATGAAATGTGATAAGGAGAAGATTGTAGATTGTGTGAAAGATTGTAGTTTAGTCGGGCAGCATGGTCGGCACGGGCGTGGAGGGCCGAAGGGCCTGTTCCTGCGCTGTACTTTTCTTTGTTCTTTGAGAAGGAATGTGGTGCTGCTGTTTTAAATTTTGTGTTGTAAATAAGTTCTTATGTAGAAGTAGCAGCATGAGTGTAGTGTAGAAAGTTTTGTTAGAAACCAACTGTCTTTATATGAATTGGATTGGATTGGATTTGTTTATTGTCACGTGTACCGAGATACAGTGAAAAATATTTTTCTGCAAGCAGGTCAACAGATCATTCAGTACATGGGAAGAAAAGGGAATTAAACAAAATTCAAGAAAATACATAATAGGGTAACACAAGATATACAATGTAACTACATAAGCATTGGCATCGGATGAAGCATACAGGGTGTAGTGTTAATGAGGTCAGTCAGGAGGGTCATTTAGGAGTCTGGTGACAGTGGGGAAGAAGCTGTTCGTGCGTGTTCTCAGACTTCTGTATCTCCTGCCCGATGGAAGAATTTAAGTTAAAATATTTTATATGAATCTAATTTTAGAACTCAAATAGCCATTAGTAGTGAATTGATTTAATGAATGTATGTAATAATGAATTAGGTGAGATTGTGCAATGACTTTAGGACAGGACAGAGCAGAGTAGGACATTTACTGACCAAAGGGTGACCAAAACCAGCAAAATAGACATGGGATCAATACTGTGATCCACCATGCTTCGCGTTCAGGATCAAGAGGACGGAATGTAGCCATCTAAAATAGCCACCTGCAAAGGACCATGGGAATTGCGGTCAACTTGGGCCACAGACAAGTACACAGCCTCTGTGTATTGTGCAAAGAGGCTAGACCTGACAGAAACTTGCACCTATTAAAGGTCAATCACCATTTCCCCAGGACAATAGAACTCGAATCAAGGAACGGCAACAGTAGCAGACTAACCGGCGCTACTTTCCCTGATTTGGAAAGGCATACGTGCCTGGGACAATGACAGCTAGAACCCGCCTAGCCATCGAGGCATCTGCCCCCTAATTGGCCAGGAGCAGTGAGGGTGATCGAAACCCTATCGATCCATTGGATCTGGAGCTAGCACCGCCCCAAAGGGCGCGAAAACCCAGGGGAATAAGAAGAACTGCAAATCGAGAGTTCGGCCTCTTTTGGACCGGCCTCTGTGCAACCAATTGCAGCACATCAACTAGTGAAATTCAAGGACCCACGATCGAAACCTGAAGGACGAGCCCAGCTAAGACGAACCTGACGACTTCCAACCGACCCACGTGGACACGTGGCCTTATCTCCTGCACAGAGCTAGTCGCCCCAAAGTTAAGTAAAGGTAATCTTAGTCATTAGGTATAGTTTAGTGCGTAGCAGCGTGCATCTTTGCGTATAGATATAAGTCTTGTGTTTATTAACAAACTGTCTTTTGAACTAATATACTGGTTGTGTGGTCATTTGGTCAATATAAGAAACAGCTTGTGGTTCATATAGAAATAAGGAAGTCAATAGTAGTTGATAAGATGTTTACTGTGGGTTTATAACATGTTAACTGGATTCATAGAATAAACATTATTATGTTTTAAAAATACTTTAGATCTCTGTTGCATCACACCTGTAAAGTGGGCCCTTGTGCTCCCCATAACCAAAATCTAATAAAAGATGTGGGTCAGGTGAACTCCATGATATACTTTGGTGTTCTCTAAACCCTGACCCATAACAGTAGAATAAACTTAGTTGTCTCCTGTCAGTTTGGCTATGTAGCTGAAGTTTCTCATCCCCAGACCAATTCTCATGATTCATTTTTCTAATGCCTTCTTGAAGTGTGTTGCCCATAACTGCACACAATAGTCCAATTGAGGTCAAATCAGTGTTTTATAAAGATTTTGTACTCTGTGCCTTTATTTATATATCCCAGGATTCCATATGCCAGGAAAACAGAGAAAGCTGGGAAAACACAGCCAGCAGAATTCTCCATCGGCAGGATCCTCCAGTCCGCCGGCAGCACACCCACGCCTTTGGATTTCCCAACAGTGTGGGTGGCCACAATGGGAAACCCCATTGGCCGACTGCTGGAATGGAGAATCCCGTTGTCGCCAGGGGCACATCGCGCTGGAAAACACGACTGGCTGACCGGAGAATCACACCCACCATCTCTGGCAATATCCATAGGCAGCATCCCTTTGGCCCTACTCCTTTGAAAGGCTGTGGGTTAATTCAGGCTTTCAAGATTGATGGTAAATTTATCAAAGGATGTGGAGCAAAGACTCAGAAATAGAGTTGCGGTACAAATCATCAGTGCTCTAACTGAATGGCAGAATAAGCTTGAGAAGCTAAATGGCCTCCTGCTGTTCCTCGCTCACTGTTCAGGTTCACTTATGAAGAAGGGTCAGTTTTGGAGAGGTACCAGAGGTACTCTGTGGAGTAAAAGAGATCATGACAAAAGAAGGATAAAGAGAGGATCTCTGAGGGAAATTTGGAACGTGACGAGAAAGAATCCAGATTTTCTCACCGTAGGCTTTTTCTTCTGTCATTGGCTTCAGGCTCATACTGTTTTACAGAAACTTCGAGGAAAACCATTAAGTTTTCACATGATTCGCTGGAAATGGCACGATGGAACAGTGTATAGACCCATGCTGCCTCATCTGCAACTGATGCAAAAAGAGATTCCCAACTTCCAGCTCCAACGTGATCACAAATCAGATGAGGTGATGAAAGAAGATAGTTTGCGGGATGACAGGTAAGAAACTTGACAAATTGTGAACCCCATACCCTTATCTCTGCCCTTGATCCCTGCCACAGTTTTAATCTGTGTGGTTGTAAGCTGTGGCACACACTCTGTACAGCCTGGCCGGTTAATTCTAACCCCCAACCCCACTGAGACCTGGTTTAATACTGGGCGAACGGTAGCACAGTGGTTAGCACTGTTGCTTCACAGCGCCAGGGACCGGGTTCAATTCCCAGCTTGGGTCATTATTTGTGTGGAATCAGCATGTTCTCACCGTGTCTGCGTGGGTTTCCTCCGGGTGCTCCGGTTTCCTCCCACAAGTCCCCAAAGACGTGTTTTTTCGGTGAATTGGACACTCTGAATTCTCCCTCAGTGTACCCGAACACGCGCCAGAGTGTGGCGAATCGGGGATTTTCACAGTAACTTCATTGCAGTGTTAATGTAACCCTACTTGTGACACTAATAAAGATTATTATTACCATCTCACTGGATGTTGTATTCTCCCCATCCATACCCTCCACTTTCCCAGGAAGAAACGGAAAAGCCCATTGTTATAACTTGCCTGAATACTATTGGCTGGGGCCTATTAGTTATTGACAGCTCAAAAATACAAAAGCGTCAGCAACATGCAAGGAAAACACAAGTCATGAAAAAAAGTAATATGCCAAAAGCTTTTAGAAGATACAAAACCACCAGCTTTCAAGCCAGCACACATGCACAGCCACCCACTGTGCACCACCCCATCCCGAACGGTAGCCCACGTTGGCGGAAAGAGAGAGCGAGAGACGGAAACAGCATACGGCCACTTCTCCTCCTCCTCCTCCCCAATGGTAGCTCCCTATCAGTGGAAAGGCAACCAAATGAGCAACACAGACCACTGGAAAAGGACACACCGACACCCAGCACCCCCCCCCCCCCCCTCAACCCCCAATGCACAGAACCCCTCAACCCCCAATGCACAGAAGTGGGAAGGCCGCAACTGTCGAACACACAGCACTAAGCCCAAAATAACAATACACAACAAAAATATAATAATAACCATACAATCCCCCAACAAAACACAACCAACAAAATTGCAAAAGCAAGTCCATTCTACTCCACTTTCAGCCCGGAACAGGCAAACCGAAATCCGCTCCTTGCTCCACTTCAAGCCGATAAACAGAAAGGCAGCCAGTGACAAGTATGAATCCCAGGTGTGGCAATTACAGGCAAACAATCTCCTCTCTCTCCCCTGCAAGCAACTGGCAACAGCAACAGGCTCTCCTTTCCCTCCATTCAACCGGTCCCCCTTGCCGTAGTCCAGGCTTCAAAGTTCAGTTTTTGTCTATTGGTTTTGCGGCTGAATAATGGATGCTCAGAGAGATTTTAGTAATCATCTGTTACAGAAACAGTGCTTTAATTATTAACATAACTGAACACAATTAACTGCAGAAGTTTTGAGGAATTTTTTTTCCTGCAGATTGCTGTATTCAGTCCGATACTTGGGCAAGATGAACATCGGGATGGTAAGCACAGTTAGCAATAAGTTATCCAGACTTCATATTGGAAACATTATGGTCATGCTGCTGAGCAAAGGACAGGGGATGTACCCTTGAACTTCCTTTTGTTCGTTTTCTTTGATCCACAATTTTGAGAGCTTTCACCTTGGATTTTATGAACCAAATAAATTGGGATTGTCTTTTCACAGATCTCGGCTGCATCATTACGGTGCATCATAAATAGAACATAGAACAGTACAGCACAGAACAGGCCCTTCGGCCCTCGATGTTGTGCCGAGCAATGATCACCCTACTTAAACCCACGAAACCCGTATACCCGTAACCCAACAATCCCCCCATTAACCTTACACTACGGGCAATTTAGCATGGCCAATCCACCTAACCCGCACATCTTTGGACTGTGGGAGGCTTGTCCTTCTTTCTGCCAGTGGCATCAACAGCTGATGTAGGTTACAGGGAGAAGAGCAACAGACAAAATTCAGTTTTACCCAGAATATTGTACAAAATGTAGCTTGATGCAACTCATAGTCTGTATGGAATTGGTTAACAGTGCCATAATGCTATTAAGTGCTGAATCGGTTAATATTATAATCCATATATCACCTACTGCCAGGAATCACTTTCCTTTGTGTGTCATGAGAACATAAGAACTAGGAGCAGGAGTAGGCCATCTGGCCCCTCGAGCCTGCTCCGCCATTCAATGAGATCATGGCTGATCTTTTGTGGACTCAGCTCCACTTTCCGGCCCGAACACCATAACCCTTAATCCCTTTATTCTTCAAAAAACTATCTATCTTTACCTTAAAAACATGTAATGAAGGAGCCTGAACTGCTTCACTGGGCAAGGAATTTCATAGATTCACAACCCTTTGGGTGAAGAAGTTCCTCCTAAACTCAGTCCTAAATCTACTTCCCCTTATTTTGAGGCTATGTCCCCTAGTTCTGCTTTCACCCGCCAGTGGAAACAACCTGCCCGCATCTATCCTATCTATTCCCTTCATAATTTTAAATGTTTCTATAAGATCCCCCCTCATCCTTCTAAATTTCAACGAGTACAGTCCCAGTCTACTCAACCTCTCCTCATAATCCAACCCCTTCAGCTCTGGGATTAACCTAGTGAATCTCTTCTGCACACCCTCCAGTGCCAGTATGTCCTTTCTCAAGTAAGGAGACCAAAACTGAACACAATACTCCAGGTGTGGCCTCACTAACACCTTATACAATTGCAACATAACCTCCCTAGTCTTAAACTCCATCCCTCTAGCCATGAAGGACAAAATTCCATTTCCCTTCTTAATTACCTGTTGCACCTGTAAACCAACTTTCTGTGACTCATGCACTAGCACACCCAGGTCTCTCTGCACAGCGGCATGTGTTTAGTCTGCATTATTTTAGTGTTTTGTTTTTACGTGGTGATGGTACATGCACAGGCAGAAAATTAACGTAAAGCATTAAGCTATTTGCTAATATAGGACATACAGGAAATTAAGCCTTAATTCTGTGCATATTACTGTACATTAAATACTGCTGGAGTTACCACTTGCAGTACAGTACAGTACAAGTGTTAAGTGTATTTCTTACTGTAAAGTGTGGTAGTTTGTATGAGCTCTAACAGTACAGTATCAGTTTAACTTCACCTTAACTGCTATTACTGTAAACTGTGAGAGTGCTCCATGGGTTTGGCCTTTATTGTTTGTGTATCAAAGACCTTGAGGGGTGTGGGGCAGAAATAACTGAATGTAATTTGTTCTTGCAGTATGGTGGAAAGGAAGTGCTGGATGAGGGCATCGAAAAAGTCCTGCATCAAAACCTGTCTCCACAGGTAAAATTATACATAGATTAATGTTTCCATGATACAAAATATGGTGCTCGTGTCACATTCTTCTTCTACCAGACTCAACTGTAATAATCTGAATTTATATAGCATCTTCAGCATAGCAGATTAGAAGGACAAAGCAGATCTGCATTTGTAGTCATGAAAGAGGTGAGAGGTTGTCACCTGACCTCTGAATGCTTCTTCACTATCAATAAGGCTCAAATTAAAAGCATGATAGAAAACTTTCCTAGGTGATCCAACTGCAATGTACTCAAGAGACTAGGCACCATCGCAGTCTTCATAAAGTCATGATGTGGAGATGCCGGCGTTGGACTGGGGTGAGCACAGTAAGAAGTCTTACAACACCAGGTTAAAGTCCAACAGGTTTGTTTCAAACACGAGCTTTCGGAGCACTGCTCCTTCCTCAGGTGAATGGAGAGGAACTGTTGGAGGCAAATGTTCCAGAAACATTTATATAGACAAAGTCAGAGATGACAGGAGGCCATTGGATCTGGGGTGGCTCCCGTTAATTGTACGGAAATAAGGCTTACGTGGCGATAATTGGTTTCTAGCCACGCTACGGTGAGATCCCGATTTCACCGACAGGACCAGGCCGGTTGCATCGCAAACTGTTTGGCACCTGGCATGGACCTAGTTTTCGGTCTCTCCCGCTATTCACTGACCTCGTTACGCTTGAGCAAAAGTGGAACGAGGCTGGAGAATTGCACCCCAGATCTTTGTTCCTTGTCCAACTGCTGCTATCAAGCCATTATTGGGGGAAAGGAATTTGCAGTCATAAAATTCCCCCCCCCACCCCCCGCCATAGGGTGAGGAGTCCCTGACTAGCAAAGGGCTATGACCTCTTATCACTTCTAAAAGTCAGGAGAGACTCCTCGAACATTTCAGATAATAAAGTCACCACGTAAATCTTTTGAGGGTCTTGAATAAACTTTATTTGTTAGGAAAAGGCCAGAATGCAGGATAGTGGGAGGAGTAAAGACGAGTGGTAAAGAATGTCTAAAAAGGTATAAAACCCATGCTCTCGTGTCTCCGCAACCATACTCAACAATGTAATTGGAGCCACCAACTACCTGTCCAACATACCCAAATCTAACCTAATTTAACCTGTCCCAACCAACCTGATGCTACTCAGCCCAACCCAACTAATCCATCTCAATCCAAACTACTTGTCTTGATCCAACCCAATATAAATAACTCAGTCCAACCCAATCTCACTCAGCTCCGCAGTACAGAGAAACCCACAGGACAGCATTCTCTTTATCGGTTATTATATTAACAGTCCATCAAATCAAAATAGTATGGTTATAGCTGCCTTTGGATATATTGAATAAGACTTGTCTGCACAGATAAATGCACCAGTAAAACATTCTTAGAGAAGGCAATAGAAGTGTCCTTTGAACAAGAATTAATCCCTATCAACTTTAATTTTCACCTCAAGAAATCTAGGAAATCATCGAAACTTCCAAAGAAATAGTATCTTCTTGCAACATGTATTCATGCTTATTAATTTTATCTTTGTTCACCATGTTTGTCTCTGTTAGGAGGTGTTATTCGATGTAAAAGAAACAGAAGTGATCTGTATAAAAAACAACTCAACACAGGTAATTGCTGCTCTATCTATAGATAAGACAAAAAATGTTCCATAGAATCATACAGTACAGAAGAGGCCCTTCAACCCATCAAGCCTGCACGGAAAAAAAAACCTACTCTAATCTACACTAATCCCAGCACTTGGCCCATAGCCTTGAATGTTATGACATTTCAAATGTTCATCCAAATACTTTTTAAAGATTGTGAGGTTTCCTGCCTCAACTACCCTTTCAGATTCTCCCTCTGGGCGAAAAAATCTTTCCTCAAATCCCCGACTGTGAAAAGAAAACGTAGACATAGAGTTTACAGCGCAGAATCTTTATTTATTAGTGTCACAAGCAGGCTTACATTAACACTGCAACAAAGTTACTGTGAAAATCCCCTAGTTGCCACATTCCAGCGCCTGCTTGGGTACACTCAGAGAGAATTCAGAATGTCCAATTCATCTAACAAGCACATCTTTCAGGACTTGTGGGGGGGAAACTGGAGCGCCCGAAGGAAACTCGCGTAGACACGGGGAGAACGTGCAGACTCCACACAGACAGTGACCCAAGCCGGGAATCGAACCTGGGACCCTGGTGCTGTAAAGCAACGGTGCTAACCACTGTGCTGAAGGAGGCCATTCGGCCCATCGAGTCTGCACCAGCCCTTGGAAAGAGCACCCCACTTATGCCCACACCTCCGCCCCATATCCGTAACCAAGCAACCCAACCCCTTTGGACACTAAGGATTGGATTTTGTTTATTGTCACGTGTACCGAGGTACAGTGAAAAGTATTTTTCTGCGAGCAGCTCAACAGATCGTTAAGTACATGAAAAGAAAAGGAAATAAAAGAATCTGATATTCTCTTTTGGCATCTCGGGTGGCATTGTGGAGGTCGTACTGGATTTCTTGTACAGGTAGGGGCTGCCATACTTGAATGCCTCAGACTTGTCCTTCAGTAGGGAGTCAATCTTGCGATTGAGCCATGATTTCCGATTGGGGAGCGTACGTACTGCTTTCTTTGGCATGCAGTCGTCCACACGTTTGCTGATGGAAGTCTGTGACAGTGGTGGCATACTCATTTAAGTTGGTCGCTGAGTTCTTAAATATTGACCAGTCCACTGTCTCTAAGAAGTCACGTAGGAGCTCTTCTGTTTCCTCGGACCAGCCATGCATGACCTTCTTAGCTGGCAAGGAAGTGGAAATTTTCAGAGATGGGAGGAGAAAGGAATTAGGACATTAAAAGATTTGTTTCTTGGAGGTCAGTTTGTAGGATTGAAGGAGCTGAGAGCAAAGTATGGGCTGGAGCAGGGGGAAATATTTTGATATGTGCAGGTTCGAGACTTTTCCAGAAAGGAGATACAGAGGTTCCCGGTAGAGCCTGTGACAGTGGTGGCATACTCATTTAAGTTGGTCGCTGAGTTCTTAAATATGGACCAGTCCACTGTCTCTAAGCAGTCACGTAGGGGTTCTTCTGTTTCCTGGGACCTTCACTGCACGACCTTCATGGTCTCCCACTTGAGTTTCTGCTTATATGCTGGGAGAAGGAGCACCGTCTTATGGTCAGATTTCCCAAAGTGCGGTCGGGGGATGGAACTGTAGGCGCCCTTGATTTTGAGTAGCAGTGGTCATGAGTGTTGTCACCCCTGGTGGGACAGGAGATGTACTGGTGGGATTTTGACAGTACACTCTTGAGGTTGGCCTTGTTGAAGCCCCCACCCACGATGAACAAGGCCTCCGGGTGTTCTGTTTTGTACTTGTTTATAACTGTGTACAGTTCGTCCAGTGCCTTGTTCACTTCTGCCTGGGGTGGGATGTAGGCCGCTGTGATAATGGCTGAAGTGAACTCACGTGGACGATAGTATGGGCGGCACTTCACGGTCAGGTATTCCAGGTCTCGGGAGCAGTAGATCGCCAGGGTCACCACATCCAAGCACCAGGAGAAGTTGATGAGGAGATAAACCCCTCCACCTTTCGCTTTGCCTGATGACGTGGTGTGATCCGCCTGATGAATTGAGAAGCCTTTAGGTTGTATGGCACAGTCCGGTGAGACGGGGATGCGCCATGTCTCTGTGAAACAGAGCACACAGCAGTCTCTTTCTTCTCTGAGAGGTAAGTCTGGCATTAAGTTCATCCAGCTTGTTTGCGATCGCTTGGACATTTGCCAAGAGTATGCTGGGTAGAGGAGTCTTGAAATCGCGATGCTTCAGTCTCACCTGCAGATGGCCACATTTCCCTCGCTTCTTCGGTCGGCGGCTGCAGCTGGATGGTAGAAGTCAGCCCTTGTGGAAGGTAGGTGATTGCGTCTGGCGTGGGCCGGGACCCTGGCGGGGACCAGGTCCCAGGTTACGTTTCCTGGGTCGTGTCTGGCAGGGTCCCGGGCGCTGGTTAAGGTAGTGGGTTTGCAGGGGGGCATGTTTGCGCTCCGAACGGGTCCCGGCATTCTGTGAGCATGGGAATACCTTCTGGCGCGTTCAGGTCCTCGTGCAGGGTCTTCGCTGTTTTGGGGGTCCGAGATCGTGGGTAGAGGCTTCCTGAGGCAGGTTGGGCTGGGTCCCGTGCTCTGTTCCCTCCTTGGGCGCTCCTGGGATCGGGTCTTGGAGGAGGCCTGGTCGGGCCTCCACGTGGATTTTTCTTTCCAAAAGACCATAAGACATAGGAGCAGAATTAGGCCACTCGGTCCATCGAGTCTGCTCCGCCATTCAATCATGGCTGATATTTTTCTCATCCCCACTCTCCTGCCTACTCCCCATAACCCCTGATCCCCTTATTGATCAAAAACCTATCTATCTCTGTCTTAGGTGGATTGGCCATGCTAAATTGCCCGTAGTGTAAGGTTAATAGGGGGATTGTTGGGTTACGGGTATACGGGTTACGTGGGTTTAAGTAGGGTGATCATTGCTCGGCACAACATCGAGGGCCGAAGGGCCTGTTCTGTGCTGTACTGTTCTATGTTCTTAAAGACACTCAATGATTTGGCCTCCACAGCGTTCTGCGACAAAGAGTTCCACAGGTTCACCACCCTCTTGCTGAAGAAATTCCTCCTCACCTCAGTTTTAAAGGATCGTCCCTTTAGTCTGAGATTGTGTCCTCTGCTTCTAGTTTTTCCGACAAGTGGAAACATCCTCTCCACGTCCACTCTATCCAGGCCACGCAGTATCCTGTAAGTTTCAATAAGATCCCCCATCATCCTTCTAAACTCCAACGAGTACAGATCCAGAGTCCTCAACCGTTCCTCATACGACAAGCTCTTCATTCCAGGGATCATACTTGTGAACCTCCACTTGACCCTTTCCAAGGCCAGCACATCCTTCCTTAGATACCTGGCCCAAAACTGCTCACAATACTCCAAATGGGGTCTGACCAGCACCTTATATAGCCTCGGAAGTACATCCCTGGTCTTGTATTCTAACCCTCTCGACATGAATGCTGACATTGCATTTGCCTTCTTAACTGCCGACTGAACCTGCACGTGAACCTTAAGATAATCGTGAACAAGGACTCCCAAGTCTCTATGTGCGTCTGATTTCCAAAGCATCATCCCATTTATAAAATAGTCTGTGCCTCCATTTCTCCTTCCAAAGTGCATAACCTCACACTTTTCCACATTGTATTCCATCTGCCTCTTTGCCCACTCTCCTAGCCTGTCCAAGCCATTCTGCAGCCCGTCTGCTTCATATTTACTACCTACCCCTCTATGGATCATCTGCAAACTTAGCAACAGTGCCTTCAGTTCCTTCTTCCAGATCATTAATGTATATTGTGAAAAGTTGTGGTCCCAGCACCTACCCCTGAGGCACACCACTAGTCACCGGCTGCCATCCTGAAAAAAAACCCTTTATCTCCGCCTTCTGCGAGTCAGTCAATCCTCTATCCATGCCAGGATCTTACCCTCAACACCATGGGTTCTTAACTTATTTAACAGTCTCCTATGTGGCACCTTATCAAATGCGTTCTGGAAATCTAAATAAATCATGTTCACTGGTTCTCCTTTGCCTAACTTCCTTTTCACTTCCTCAAAGAACTAACAGATTTGTCACACATGGCCTCCCCTTGACGAAGCCATGCTGACTTAGTCCTATTTTACCATGCACTTCCAAGTACCCCGCGATCTCATCTTTAATAATGGACTCTAAAATCTTGTCAGTGACCGAAGTCAGGCTAACCGGCCTGTAATTTCCCATTTTCTGCCTCCCTCCCTTCTTAAATAGGAGTCTTACATTAGCCTCTGGCACCCTTCCTGCCGCCAGTGATTCCTAAAAGATCATCACCAATGCTTCCACAATCTTCTGAGCTATCTCTTTTAGAACCCTGGGGTTTAGTCCATCCAGTCCAAATGATTTATCCACAGTCAGACCTTTCAGTTTTCCCAGAACCTCCTCCTTTGTGATGGTCACTGCACTCACTTCTGCCCCTTGGTTCTCCTGGAGCTCTGGCCTCCCACTGGTGTCTTCCACCATGAAGACTGATGCAAAGTAGCTATTCAGTTCGTCTGCCATTTCTTTTTTTCCTATTATTACTTCTCCAGCCACATTTTCCAGTGGTCCAATGTTTTTTTATGTTTATATATATTGAAAGAAACTTTTCCTATCTTCCTTTTGTTATGGGCCAGGGTTTAGAGAACCCCAAAGTGTATCATGGAACTCACCTGACCTACAACTTCTAATAGATTGTGGTATGGGGAGCACACGGCCCACGCTACAGGTGTGGTACAGCAGATATGGAAAAGTATTTTTAAAAGCAAAACAATGTTTATTCTATGAACTCAAGTTAACCTTTTTGAAACATACAGTGAACATCTTAGCAGCCATTAATTCAAATACAACCCCCAAAGAATACAACACAAAGTAATGCTTAATAACTTCCCAAACAACATCCAGAAGAGACACCTTTCGACAGAAGCACATTAGGTTTACATTCACTACTGAGAACATGTATAATTCTGAATTCACCAAATGATCAAGAGATAGTCTTTTGATGGCAGAGGGAACATTAGTACACCTGCTTTGTCTGGCTTCAGCTCCAACACTGAAAACGAAACTAAAACACACCCTGCAGCCTGCTCAAAAACAAAAGTAAAAAGCTGACAGACAGCTCAGCTTCACCCACTCTCTGACATCACTGCAGTAATAAACACCCATTTTTTAAAGGTACTCTCACTACAGATATTTATATACACACCCATTTATAAACACCAATTTCTTAAAGGTACTCTCACATGCCACCTCCCCCCAAGAAAACAAAATAGACCATCAAGTGAAGCAGTAGAGGTCCCTTCATTAAATGTTTTTAAGGTAAAGATAGATAGTTTTTTGAAGAATAAAGGGATTAAGGGTGTTCGGGCCGGAAAGGGGAGCTGAGTCCACAAAAGATCAGCCATGATCTCATTGAATGGTGATGCAGGCTCGAGGGGCCAGATGGCATACTCCTGCTCCTAATTCTTATGTTCAAGATGGTTTTAGTTTTCATCTTTTCACTATCCTTTAAGAAATGCACATAGTAAATATACTTTTTCTGTTCAAAAAACAACACACGCAAACAGGTATAATAATATAGTCCATTTTTTTCCCGTTTTTCTTCCTGCAACTGAAATCGTTCTCGATTGATAGTCTCTTTGAACAAGAAGGCCTCTGCACGATCCATCCATTTCTCTACGCCTCGGCATTTCTCTTTAAAGTCAGATACTTCAGTTCAATCTGATCACAGATTGTAATTCTTGTAATTCTCCAACACAGGAGCATTGGTTATCACAGCTTTCAGGCAGTCAAATGCCTGTTGACGCTCCGCTGTCCACTGGAATTTATAGATAGATAGATAGAACAGTACAGCACAGAACAGGCCCTTCGGCCCTCGATGTTGTGCCGAGCAATGATCACCCTACTCAAACCCACATATCCACCCTATACCCATAACCCAACAACCCCCCCTTAACCTTACTTTTTAGGACACTACGGGCAATTTAACATGGCCAATCCACCTAACCTGCACATCTTTGGACTGTGGGAGGAAACCGGAGCACCCGGAGGAAACCCACGCACACACGGGGAGGACGTGCAGACTCCGCACAGACATTGACCCAGCCGGGAACCGAACCTGGGACCCTGGAGCTGTGAAGCATTGGTGCTAACCACCATGCTACCGTGCTGTTACGCTTCTTCAGCAAGTCCATCAGTGGAGCAATCACGCTGCAAAACTTTTGCACAAATGTTCAATCAAATCCACTCATGCCAACAAATCGCATTTCCCTTTGTCTTGAGAGTATTGAAACCTCCTCAATAATTGTTGGTTTCACACCCCGTGTGACCATTCGACCCTGTCCGATTGTATGGCCAAGGAAAGTGACTTGGGCTTTTCCAAATTCACTGTTGGCTAGGTTTACCACCAAACCCACCTCCTGAAGTCGATCGAATAACTCCATCAGATGTTTCAAATGTTCTTTCCATGTCTGGCTGAAAATTACCAGATCGTCGATGTATACCGCACAATTGTGGTATACCGTAATGCTGAAACAACTTTGTTAGTTAACCATTGAAATGTGGCTGGGGCGTTTTTCATGCCAAATGGCATAACTTTGAATTGGTATATACCATCTGGAGTCACAAAAGCTGAAATCTCCTTCGCCCTTTCGGATAAAGGTACCTGCCAGTAACCTTTTAAGTAAATCCAGTTTGGAAATAAAAGCTGATTGTCCCACTTTCTCAATGCAATCCTCCAAGCGTGGGATAGGATATGATAGGATAAGAGTCCGTTCTTGTAACTGCATTAACCTTTCTATAGTCCACACACAACCGTTGGGTACCGTCTGGTTTTTTTCTTATGGGTGAGCTCCATTGGCTGCAAACCACTTCAATTAGGCCATTTTTAAGCATACTCTCAATCTCTTTGTTAAGTCTGTTTGGAGCGAAAGAGAAAATGCTGGAAAATCTCAGCAAGTCTGGCAGCATCTGTAGGGAGAGAAAAGAGCTAACATTTAGAGTCCGATGACTCTTTGTCAAAGCTAACGGACAGAGAAAGTGGGAAATATTTATACACGAGTGAGAATAAAAGATGAGTCATAGCCACAGAATCGGGGCAGCACGGTAGCATAGTGGTTAGCATAATTGCTACACAGCTCCAGGGTCCCAGGTTCGATTCCCATCTTGGGTCACTGTCTGTGCGGAGTCTGCACGTTCTCCCCTTGTGTGCGTGGGTTTCCTCCAGGTGCTCCGGTTTCCTCCCACAGTCCAAAGATGTGCAGGTTTGGTGGATTGGCCATGCTAAATTGCCCTTAGTGTCCAAAATTGCCTTTAGTTTTGAGTTACTGGGTTATGGGGATAGGGTGGAGGTGTGGGTTGGGTAGGATGCTCTTTCCAAGAGCCGGTGCAGACCCGATGGGCCGAATGGCCTCCTTCTGGACTGAAACCCAGGGAAACCGGGTGCTAATGACCACAGAAACCAAGGGGAAAGAGTGCCAATGGCAGTCCCCAGAGAGGACAAAAGATGTGAAAGGTCAAACAGCAGGGAAACTAACATCAGAGGATGAACTGTAGGTGTGGGGGGAGGGGAAGGGGGAAGCAAAGAGGACAAGGTGAAGGAAAGGAGGATAAGATTGTGGCGGGGGGGGAATTAAATGCATATTAAGAAAGAAAGAAATAGTAAAAGACAGTTAAAATGAAATGAAAACAAATGGGTCGGGGTGGGGTAGAGCTGATCATCTGAAGTTTTTGAATTTGATGTTCAGGCCGGAAGGCTGTAGCATACCTAACCGGAAGATGAGATGTTGTTCCTCCAGTTTGCGTTACGCTTCACTGGAACATTGCAGCAGGCCAAGAACAGACATGTGGGCATGGGAGCAGGGTCTTTTGTTAAAATAGCACCAACTGGAAGGTCAGGCACACAGACCGAAGATGCTCAGCAAAGCAATCACCCAGTATGCGTTTGGTCTCTCTGGTATAGAGACCACATTGGGAGCAGCGAATGCAGTAGACCAAATTGGAAGAAGTGCAAGTGAAACGCTGCTTAACCTAGAATGAGTGTTTTGGGCCTGGGATGCTAAGCATGGAAGAGGTAAAGGGGCAAGTGTTACACCTTCTGCGATTGCATGGGAAGGTGCCATCTGTGATGGGAGAGGTACTGGGTATGGTGGAGGAGTGGACCAGATTGTCTCGGAGGGAACGGTCTCTGTGGAATGCTGACAGAGGGAGTGAAGGGAAGATGTGTTTGGTGGTGGTATCACGCTGGAGTTGGCGAAAATGGCGGAGGATTATGCTTTGCATACGGACTGGTGGTATGAAATGTGAGAACGAGGGGGACTCTATCCTTGTTCTGGGAGAGAGTGGAGGGGGCGAGAGTAATGGCATGGGAGATGGACCGCACACTGTTGAGAGCTCTGTCCACAATTGTAGGTGGTAAATCACGGTTGAGGAAGAAGGAACTCATTTTCGAAGCACCTTTTTGGAAAGTGGCATCATCGGAACAAATGCGACGGAGGTGAAAGGGATGGAGTCCTTACAGGGTGTCGGGTGCGAAGAGCTGCAGTATAAATAGCTGTGGGAGTCAGTGAGCTTGTAGTGGATATTAGTGGATAGTCTATTGCTGGAAAAGGAGACAGAAAGATCAAGGAAGGGAAGGGAAGTGTCTGAGATGGACCAGATGAAAGTGATGGAGGGGTGGAATCTTGAAGCGAAGTTGATGAATTTCTCCAGGTCTGGGCGAGAGAATGACGCGGCACCAAAATAGTCATCAATGTATCGGTAAAGGAGTTGTGGGAGGGGGCCCGGATAGGTTTGGAACAAGGAATGTTCCACATACCCCGTAAAAAGGCAAGCGTAGCTCGGACCCATGCAAGTACCCATTGCTACACCTTTGATTTGGAGAAAGTGAGATGCGTTAAACGAGAAGTTGTTGAGAGATAGACCTAGTTCAGCCAGGCGGAGGAGAGTGGTGGTTGATGGGAATTGTCCGGGTCTCTTTTCGAGAAAGAAGTGAAGAGCTCTCAGGCCATCCTGGTGTCGATGGAGGTGTCGAGGAATTGCACATCCATGGTGAATAGAATGCAGTTAGGGCCCATGATCTGGAAGCTGTTCCGGGTATGGATGTTGTTTGATTGGAACAGCATTTCCCACATCAACATCATGTATAGCCATTTCAGTACTTCCCAATTTATCTCTACAAACCTGCCCATGTGATATCAATAACTTTCAGGTCAGTCCGTTTTTCCTCTGGAAGGTAACTCAACAATTTATCCCAATTTTTAAGAACATCCTAATTTTCCAATTTAATTTGAGGTATGTCAAATTCTCCGTCATCTGGATTCGGTTCATCATTTTGAGTTAGAATCATTAAAACCTCCTTTTTCTCTCCTTCCCTTTCAAAGTACCTTTTAAGCATATTCACATGACACACTCGGTGAGTTTTCCTTCTATCTGGTGTTTTTAACCACATAATTCACCTCACTTAATTTCCTTTCAATCTGATAAGGTCCACAAAACCTTGCTTTTAAAGGTTCACCTACCATTGGTAACAACACTAAAACTTTGTCTCCACTGTCAAAAGTACGAACTTTGGATTTCTCGTCCGCTACCCGTTGCATTACATTTTGTGCAACTTCCAAATGTTGTCTAGCCAATTCACTTGCTCTATTTAATCATTCCCTAAAATTTGACACGTAATCCAATAATGTAATTTCCGATTTCTCACTCACCAATTTTTCCTTAATCAATTTAAGTGGTCCTCTTACCTCATGACCAAAAATTAGTTCAAAAGGGCTAAATTTGGTTGACTCATTAGGTGCATCCCTAAGTGCAAACAGTACGAATGGAATTCCTTTATCCCAATCCTCTGGATAATCGTGACAATAAGCCCTCAACATTGTCTTCAATGTCTGATGCCACCTTTCTAACGCTCCCTGCGATTCTGGATGGTACGCAGTTGATTTAAATTGTTTTATTCCTAAGCTATCCATAACTTCTTTGAGGTAAAATTTGATCCTTGATCCGATTGTATTTCTGAGGGCAGTCCCTATCTAGTAAAGGATATAAGTAACTCCTCCACAATCATTTTAGCTGTAATATTACGTACTGGAATGGCCTCTGGAAACCTAGTAGACACATCCATTATCGTCAAAAGATATCGATTCCAACTTTTCATTTTAGGAAGCGGTCCTACGCAATCAATTAGGACCCTTGTAAAATGTTCCTCAAATGCTGGAATGGGTATTAAGGGCGCTGGTTTTATCACTGCTTGAGCTTTCCATATCACTTGACATATGTGACATGATTGACAAAATTTAACTACATCTTTATATAGTCCAGGCCAATAAAAATGTTTCTGGATTTTAGCTTGGTTTTCCTGATTCCCAAATGACCTCCCACCTCATGTGCAACTCGCAACACCTCCTTTCCATCTCTTACCATTAAAGATTGACCAGCTCCCGTCACTCTTAAAATTGTGACTTCTTTACCTGCTCCTCCTGATACACATGAGTAAACTTTACCCACACAAGTAAATTCTTTAAAGACATCTGGCACCTTCTTATCAATCACCTCTTGGTCAGGCTGTACAATCTTTTGCACCTCCTTCGCTTCACTTGGGCTTTCCTTTGCCACTTTAACAAACCTCACTCCCTTATCCTGTTTCACCACATCATCCTTCCCAGTGCTTTTCTTCAACTACCACCACTGTGACTTTACATGGCCTAGTTTATTGCAGTGAAAACATTTGAAATATTTGTGGGTTTTTTTGCACTGAGTGCTGAATTTGGTGCATTTGAGTGCAATAGTGAGAGTTTGGTGACTGAGGGAGTATAAGGGTTCATTTATATCTAAAGTCTAGTCTTTCTTTTATTTAGTTAATTAACTTAAAAGTTGCTCTTTGGGTTAGAAGAAGGTGAATTTTCAATCAGCTTTAAACAAATGTTCTACTTGCAGCTGGAGCTTGTTAATTAGTTCATCGGATTAGGCCAGTTTTCAGAGGCTAGATTCACAGTATAAAAGGGATCCAGCTACAGTGCAGACTTTGTTTGCACTGAGTGCTGAATTTGGTGCATTTGAGTGCTATAGTGAGAATTTGGTGACTGAGGGAGTGCTGAATTTGGGTGCATTTGAGTGCTATAGTCAGAGTTTGGTGACTGAGGGAGTGCTGAATTTGGTGCATTTGAGTGCTATAGTGAGAGTTTGGTGACTGAGGGAGTGCTGAATTTGGGTGCATTTGAGTGCTATAGTCAGAGTTTGGTGACTGAGGGAGTTAGGTGAGGAGGGAGCAAAGTGCTCCTTTCATTTCATTTCCGCAAAGAGCGAGAAGGGAGCCAGGGGTTTACAGAGGGTGCAGCTGACTGGGAGCAGAGTTGGAGGTCGGAGGTTCAGTTGGTCCACAGGGCAGCTATATTCTGTAAGGTAGGAGGGGATGGAGGCTAGGTCAGTTGCATGCTCCTCCTGTAGGATGTGGGTGGTGAGGGATACCACTGGTGTCCCCACTGACTATACCTGCGTGAAGTGCACCCAACTCTAGCTCCTCAAGAGTAGCTGGGTGACAGTCAGGAGAAAGAAAACAAACAGGCAGACAGTGCAGGGATCCCTCGTGGCCGTTCCCCATCAAAACAAGTATACCATTTTGGATGCTGTTGGGGGGGATGACCTACCGGGGGGAAGGCCCTAGCGGCCAGGTCTCTGGCACTGAGTCTGGCTCTGCGGCTCAGAAGGGAAGGGGGTAGAATAGAAACGCAATAGTAATAGGAGGTTCAATGGTTAGGGGAATAGATAGGAGATTCTGTGGTCACGAGCGAGACTCCCGGAAGGTATGTTGCCTCCCGGGTGCCAGGGCCAGGGCTGTCTCGGATTGTGTCTTCAGGATCCTGAAAGGGGAGGGTGAGCAGCCAGAAGTCATGGTGCACATTGGTATCAACGACGTTGATATTTCGATCAAATAGTTTGGATGGGGTGGTGTTTGTGCAGTGTGTCCAGGAAGCTTTTCTAACACATTATGTAGATTGTCCGACCAGAGGGGAGGCCATATTGGATTTGGTACTTGTTAATGAATCAGGGCAAGTGATAGATTTGTTAGTGGGGAGCATTTTGGAGATAGTGACCACAATTCTGTGACTTTCACTTCAGTAATGGAGAGGAATAGGTCCGTGCAGCAGGGCAAGGTTTACAATTGGGGGAAGGGTAAATACGATGCTGTCAGACCATAATTGAAGTGCATAAGTTGAGAACATAGGCTGTCAGGGAAGGACACAAGTGAAATGTGGAACTTGTTCAAGGAAGAAGTACTACGTGTCCTTGATATGTATGTCCCTGTCAGGCAGGGAAGAGATGGTCGAGTGAGGGAACCATGGTTGACAAGAGAGGTTGAATGTCTTGTTAAGAAGAAGAACGAGACTTATGTAAGGCTGAGGAAAGAAGGTTCAGACAGGGCGCTGGAGGGATACAAGATAGCTAGGAGGGAACTGAAGAAAAGGATTAGGAGAGCTAAGAGAAGGCATGAAAAATCTTTGGCAGGTAGGATCAAAGAAAACCCCAAGGCCTTTTACACATATGTGAGAAATATGAGAATGACTAGAGCAAGGGTAGATCCGATCAAGTACAGTAGCGGGAGATTGTGTATTGAGTCTGAAGAGATAGGAGAGGTCTTGAACGAGTACTTTTCTTCAGTATTTACAAATGAGAGGGGCCATATTGTTGGAGAGGACAGTGTGAAACAAACTCTTAAGCTCGAGGAGATACTTGTTAGGAAGGAAGATGTGTTGGGCATTTTGAAAACTTGAGGTTGACGGGATATATCCAAGGATTCTATGGGAAGCAAGAAATGAAATTGCAGAGCCGTTGGCAATGATCTTTTCATCCTCACTGTCAACAGGGGTGGTACCAGGGGATTGGAGAGTGGCGAATGTCGTGCCCCTGTTCAAAAAAGGGAATAGGGATAACCCTGGGAATTACAGGCTAGTTAGTCTTACTTCGGTGGTCGGCAAAGTAATGGAAAGGGTACTGAGGGATAGGATTTCTGAGCATCTGGAAAGACACTGCTTGATTAGGGATAGTCAGCACGGATTTGTGAGGGGTACGTCTTGCCTTACAAGTCTTATTGAATTCTTTGAGGAGGTGACCAAGCACGTGGATGAAGGTAAAGCAGTGGATGTAGTGTACATGGATTTTAGTAAGGCATTTGATAAGCTTCCCCATGGTAGGCTTATGCAGAAAGAAAGGAGGCATGGGATAGTGGGAAATTTGGCCAGTTGGATAACGAACTGGCTGACCAATAGAAGTCAGAGAGTGGTGGTGGATGGCAAATATTCAGCCTGGAGCCCAGTTACCAGTGGTGTACCGCAGGGATCAGTTCTGGGTCCTCTGCTGTTTGTGATTTAATAACTTGGATGAGGGAGTTGAAGGGTGGGTCAATAAAGTTGCAGACAATACAAAGATTGGTGGAGTTGTGGATATTGAGGAGGGCTGTTGTCGGCTGCAAAGAGACATAGATAGGATGCAGAGCTGTTTCAGATTCAGTTTAACCCTGAAAAGTGTGAGGTTGTCCATTTTGGAAGGACAAATATGAATGGGGAATACAGGGTTAACGGTAGGGTTCTTGGCAATGTGGAGGAGCAGAGAGATCTTGGGGTCTATGTTCATAGATTTTTGAAAATTGCCACTCAAGTAGATAGAGCTGTGAAGAAGGCCTATGGTGTGCTGGCGTTCATTAGCTGAGGGATTGAATTTAAGAGCCGTGAGGTGATGATGCAGCTGTACAAAACCTTGGTAAGGCCAATTTTAATCTGAGGTGTGCAGTTCTGGTCGCCTCATTTTAGGAAGGATGTGGAAGCTTTGGAAAAGGTGCAAAGGAGATTTACCAGGATGTTGCCTGGAATGGAGATAAGGTCTTACGAGGAAAGGTTGAGGGTGCTCGGCCTTTTCTCATTAGAACGGAGAAGGATGAGGGGAGACTTGATAGAGGTATATAAGATGATCAGGGGAATAGGTAGAATGGACAGTCAGAGACTTTTTCCCCGGGTGGAACAAACCAGTACAAGGGGGCATAAATTGAAGGTGAATGGTGGAAGATATAGGGGGGATGTCAGAGGTAGGTTCTTTACCCAGAGAGTAGTGGGGGCATGGAATGCACTGCCTGTGGAAGTAGTTGAGTCGGAAACATTAGGGACCTTCAAGGGGCTATTGGATAGGCACATGGATTATGGTAGAATGATGGAGTATAGATTAATTTGTTCTTAAGGGCAGCACGGTAGCATTGTGGATGGCACAATTGCTTCACAGCTCCAGGGTCCCAGGTTCGATTCCAGCTTGGGTCACTGTCTGTGCGGAGTCTGCACATCCTCCCCGTGTGTGCGTGGGTTTCCTCCCACAGTCCAAAGATGTGCAGGTTAGGTGGATTGGCCATGATAAATTGCCCTTAGTATCCAAAGTTGCCCTTAGTGTTGGGTGGGGTTACTGGGTTATGGGGATAGGATGGAGGTGTTGACCTTGGATAGGGTGCTCTTTCCAAGAGCCGGTGCAGACTCGATGGGCCGAATGGCCTCCTTCTGCACTGTAAATTCTATGATTAATCTAGGACAAAGGTTCGGCACAACATCGTGGGCCGAAGGGCCTCTTCTGTGCTGCATTTTTCTATATTCTATGTTCTATGAAACTTTTCATGTCTCTTCCACCCTCCTGGATTTTTTATTTTAATCTGAGGTACACTCTCATTATCTCCCATCAGATCATCTTTACCTTTACCACTTGAGTACTTCTCATGTCCCCAGTTTCTATCCCTCACAGGCTGAAACTGATGTTGGAAACCAAGCTTTGATTTATGAACTAATTCACAATCGTCTGCCACTTCTGCTGCTAATCTCGCAGTTTTAACCCTCTGCTCTTCCACATGAGTTCTCACTACATCAGGAATTTGATTTTTAAACTCCTCCAAAAGTATAATTTCTCTGAGAGCTTCATACGTTTGGTCTGAAAAAGAAAGCCTTTATCCACCCATCAAAATTACTCTGTTTGAGCCTTTCAAACTCCATGTTTGTTTGACCAAATTCTTTCCTTACATTTATATACCCTTGTCTGTAAGCTTTAGACAGTAGTTGATGTGCACCTAAGATGGATTTTTTTCACCTCCTCATACGACCCAGATACCTCCTCCGGTAGTGATGCAAACACTTCACTAGCCCTACCTACCAGCTTTGTTTGAATCAGCAATACCCACATGTCCTGTGGCCATTTCATTTGTTTAGCTACCTTCTCAAATGAAATGAAAAAGACTTCCACTTCCTTCTCGTCACACCTTGGCAATGTTTGGACATAGCAGGGGGATGGGAACCTAAATTGTAGTCCCAGTGTACAGGATGTTGAGAGTAGTGAGGTCAGGGATAGGGTTAAAAGTTCGAAAGAGGGCACCGGCAAGCAAGATGCTGGTTTGAAGTGTGTCTACTTCAACGCCAGGAGCATCCGGAAGAGGGTGGGTGAATTTGCAGCATGGGTTGGTACCTGGGATCTCGATGTTGTGGCGATTTCGGAGACATGGGTAGAGCAGGGACAGGAATGGTTGTTGCAGGTTCCAGGATTTAGATGTTTCTGTAAGAACATAGGAGATGGTAAAAGAGGGGGGGGGGGTGGCATTGTTAATCAAGGAAAGTATTACGGCGGCAGAAAGGACGTTTGAGGACTCGTCTACTGAGGTAGTATGGGCCGAGGTTAGGAAAAGGAGAGGAGAGGTCACCCTGTTGGGAGTTGTCTATAGACCTCCGAATAGTTCCAGAGATGTCGAGGAAAGGATAGCAAAGATGATTCTCGACAGGAGCGAGAGTAACAGGGTAGTTGTTATGGGGGACTTTAACTTTCCAAATATTGACTGGAAATACTATAGTTCGAGTACTATAGATGGGTCAGTTTTTGTGCAGTGTGTGCAGGAGGGTTTTCTGACACAGTATGTAGGCAGGCCAACAAGGATTTGGTACTGGGTAATGAACCCGGCCAGGTGTTAGATTTAGATGTAGGTGAGCACTTTGGTGATAGTGATCACAACTCGGTTATGTTTACTTTAGCAATGGGCAGGGATAGGTATATACCGCAAGGCAAGAATTTTAGCTGGGGGAAAGGCAATTATGATGCTATTCGGCAAGATTTAGGATGTATAGGATGGGGAAGGAAACTGCAGGGGATGGGTACAATCGAAATGTGGAGCTTTTTCAAGGAACAGCCACTGCGTGTCCTTGATAAGTTTGTACCTGTCAGGCAGGGAGGAAGTTGTCGAGCAAGGGAACCGTGGTTTACTAAGGACGTTGAAGCACTTGTCAAGAGGAAGAAGAAGGCTTCTGTTAGGATGAGACATGAAGGCTCAGTTAGGTCACTTGAGAGTTACAAGTTAGCCAGGAAGGACCTACAGGGAGAGTTAAGAAGAGCGAGGAGAGGACACGAAAAGTCATTGGCGGACAGGATCAAGGAAAACCCTAAGGCTTTCTATAGGTATATCAGGAACAAAAGAATGACTAGAGTAAGATTAGGGCCAATCAAGGATAGTAGTGGAAAGTTGTGTGTGGAATCAGAGGAGATAGGGGAAGCGTTAAATGGATATTTTTCGTCAGTGTTTACACATTGAGAAAGACAATGTTGCCGAGGAGAATACTCAGGTACAGTCGACCAGGCTAGATGGGATTGAGGTTCACAAGGAGGAGATGTTAGCAATTTTGGAAAGTGTAAAAATAGATAAGTCCCCTGGGCCAGATGGGATTTATCCTAGGATTCTCTGGGAAGCCAGGGAGGAGATTGCAGAGCCTTTGTCCTTGATCTTTATGTCGTCTTTGTCGACAGGAATAGAGCTGGAAGACTGGAGGATAGCAAATGTTGTCCCCTTGTTCAAGAAGGGGAGTAGAGACAACCCTGGTAATTATAGACCTGTGAGCCTTACTTCGGTTGTGGGTAAAATGTTGGGAAAGGTTATAAGAGATAGGGTTTATAATCATCTTGAAAAGAACAAGTTGATTAGCGATACCCAACACGGTTTTGTGAAGGGTAGGTCATGCCTCACAAACCTTATTGAGTTTATTGAGAAGGTGACCAAACAGGTGGATGAGGGTAAAACGGTTGATGTGTATATGGATTTCAGTAAGGCGTTTGATAAGGTTCCCCACGGTAGGCTATTGCAGAAAATCGGAAGTATGGGATTGAAGGTGATTTAGCGGTTTGGATCAGTAATTGGCTAGCTGAAAGAAGACAGAGGGTGGTGGTTGATGGCAAATGTTCATCCTGGAGTTCAGTTACTAGTGGTGTACCGCAAGGATCTGTTTTGGGGCCACTGCTGTTTGTCATTTTTATAAATGACCTGGAAGAGGGTGTAGAAGGATGGGTTAGTAAATTTGCAGATGACACGAAGGTCGGTGGAGTTGTGGATAGTGCTGAAGGATGTTATAGGTTACAGAGGGACATAGATAAGCTGCAGAGCTGGGCTGAGAGGTGGCAGATAGAGTTAAATGCGAAAAGTGTGAGGTGGTTCACTTTGGAAGGAGTAACAGGAATGCAGAGTACTGGGCTAATGGCAAGATTCTTGGTAGTGTAGATGAACAGAGAGATCTTGGCATCCAGGTACATAAATCCCTGAAAGTTGCCACCCAGGTGGCATATGGTGTGCTAGCCTTTATCAGTAGGGGGATTGAGTTTCGGAGCCACTAGGTCATGCTGCAGCTGTACAAAACTCTGGTGCGGCCGCACCTGGAGTACAGCGTGCAGTTCTGGTCACCACATTATAGGAAGGATGTGGAAGCTTTGGAAAGGGTTCAGAGGAGATTTACTAGGATGTTGCCTGGTATGGAGGGAAGGTCTTACGAGGAAAGGCTCAGGGACTTGAGGTTGTTTTCGTTAGAGAGGAGAAGGCTGAGAGGTGACTTAATAGAGACATATAAGATAGTCAGAGGGTTAGATAGGGTGGACAGTGAGAGTCTTTTTCCTCAGATGGTGATGACTAACACGAGGGGACATAGTTTTAAATTGAGGGGTGGTAGATATAGGACAGATGTCAGAGGCAGTTTCTTTACTCAGAGAGTAGTAGGGGTGTGGAACGCCCTGCCTGCAACAGTAGTAGACTCGCCAAATTTAAAGGCATTTAAGTGGTCACTGGATAGACATATGGATGAAAATGGAATAGTGTTAGGCAGATAGGCTTCAGATGGTTTCACCGGTCGGCGCAACATCGAGGGCTGAAGGGCCCGTACTGCGCTGTAATGTTCTATGTTCTATATTTAAATATATCCCCACCAAGCCTTCGACTCTGACACTCTTTCTCACTATCATTATCATTGAACTGTACGTTTCCCTTTATGCCTGCCAATTTTAACTGACTGTCATGTTTCATGGCCATTTTCTGAAGTTCAAACTCTCTCTCTTTATCTTTTTACCTGATCAGTATCTCCCTTTCTCTATCTTTTTGTTCTGCTAGGGCTATTCTTTCTGTTTTCCTTTCTTCTCTCTCTTTCTCTTTCTTTTTCCTCTCTCTCTCTCTATTTCGTATTCAAATTCTTTCTCATGTTCGATTTGTTTAATTCGTAACTGAATTTTTGCTGATTCCAATTAGTCAAACTGTATCTCAGGCAACTTTAAATGCTTACCCACCGTCATAATTACCTCATCTTTTCGCATTTTGTCAGGTAATGTTAACTGCAATTTTTTTGCCAAATCTAACAGTCTGTTTTAGTACTGTCTGTGACCGTTTCCACCCACAAAAACTTCAGAGCCTCTGAAAGAGCGATTGTCCACAACACACTCCCTACTTAAACTGAAAAACCACACCTGAAAAGCAACCACAATATGCTCATCCCTCACTGTCTTTAAGTTCACAAAGTCAATCCAATAGATATACTTTTACCCCCCTCGAGCCCCCAATTTGTTATGGGCCAGGGTTTAGAGAACCCCAATGTATATCATGGAGTTCACCTGATCCACAACTTTTAGTAGATTGTGGTATTGGGAGCACATGACCCACTCTACAGGTGTGGTACAGCAGAAATGGAAAAGTATTTTTAAAAGCAAAACAGTGTTTATTCTATGAACTCAAGTTAACCTTTATGAAACATACAGTGAACATCTTAGCAACCATTAATTCAAATATGACCCCCAAAGAATGCAACACAAAGTAATGCTTAATAACTTGCCAAACAACATCCAGATGACAGAAGAAACACCTTTCAACAGAAGCACATTCTGTTTACATTCACTACTGAGAACATTTATAATTCCGAATTCAGCAAATGATCAAGAGATAGTCTTTCCCTGCTTCTTCTGGCTTCAGCTCCAACACTGAAAACAAACCTAACCACACCCTTCAGCCTGCTCAAAAACAAAAGTAAAAAGCTGACAGACAGCCCAGCTCCACCCACTCTCTGACATCACTGCAGTAATAAACACCCATGTCTTAAAGGTACTCTCACTACAGATATTTATATACACATCCATTTAAAGACACCCATTTCTTTAAGGTGCTCTCACATGACACTTTATATTACTTATATTTCATCTTCTCATCCCTTATTGCTTTTTTAGTTGTCCTCTGCACGCTTTTAAAGGTTTCCCAATCCTCTGGCTTCCCACTAATTCTCGCCACTTTGTAAGCTTTTTCTTTAGCTTTTATGCTGCCCTTGACTTCCCTCGTCAGCCATGGATGCCTTGTTTCCTCCTCCTTGGGATGAATTTCTGTTGTGCCTCCCGAATAACCCCCAAAAACTCCTGCCATTGCTGTTCCACTGTCTTCCCTGCTCGGTTCCTTTTGCAATCAACTCTGGCCAGCTCCTCCCTCATGTCTTTGCAGTTATCCTTATCTAATTGTAATACCGTTACATCTGATTGCAGCTTCTCCCTCTCAAACTGCAGGGTAAATTCTATCATATTGTGGTCACTGCTGCCTGAGGGTTCCTTCACCTTAAGTTCCCTAATCAAGTCTGCCTCATTACACATCACCAAATCCAGAATTGACTGTTCCCTAGTAGGTTCTGTCACAAGCTGCTCCAAAAACAAAACTCTTACACATTACACTTTCCTCCATCTCCAGGTAGGTCGGGTTGCTGGGCAGGCCGTTCCAGTTCGGGTCACTGGGCGGGCCTCTCCAAGTTGGTCGAGTTGGGCCAGGTCTCGGGGGCCGGGACAGGAGCTCCGGGAACTGGGCAGGGCGGAACGCTCCGGCGCCATGTTGTGCCCAAGCTCAACTCTGGCAGTTTAGCATGGCCAACCTACCTAACCTTGGACTGTGGGAGGAAACCGGAGCTCCCAGAGGAAACCCACACAGACACGGGGAGAACGTGCAGACTGCAGTGAACCAAGCCAGGAATCAAACCTGGGACCCTGGAGCTGTGAAGCGACTGTGTTACTGTGCTGCCCAAATTATGTGGATATTAGGGTAAGGGAGATTGTTACAATGAACATCAACCCATGTGCGCATACACACACACATGCGCATCAGGCACACACACTGGATACTGATTAGCTGACTGGTACTCTAATTTCAATTGTGTCCCAACTGTTGTGTGCAGCACCATTTGACTGTTGCTTTTATTCCAGCAAGATTTTAGCAAGGCACTTTCTGAAAATCTAATGTTCCTCTTTTTCAGGTCCTTTTTCATCATCACTACCCTGAGATCTCTTCAGTTGGACACCGATTGAACAGGCGAACCCTCTTTGCTTACTGTGTGGCGTAAGTAAAACATATTGTATAAACGTGGTGATAGATTTGAACCTTGAACCTGGGCTTTGGGACGGTTGCTCCAGTGGTGTTCATCTGCTCCCTATGTTATCAGGTGTGAAGTCTGCATGTTGTCTGAAGGACCCACACTGCAACTTGAAGGAGGTCCAGGAATCTGGGCACAAACTGAGCGCTTGTGTCATTAAGAGCTCCGGTTGAAAGAGGTCCACAAAATCGCGGCTTTTTTCGGGGGGTTTCTTGGCGGGTTTTTTTAAAAATTAAACTTGTACAAAATTGGTCCTGCCTCCCAGGCGCCAAAGCTCCGTTCCATGGAGCTGAAGAGAAAAAAAAGGAGAGACTGGTCTCGGTCAGCGGAGCAGCTGCACGTGGAGGAGTGGGGATCGCAACAAGAAACAGCCTAAAAGTTGGAGCACAGAGAGGATAAGACAAAAATAGAATAATAATTCTATTTATTCAACTTTTTTTTTCCTCTCCTGAAAATTTTAAAACTTTTTTTAAAAAACTTTCTAAAAAAAAATAAATTCCTTTTTGTAAAAAAAAATCGTTTTTAAAAGGAGAAAAAAACCCTTGGGGGTTTTTTCTTTGGGGGTTTTTTCTTCGGGGGGTAAAAAAAGAATTTATTTTTCGCACCAAAACCCAGGAAAAAAAGAGAAAGGCACAAAACAGAAATATGCCGCAAATAATAATAAATTGGAGGGACGGCGAGATGTAAGAAGGAGCAGCAGCGAAGGTGAAGGAAAAAAGCAGGAACTGCGGCCGCGCAGGCAGACGACCCCATGAGGCTAGACGGGAGTTCAGGTGAACCAGGAAGCGGAAAAGCTGGCGAGCCGAGCAGCGGAGCAGGAACAGGATGCGGTGACCATCCCCCACCCTCTCCGCACAGTGGGAGGAATAGAGAATACGGGGCCTCACGGTAGCATGGTGGTTAGCATCAATGCTTCACAGCTCCAGGGTCCCAGGT
The DNA here is from genome assembly GCF_902713615.1 of Scyliorhinus canicula. Lineage (NCBI taxonomy): Eukaryota > Metazoa > Chordata > Chondrichthyes > Carcharhiniformes > Scyliorhinidae > Scyliorhinus > Scyliorhinus canicula. Next base: position 68,536,371 of record NC_052163.1, on the reverse strand, counting down.
TCGATTCCCGGCTGGGTCACTGTCTGTGTGGAGTCTGCACGTCCTCCCCGTGTGTGCGTGGGTTTCCTCCGGGTGCTCCGGTTTCCTCCCACAGTCCAAAGATGTGCGGGTTAGGTGGATTGGCCATGCTAAAATTGCCCGTAGTGTAAGGTTAATGGGTGGATTGTTGGGTTACGTGGGTTTAAGTAGGGTGATTATTGCTCGGCACAACATCGAGGGCCGAAGGGCCTGTTCTGTGCTGTACTGTTCTATAAGTTCTATAAGAAGTGTGCTGAAAACGGAAATAAATGCCATAAAGGAGGATATAAAAATGGAGATAATCGCCAAGAGGGAGGCACTCAGAAAGGAGCTCCACACAATGATGAAGGAGATGCTGGCGGAGACAACGGACAAAATACAGTGAACCATCGATGGCCTGGAAAGGAAGGTGGAGACGCAGGAGAAAACGATTAAGGAGTTGGAGAGGGCTGCCTTGGACCAGAGCGACAGGATGGTAACTCAGGAAACCGAGGTGAAAAGGCTGGTAACGACCCAGGGGAGCCTAAGAGGGAAAGTGGAGGGCCAGGAAAATAGGTCCAGATGGCAGAATGTGGCCTACCAGAGGGGATGGAGGGCAGAGGCCCAGCAGGCTACGTCACCCAAATGCTGGGCAGGCTAGTGGGAAGGGAGAAATTTCCAAACCCCCCAGAAATTGGCAGAGCGCACAGGTCACTTCGATCCAGGCCCAAAGCCGGGGAGCAGCCCAGAGTGATTATCGTGAAGCTGCACAGGTTCCAAGACAGGGAAAAAATCTAAAGTTTTTTAGACAAAATCGAGCATGTGGGAAGGGAAGACCATAAGGGCCCCAGGACATTGGGGCGGACCTGGCCAAAAGAAGGGCTGAATTCAACAGGGCCAAATCAGCACTCTACAAAAGTAATGTGAAATTTGGGATGTTATTCCCGGCCAAACTCTGGGTCACATTTGAGGGGAAGGAGCTGTTATTTAACGCCCCAGCGGCAGCGGAGAAGTTCGTTAGAGCGAACAAACTGGGGGAGGGACAGCCGCAACGGCCATCATGAAAGCGACACGGATGGAAAAGAAAGGAAGAATCGGAATAAAGAGCGGAGGGCAGACCGTAAACAGAGACAATAAGATCACAAACTGCATACACGTCTTTGGTGCACTGTGCGGGACTGTGCTAACTCGTTCCTGGCCTCGTTCAATCTCTCAATGCAATGGGGGGAGCAAAGCAAGGTAAATGAGGGCGAGAAAGGCAGACAGGAGAGTGAGACAAGGGCTAGCAAAAGGAAGGTAAAACAGGACCAGAGCAGGGCAAGTACTGGGAGGGGGTCCACCGTGCTAGCGAGGAGGGCCAACACGGGAGGGCAGGAAGAAAGGAGGGCCACGGCGCGCTTCTCAGGGGAGAGGGAGCGCCTGGCCCAAAGTGGGGGGGGGGAGGGAAACAGGGCAGAAGGGGGGAAGAACACGGGGGAGGACAGAGGGACAGGGACTATGGGGGGGGAGTCGGGGGGAGAGCGCAGAACAGAAGAAGCAAAGAGAAGGGTGAGGTAGATAAGCAGCACGAACACAGGCCTCGGTGGGAATGGAGCAGGGCGAGGAACCAAGATGGCACCACAAACAGCCACTCGGGAGGGCTTCAGGGCGAAGATAGACCCTGGAGTGCAAGGGCGCAGCCACGTGGAATACACATAGCTGGCTGCCATGTTGGGTACCCCCTGGACAAAAGGAAACCCCGAGCCCTGAGGCTCGACCTCATGGTGAGAGCGGCGACCGCGGCCATTTTGGATGGCCTCCTAACGAAGGTGAAGTGTTGAGCACTGTGGACTTGTGAAGCAGACATAGGCCACCAACACTGAAGAAGGTTCAACACTATTTTATTAACTCTTATAAAATACTAGACGTACCACTCGTGCTACGGGACGAGGGCTAGGCCCCCCCTAGCAATATTAATTAGCACCATGATATACTGGTGTATATTATGATATCCCTCCTCTTTTAAAAAAAATTGATGTGAATGTGTGACAATAAATAGTGTGGGTGGGTGAAGAATGTTCCTAACTACATGTGAGGTGCGAAGACATATGTACAAATCTATATACAGGAAAACAAAGCTATATACAAGGGAAGGTGCCTGGTACAGATAATTAGTATGCAACAAATTGAACAAGAACAATGCTATTTACAAACCACTGGAAAACGATTTAACAAGGAAGGAAACATCTCAGAGTCCATAAATTTGCAAAGTTCATAAATTCAGTCTCTGAGGTGGACGACGATATCTGGTTGACCGCCTCAAGGGTAGGTCGATAGCCGCCAGGTCAGGAGCTGGGTGGGCTGCAGCACAGTCAGGGGGAAGCAGAGTGACCGGAAGCTCTGCACAGTCTGTGGCAGGGTCAGCAGGGGAGCGACCCGGAGGATCCCGTGACGATTGTGGAACAAGGCGAAGGGCACGCTGATTGCGGCGCCAAATGGATCCGTCCGGTGACCGGACCAGGAAGGAACGGGGGGGCCACCTGCCTGAGGACAACAGCAGGTGCAGACCAGCCACCATCCGGTATATGAATGCGAACCGTGTTGTTTGGCTGGATGTCGGGGAGATTAGCAGCACGTGAGTCGTGTGTCATCTTTTGCTGCGCCTGAGACATCTGCATCCTGTGGAGCACGGGGACATGATCGAGATTGGGGGTGTGAATCGATGGCACCATCGTCCTCAGTGTGTGGTTCATCAGTAACTGTGCAGGCGACAGCCCAGTGGAGAGCGGGGCGGAGCGATAGGCCAACAAAGCAAGATGGAAGTCAGAGCCAGCATCGGCAGCCTTGCAGAGTAGCCTCTTGGCTATATGAACCCCCTTTTCCGCCTTGCCATTGGACTGAGGGTACAGGGGACTGGAAGTGATGTGTGCGAAGTTGTACTGTCGGGCGAAGCTGGCCCATTCCTGGCTTGTGAAACAGGGGGCATTGTCCGACATCACTGTGAGCGGGATGCCATGCCGGGCAAACGACTCTTTGCACGCCCGAATGACAGCAGAAGAAGTGAGGTCGTGCAACCTGATGATCTCCGGGTAGTTTGAGAAGTAATCAATAATTAAAACATAGTCCCTACCCAATGCGTGGAACAGGTCAATGCCTACCTTGGTCCAGGGCGATGTGACCAACTCATGGGGCATCAGGGTCTCCCGTGGTTGAGCGGGTTGAAAACGCTGGCAGGTGGGGCAGTTGAGTACCGCATTGGTAATGTCGTCGTTGATTCCCTGCCAATAGACAGCTTCCCTGGCCCTGCGGCGACATTTTTCAACACCCAGATGGCTTTCGTGCAGCTGCTTTAGGACTAGCTGGTGCATTCTGTGCGGGATCACGATGTGGTCTAGCTTCAGGAGAACCCTGTCAACAACCGCCAGATCGTCACGAACATTGTAAAACTGTGGGCATTGGCCCTTGAGCCAATGTCCGTCATTAGGCGCATGACACGCTGCAGAAGGGGGTCAGCCACTATCTCGCGGCGAATTTGTACCAGGCGTGCATCCGATGCTGGCAAGTGGGAGGCTGCGAACTCAACTTGAGCGTCGACCTGGCAAACGAACCCTTCGTGATCGCATGGAGTGGTGACCGACCTGGAGAGGGCGTCGGCAACGATAAGGTCTTTCCCAGGGGTATAAACGAGTTGAAAATAATACCTCCGGAGCTTGAGCAGGATGCGCTTGAGGCGAGGCGTCATATCATTCAAGACCTTTTGTATTATGTTGACGATGGTCGGTCTCAACAGTAAACTGGGGAAGTCCATAAACATAGTCGTGGAACTTCGCGACACTGGTCAGAAGGCCGAGGCACTCCTTCTCAATTTGCGCGTAGCGCTGTTCCGTGGGGGTCATTACCCGTGACGCATAGGCAACGGAGGCCTATCATCACGCTGCGGAAGCACGGCTCCAATCCCAGATTGACTGGCGTCCGTAGAGATTTTTGTTTCCTTGGCCGGATCGAAAAAGGCCAGCACTGGGGCCATGGATAGCTTGGCCTTCAGTTCCCTCCACTCGAGCTTGTGGGCAGGGAGCCACTGGAAGTCCTTTGTCTTTCGAACCAGGTTTCTGAGAGCCGTGGTGTGCGAGGCGAGATTTGGAATAAACTTCCCGAGGAAATTCACCATGCCCAGGAACCGGAGGACCACTTTCTTGTCCTCGGGCGTTTTCATGGATGTGATAGCAGCAATCCTGTCCTCTTCCGGCCGCACATCCAAATGGGAAATATGATCACCCAGGAATTTGATGTCCGACTGGCCGAAAGAGCATTTGGCCCTATTGAGGCGGAGGCCATGCTCGTGTATGTGCCAGAAGATGCGCTTGAGGCGCCTGATGTGCTCCTGCGGGGTGGTGGACCAGATTATTATGTCGTCGACGTATACCCGGACGCCGTCAATTCCCTCCATCATCTGTTCCATTATTCTATGGAATACTTCGGACGCTGAGGTGATGCCAAATGGCGTTCGGTTGTAGCAGTATCTGCCAAAGGGCTTGTTGAATGTACACAGCTTTCTGCTCAATTCATCCAGCTGGATTTGCCAGAAGCCTTTTGAGGTGTTGAGTTTTGTGAAGAGTTTGGCTTGGGCCATTTCACACGTGAGTTCCTCACGTTTGGGAATCGGGTAGTGCTCCCGCATGATATTCCGATTAAGATCCTTAGGATCTATGCAGATCCTTAGCTCACCGGACGGTTTCTTCACACAGACCATGGAACTCACCCAGTCGATCGGTTCCGTGACCCTGGAGATGACCCCTTGGTCCTGGAGGTGTTGCTTGAGGCGGTCCTTAAGGGGCGCTGGGACCCTGCGAGGTGCATGTACCACAGGCGTGGCGTTTGGCTTGAGTAGAATCTTGTATATACACGGGAGCGTGCCCATGCCCTCGAAGACGGTGTGGTACTGTTGGATGATGGAATCGAGTTGCACCCTGAAGTCGCGCCCCAGACGATAAACATGAACGTACTGCCAAGGTTCCTCCTCCTGTTTCGATCCATTCCGATCTTCATCCCCAAGGCCTTTTTCCAGTAGATAGTCTAATCATGGCATTTGTATGGGGGTTAAGAACCCGAGAATTCCCAAACAGACACTGCAAAGAAGGAAAATCAAAGGGGGCTTGGCCTCACCAAACCTACAATACTACCAGCAATGGCAGAAAGAGTGAGGGGATGGGTACAAGAACCGATACAGATTGGGTACAAATGGAGGAGGCATCCTGTAAAGGAACGACCCTCCGGGCCCTGGCCACAGCAGCACTCCCATCCCCCTCAACAAGGTACACAACGAGCACAGTGGTAGCAGCCAAGCTGAGAACATGGACCCAGCTGAGCCCACACTTCGGGTCTGCCAAAGTGTCCCCATGGCCCCCATATGCGGCAATCACAGATTATCCCCAGCCTAGCTGGATCCCACCTTCAAAAGATGGAGGCGGAACGGGGGTACATTGATGGTCGGGGACTTCTGCATAGGGCACAGACTGGCGACACTAGACGAACTGACGAGGAAGTGGAGGCGAGCAAAAGGACAGGAAATGAGACACCTCCGCAAAGAGACAATGGGGTACGCCGGTGTCCCAGAAACCATATTACTAAAGGACCTGATAGGCACAAGCAACGAGAAGGGGGAAAAATATACAGACAGCTACTGGACAGAGCCCGGACTCCACTGGACGAGACCAGACAAAAATGGGAGGACGCACTGTGGACAGAGGTAGGATGGGGTCTCTGGAGCGAAGCAGGGTGAACTCCACCTTCTCCTGCGCAAGGCTAAGCCAAGGCAGCTCAAAGTGGTGCAAAGAGTTCCTGACCAGAACCCGAATGAGCAGATTCTTCCCGGAGGTGGAGGACAAATATGAACGGTGCCAGAGGGGCCCAGCCAACCACACCCACATGTTTTGGGCTTGCCCCAAGCTTGCTGGGTTCTGGACAGCCTTCTCCGAGGCAATGTCCAGGATTGTGGGGGTGAGGGTGAAGCCATGCCCAATAGTGGCAATCTTCGGGGTATCGGAGCAGCCAGAGCTACACATGGGGAAGGGGGCCAACGCCCTCGCTTTCGCTTCCCTAATCGCACGCCGGAGAATCCTGCTCGGCTGGCGATCGGCAGCACCACCCACAGCTGCAGACTGGCTTCCTGACCTCTCGGAATTTCTCCACCTGAGGGTCAGAGGAAGGCTTCCTGGATACTTGGGGGCAGTTTGTCAGTCTGTTCCAAAACCTGTTCGAGGCCAGCAATGAGGAGTAACCTAATAAGAATTTTTTTTAAACCCACCAAGATAGATGAGATACCAAACGACTGCGCAACAAGTGGGGGAGTTGGGGGGGGGGAGAAAGGTGGGGAAACCGCAAGGTTTTTTTCCCCATTCTGTCCGGAAATGCACAGCCGAAGCCAGAGGGGGGGGACAACGGGGAAGGGGGAGGAACCAAGAGACCGATCCAGAGGGCAACGAAATGCACATAGGGTCTGGCCCCACCAATCGGTGGGCCGGCCTCTCCCGCCCCCCCCTGCGCCTACCTCTTTCCACGGCCGGCCCCAGAACACCGGCGCCATGTTTTGTGAGGGGCCGGCGCGCGTAAGAAGTTCCCTGTGCATGCGCAGGATGGCGCGGCCCAACTGCGCATGCGCGGGTTGGCGCGGGGCCCATTTGGTGTGAACCACTCCAGCGCCGTACTGGCCCCCTGTGGGGGCCAGAATAGGTCGTGCCCTGGACCTGTTCGCGCCGTCGTGAGCACTTAGTCCCGGGAGCAGAGAATACCGCCTGTGATGTTTATACATACAACTGTTTATAAATATGGGAAATGCCAATAAAAATATTTTTTTTAAAAATGGCGGTCATGCTTGAACAGCACACACTTGGGACAGGACATTGCAGGGAAGGCTGCCTTTTAAAATAGGAGCACAAAGAACAAAGCAAATTACAGCACAGGAACAGGCCCTTCGGCCCTCCCAGCCTGTGCTGATCCTTTATCTAAACCTGTTGCCTATTTTCCAAGGATCTACTTCCCTCTGTTCCCCACCCGTTCATATACCTGTCTAGATGCCTCTTAAATGATGCTATCATACCCGCCTCTACCACCTCCGCTGGCAAAGCAGTCCAGGCACCCACCACCCTCTGCGTAAAAAACTTTCCACGCCCATCTCCCTTAAACTTTCCCCCTCTCACCTTGAAATCGTGACCCCTTGTAATTGACATCCCCACTCTTGGAAAAAGTACCCTTTCCTTAAGTGTCACACTGTATCTGCTGAGCACAGAATAGGCCTTCACTGATACCTTCAGGGAGGTCACAAGATAAGGAAGACAATGAGATTCCAGATGACCTCCTCTGAATCTGAATTCTTCAGGTAACGAATGGGCGGGGTTTTCCCCCTTAACTGAGATCTCAGCTCTTAAGTATAAAACCCCGGCCTGGGAGCAGGTCAGGGAGGAGACCCTTCGGAGAGTGTAATATTGTGACTAAATAGAATCTTTGTTCTCTACCTGGCTGATTTAGCGGATTCTACAACTGTCAACTAGGCTGTAGGTGGGTGAAACTCAAATGTGTGCATTGATGCCCCATTCCAGAGTCTTGAGCACATAATCTAGGTTTACAATTTAGCAACAACTCTAGAATAATTTAAATATAATTCAATAATTTCAAAAAATATTAGTAATTATGCATTTATCAAGGCACATTTTAAAATTTCAAAATGTATTAAACTAATATTGCAGTATTAACGTTGTGCTTGAACTTGACTACAATTCAGTATTTGAAATCTTTGTGTGAGCTTTTGTGCTAAGAGGAGGTTGCTTTATTTCAGGAATTCCCCAGAAACACCACAGACAACATCTTTTGATTGTTTTGTGTACGAATCCAACTTGGTTGAGGAGGCAAATGAAATTATCCTGAGAATAGGTAAGTGTTGTCAGGATCTGTACGCAACCAGCAAAGGAAATAATTTTCATTCTTCACATACTGCGAAATTTGATGCACATGGAGCGCAGTGTTAACGGTACTAATGTTGAGAATTTGGTTGAATTGCACTCAAAGGCAGTTGATTTTTTCACCAGGTTGCAAGGGCCATGGTGTGTGTGGCCAAATTCGGGTGAACTTGCCAAGGAAATTGACCATTCCCAGGAATGCCTTCTTGTCCTCGAGGACTTTCATTGCCTCGATGGCTTTAATTTTGTCTGTGTCCGGGCGCACACTGTGTCGCAAAATCTGATCGCCCAGGAACTTCAGCGTGGATGTCCCAAAGCAGCATTTGGACCTGTTTAGCCATGTTCATGTATGCGTCGGAATACTTTTTGAGTCACGACACGTTCCTCTGGGGTTATGATTATGATATTGTCAACTGAGACACGAACCCCTTCTATTCTCTCCATCATCTGTTTCATGATGCGATGGAAAATCTCAGATGCCGAGATGATGCCAAATGGCATTCGGTTGTAACAGAATCGGCCAAAAGGCGTTTTGAAGGTGCAGATTCTTCAAGTTGGATTTGCCAAAATCCTTGGGATGCGTCCAATTTTGTAAAGAAGCACGCGTGCGCCATCTTCCCTCTTCGGGATGGGGTCATGTTCCCGCATAATATTTTTGTTTAGATCCTTGGGGTCAATGTAGATGCGTAGGTCTCCTGAAGGCTTCTTTACTCACACCTTCGAGCTGACCCAGTCGGTTGGTTCAGTGACCTTGGAGATGATGCCTTTTTGTTGTAGACTCGTGAGCTCTGCCTTCAGGCGCTCTCTCAGTGGAGCAGGGACTCGTCTTGGTGCAACCACTGGCTTGGCATCAGGCCGCAGTAGAATCTTGTACTCGGATGGCAGCGTGCCCATCCCGCTAAATACATCTGGGTACTGGGTTAGGATGTCGTCGATGCTGGCCTGAAGATCCGAATGGTACAGCGTTGTGGTGTAGACCCATTGAATGAGGTTCAGTTGCTTGCAGGCGTGCGCACCTAGCAGGGATGCCCTGTCTGGTTTAACAATCTCGAAGCGTAAGCTTGCTTGTGTGTGTTGGTTGGACAGCTGCAGATGCCAGGACCCCAGTGCCTTGATGCGTTTCCATTCGCACATCGTAATAATGCCCACTCGGTAAGTGTTGGCCAGGTATTTATCATCTGGAGTGGATCTGTATGCAACCAGCAAAGGAAATAATTTTCATTCTTCACATACTGCGAAACAGCATTTGATGCACATGGAGCGCAGTGTTAACGGTGCTAATGTCGAGAATTTGGTTGAAGTGGGAATTCGGAGCAGAGGGGGAAGGAGTAGCTGCGTTTTATTTTCACCTCAAATTCTTACAGTGGATATTTAAATGTTTTGTTTACTGCTTAGTGAAATTTAGTTTGTAGACATATGTGAGAGCTTGTGGCTATCGAGAGTAAACACATGTGCAGTAGAGGTTCTGTCTTGAATCCCTCTAGCTCGAAAGTCATTGAGCTGGAGCGTGAGTTGGAGACACTCGGGGATGGGGTGGAATCTGGTTGCTCCAGACTTCAGTCCTACTTTGTAGAGAGATACTGGTTTAGAACAGGGTAGATGTGATCAATAGCGTACAGTGTTGTGTTATGCTGCTTTGGATAACACAGGCTGCTACTTGATGCAGTCTTAACTAAAGGATGCTCCAGACTCTGAAATGGGTTCAACGTATTTATTGAACTATTAACACAGTTCTCAAATAAGTTTGACTCTCTGCTAATCTAACTGTAGTAACTCAGTCTAACTGTACCAGCTTGCTCTCAGCCATGTGCTGGGGTGTGATGCTGCTGATCAACCCTGTCTAACTCTCTAGATGTCTGTCTGTGGAAAGAGGCAGGGTGTGAGTGCCTCTCCCTTTTATAGTGTTTATGTGATGATGCCACCTCTGAGTGTCCTGACTGCCCATTGGTTGTGTCCTATTCTGAGTGTTCATTGGTTGCATCTTTGCATATCATGACACAGAGTAGGGGAGAAGGAGGAACTGTAGAAATTAATCTAAATGGGTGCCATTTTAGAAATCCATGGAATCCTTACAGGGCAGAAGGAGGCCACTTGGCCCATTGAGTCAGCACCAGCCCTCCAAAAGAGCACCCTACCTCGGTCCACTCTCGCATCCTAGCCCCGTAACCCCACCTAACCTGCACATCTTTGAACACTCAGGGGTAATTTAGCGAGGCCAATCCACAAACCTGCACATCTTTGGGCTGTGGGAGGAAACCGAGCACCCGGAGGAAACCCGCACAGACACGAGGAGAGTGGGCAAGCTCCACACAGTTAGTCACCTGGATCAGATGGACTACACCCCAGGGTTCTAAAAGAGATAGCTGAGGAGATTGTGGAGGCATTGGTGGTGATATTTCAGAAATCACCGGAGACCGGGTGGGTCCCTGAGGACTGGAAAGTGGCTAATGTAACACCGCTGTTTAAGAAGGGAGGGAGACAGAAGATGGGAAATTATAGGCCGGTTTGCCTGACTTTGGTCATTGGTAAGATTTTAGAGTCCATCATTAAAGATGAGACTGCAGAGTACTTGGAAGTGCGTGATAAAAGAGGACTGAGTCAGCACGGCTTCATCAAGGGGAGTTCATGTCTGAAAAATCTGTTGGAGTTCGACGTAGGAGAACCAGTGGATGCGATTTATTTAGATGAACATAGAACATATTTGGCCCATCGAGTCTGCACCGACCCACTTAAGCCCTCTCTTCCATCCTATCCCCGTAACCCAATAACCCCTCTTAACCTTTATGGTCACTAAGGGCAATTTATCATGGCCAATCCACCTAACCTGCATGTCTTTGGACTGTGGGAGGAAACCGGAGCACCCAGAGGAAACCCACGCAGACACGGGGAGAACGTGCAGACTGCGCACAGACAGTGACCCAGCGGGGAATCGAACCTGGGATCCTGGCGCTGTGAAGCCAGAGTGCTATCCACTTGTGCTACCGTGCTGCCCTAGATTTCCAGAAGGCCTTTGACAAGATGCCGCAAAGGAGACTGTTAAATAAGTTAAGAGCCCATGGTGTTCAAGGTAAGATCAAAGGATTGGATGACTGGCAGAAGGCAGAGAGTGAGGATAAAGGGGTCTTTTTCAGGATGGCAACCGGTGAGTAGTGGTGTGCCTCAGGGGTTTGTGCTGGGACCACAACTTTTCACAGTAAACATTAATGATCTGGAGGAAGGAACATTGTTGCTAAGTTTGCAGATGATACAAAGATCTGTAGAGGGACAGGGAGGATTCAGGAGGGCTGCAGAAGGACTCAGATAGGCTAGGAGAGTGCGCAAAGAACCGGCAGATGGAATACAATGTGGAAAAGTGTGAGGTTATCCACTTTGGATGGAGGCATCGACTATTTTCTAAATGGGGAAATGCTTAGTAAATTAGAAGCACAAAGGGACTGGGGAGCCCTTGTTCAATATCTCTTAAGGTTAACATGTAGGTTCAGTTGGCAACTAGGAAGGCAAATGCGATGTTAGCATTCATGTGGAGAGGACTAGAATACAAGACCTTCTGAGTCTGTAGAAGGCTCTGGTCAGATCCCATTTGGAGTATTGTGAGCAGTTTTGGGCCCTGTATCTAAGGAAAGATGTGCTGGCCTTGGAAAGGGTCCAGAGGAGGTTCACAAGAATGAGCCCTGGGGTAAAGAGCTTGTTGTATGAGGAACGGTTGAGGACTCTGGGTCCGTACTAGTTGGACTTTTGAAGGATGAGGGGGGATCTTATTCAAACTTACAGGATACTGCGAGGCCTGGATAGAGTGGATGTGGAGAGGATATTTCCACTTGTCGGAAGAACTAGAACCAGAGGACACCATCTCAGACGAAAGGGACGATCCTTCAAAACTGAGATGAGGAGGAATTTCTTCAGCCAGAGGGTGGTGTATCTGTGGAACTCTTTGCAATAGAAGGCTGTGGAGGCCAAGTCATTGAGTGTCTTTAAGATAGATAGGCTCTTGATTAATAAAGGGATCAGGGGCTATGAGGAGAAGGCAGGAGAATGGGGATGAGAAAATATTAGCCATGATTGAATGGTGGAGCAGACTCTTTGGGCTGAGTGGCCTAATTCTGCTCCTGTGTCTTATGGTCACCGAAGGCCGGAATCGAACCGAGGTCCCTGGCTCTGTATTGGCAGAAATGCTAACCACTGTGCCACCGTGCTGCCTGAATGATCTTGATACCTATGCGGATAAAGATAAAAATGTCAGAAGGGTAGCCAGAATGTGGACAATGGCGTTTAGGAGCAGGAAACAGGAGGCTTCCCAAAGTCGGGAGGTGGAGGAAGTGGAGGAAAAGAAGCACAATCGTAAGGGATAAAATAAGTAGGGGAACTGCATGCGTTCCAAGCAGAATTGAGAGTCCTAAATGGTCAAAGGGCCGAATAATCTCATCCTGCTATTTTCTGTGGACACGATTCTGCGGACAAGATCTGCGGCAGGCGCCAAACAGTTTGTAATGCAACCAGCCCCCCACGCCCCGTAAGTGACTTTGGGATCTCATCGTAGTGTGGTGAGAAACCAGTTATCGCCACTTAAGCCCCATTTCCATATAATTAACGCGTATGACCCCGTATCCAACGGCCTCCCATCATTCAGCGGCCTCCCCAGCAAGTGGTCCTTTCGAAAAACGTGAACCTGGTGGAAGGGCTTCTGTGGGGAGCCGAGGAGGTGAGTAGCCATCTTTGCTCACAGGTAATGAGGCCGGGAGCGCTGGGATTGCCACCCCAGTGCTCGGTGGGGGATCCTCCGCACGATTGGGCTGCCATGGGGGGTGGCGGGGGCAGGCCCTGGGGTGGCAACCACTCACAGACCACCATGTCAACCCCTGGATCGGAGGCCTGACCTAGACTGCTAAAGCCAGTTTCAGCAATCTCGCTATCGTGGTTGAGATCAGCTAACACCACTGAGTCCTTTTTGAATGGCTTGGAATTGTAATGAACAATACAAGGAGCCCCCTAACATCAGTCCCTGTCCGTCTTCCCCAACGACCACCCATAACCCCCATTGACTGCAGAGGCCTCTCTGGCTGCGCGGCTGAAGGCTATTGCCAATAGGGAATTGACAGTCGTGGTTAAGTGAGCACCCGTGGGTGGGCGGACCAAGTAACATGTGGGAGTCATGCCTAGCATCCCAATCACACCTTGATGCCTAGACACTGTGCTTGAACATCAACTGTGTGGAAGGCAACACCACACACGCAACATCCAAACACACAGAGGATGGGACACAGCTCCGGGGACATGTCCACGGTCGGAGGGTGGGTGAGCGCCACGGTGGGGTGGGGGGGGGGTTTGGTAGTGAGAGATGGGCAGATGGGTAAAGGACCCGGAGGTCAGCACGCAATGTGGAATGAAGTGACAGAGGCATCATAATGGTTGTGCGAGAAGGTGTTTAATATGTTGCACAAACCCCCAAGCCCCCCCCTCCACTCCCTATCTATCCTGTGCCGCATCCCCTCCCCCGGTGCCCTCAGTGATCCTCTACATGTTTCGCCCTTCTAGCTCTACTGCTATGCCTAGGTGTTTCCCCAGGATCCACATCTGAGGGGGAGGCAGCCAGCTGCCTACCTCGTCCTGTGGCATTCAGTGCTACTGCCGGACGTCCTCTGGCGGCTTTGGGACCGGAGGGCCCTGACTCACTTGTCTGCGGCATGCACCGCCGTGTGCTGACCTTGAGACGCAGCCTCATCAGAGGTGTGGAACTTGGGGTAGCTGGCGGCCACCATCGCCACTCCATTTGGCACTCAGTGGTCGGTGCCCCTAGGGCTCTGGGGTTCACCTTGGGACGGAGGGGCAGCTGCTTCGAACCTCGGTTGCCCCTGCATCTCCTGGCTCTGCCAGCCTGGCGGTTCCCTATGGACAGCACCATATTATCAACGCTCAGTGACTGGAACATGCTCTGAAGCGCCTCAACCATGCCTCCTTCGACTGGGACAAGGTCCGCAGCGCCTCGGCCATGCCCATCTGAGAACAGGACATGTCCCGCAGAACCTCATCAAGTTGGCCTGGTACTGGGGAACATCCCCCAGCGAGTCAGACATTCTGCCCAGACCCACAGCCATGACCGTCACTGACTGTGCATCACTTTAGACACCTTCACTCATGGTGCCATGCACCAGACTCGCCACTACGGTCACTACCCTATCAGTGGTGGCCTCAGTGGCACTTATTGCCAGCGCCATTTCCTGCACCCCTAGCCTCCGAGACTCTTCCAGTCGGCTATGGATCTGCTGGAGTGACACTGATATCTCCCTCTGAATGTCTCGGCCGCTCCCTATCGTCTGTATCAGCTCTGAGTACCTCTGTTCTACAGGCTCAGCATCAGGCTGGGGCCCAGCTGGGTCATGGGATCCAGGGGCCCTCCAACCGCTGTCTCGCCTGAGCGTTTCTTCCTCCACCTGATGTGCATCATCAGCGGTGGGGTGCTCACCAGATTGTGCCCCCAAAGCCAGCCCACTAACATGTCCCACCCAGGCGCTGGTTGGGGGGGGGGGGGGGGGGGGGGGTGAGGATGACAGCTGTGACTACGGTGGCATCCTCGGAGCTCTTCTCCAAGGTGTCAGGAGATGGGCTGATGCCGTCGGCTGGAGGACCTGTGGGAGAATGGACAGTCAGTTGTGGGGCTGGGTCAGTAAGTAAGGCAATAACAACTCATGTTTGACAGGTCCTCTGGGTGGAGCCGGGTGGTTCTTCACCTCTGCAGCGTCCGCCGGCTGACCGATCTGTCCTCGGCCACCCGAGTCACCTCCAGGGCACACTTCTCCAAGGAGGTGAGGATTCTTCAGGAAGGCACACGCATGGTTCACAGTGGTGAGGGAGGAGGTGTGAACGGGGTATGGGGGGTTGAAGGTTGAGGGGGTGGAGTAAGGGCTGGGAGTCACATGGGGAATTGGGGGGTGGATGCTCCCTTGGAATGGTGGTGGGAGCGTTGGTATCTACTCATGCTGCCTGGTGTAGGTCGTTGACCTTTTTCCGGCACTGGAGGCCAGTCCACCTGGTTGTTCATATTTTTATTAAAAACAGTAACCATTACATTTGTACAAGGCCAAACAGTACAAACACTAATTTTGCATTGGAGAAACAGGGTACCCTCCCCTCTGCACCAACGTAGGGGGAGGGGGGTAGAATACTCTGATTATCAAAACAGTTCACAACACAGTTGTACAAAAAACAAACGGTACAAGCACTAAACTTTGTGCCGACCAGAGAGACCAGATATCCTCGCCTCTGTACCAACAGAAGGTGAAGAAAGGGGAGGAAGGAGGGGTGGTGGGGAGAGAGGGGAAAGAAGGTTGGTGGGAGGGAGGGAGGGGGTGGTTGGTGGAGGGGGGCCCAATAGGGCACTGCCTGAACTATCTTTGGAGGCAGAAAAATAAAAGAACCTTCAATTATGATGCGCCAGATTCTGGGAGTCCCCAGTGTCAGGCACGAGTGAGCTCTGCACCCCACTGCATGTGCACCCTTCGCTCCCAATACTGGGCGGCTGACCGCCTTCGGACAGTAGCTCTCCGGGCCCGGGTCCTTCACCACACTGAGTGCAGCGGGCGACATAGGCCCACCAACCAGTCCAGGGGCTGCCTCAATCCAGCCACCAGGATCATTGACAGGCAGGATCTCCTCGGGCTCCTCCCGGGATCCCGGGCCAGTGGGAGGCGGCGGTGCAGATGCCTGCTCCATCTCCGTCACCTGGTCACTGGAAGGCCCCGGAAACAACTCCGGAAACGGCTCTGGGCTGGTGGCAGTTGGGACAGAGGGTCTTCCAAACCATAACCCGCTAAGAACCCAAGAACCCAAGATAAGCTCACCCCCTCGCCTGAGAAATTTAGCAAGTCCGGGGTGCTAAATTGTACTGCACGGAACGGGTCCCCAAGGGCCCCTTCCGTCCCCTAAGCACCCTGCTCGGTGGCCGCCTCAGCTACGGGATTTCCTCACTCCCTATTTTGGGGACTGTACGTGACATCCAAGGGAATGAACCTGGAGTGATGGTGACTCTGTCCCTCGTCCCTCAATGCTTCTCTCCAGGATTTGTAGCTGGTACAGAGCACCCTCTGGTTCGAGGTCACGCACCTCACTACCGCCACCCAGAGGGGTCTGTGCAAAAATGTCACCAGGCCCGGCATCCAATGGCGAAATGTCACCGGGCTGAGGGTGTTGCTGGGTGATGGTGGGGCGAGCCGTAACGGCTGCACCCAAGTCAGTATCCAGGGGCACTGGGTCAGTCAGGGTCAGAGGGTCAGAAGGATCCGAATCTGACCGCTGGTGAATCGCCCTATCGGTCTTCTCAGTCTTCCGGCCACGCAGGTGCTCCCTCACATCCACATCAGCAGTCGAGGTGGCAGTAGGCACCGGCATGGCTCACCCAAATGGGGGGTTAGTTGGAAGGCCAGTGGAAGGGGGGTGGGTGGGGGGGGGGGGGGGGGGGGGGCGTGGCAGCACCATCAGCAGTTGACTTGGTAGGTGCAGCAACCTTAGAGGTTGGGCAATTTTTTCTAATATGCCCCACCTTCTTGCAGGCGTGGCACCGCACACCATCAGAAGACGCGGTAGGTTTTATCTCCAAAAGGGATCTCAAAAGCAACTTCCAAACCTCCTCCCAGGCCAGGCAAACAAATACCTGGCGCCGGAAGGAGAAAATATGCTTGAGGGTGGGGTCTCTGAGACCGAGCGGGAGCAGTACCACTCCGGACCATACCTCCCCCAGTAGATGGAGGTGGGGGAGGAGGAACTCGTGAGAACAAAGGGAGGGACATTAGCGAGAATAATTATCTCGGCAGTGGCCTCCAACGACCCCGCCCACCGTGTGCCCTTTTTCCAGGGCAAGGTGGACCACCCGCTCAAAAAGAAGACAGCTTTGCCATACACCTGCCAGGCTGCAACAATGGTTGAAGGACCGACAACTTCGGCCATAGCACAGATGCAGGCCTCGATTGACATGGTGAGGCAGGCGTAGCACTTCATCCCAGGTTTTTGGGTCATGAGGCGAAACGGTGACAGAGCCCCAGGAACAGTGGGGAGGGTGGAGGCCACCACTCACGGCCCCCACCACCTGCGTAGGTGGCGTTGCTGCGATCCCGGTCAGTGGTAGACGATAGGGGAGAAGGGGGAGGGAGAAAGTGGGGGAAGGCACAGGGGGATGGACCGCGGTGTGCCCCAAGTACAAGGGAGGAAAAGGGACGGAGGAGCAGGAAGGTAAAACACAAAAGGGCAGACCAGTGCCCCAAGCACGACGGGGAAAGTCTAGCGGGCTGGTCTCCCAAAAGGTCTTCAATTCAGTGGTGGGTGGGGGATAAGGTCTTCAGCCAATCCACCTAAAACAGTCCACGGATGTTATCCCGTCTCAGCGCAATCGGCAGATGAAAAAGAAATAAAGTCCAGATGCATCAACTTTCCTCTCTTCGTCCCCTTTCAAGTGACGGGCCTCAGCCCCTGCAGATGAAACAAGCAGCAAACAGACCCGGCCCCTCCTCTCCTTCTGCAGGCTGTAGAAATGCAGGGAGGCATTTCCAGTCCCAGGCTGGAACTCTATCCAGGCCAGGCCAAATCTTCACCTGCTGATACTTCTTTCCACTCTTGCAGCTCCCTGTAACATCCACTCAGCTTCAGATAAAACAGGCCACAGCAAATCTCTCCTCTTCTTAAGGGTACGGTTTGTCCTTTCAATCATGCCGGAGCAGCACGGTAACATGGTGGTTAGCATAAATGCTTCACAGCTCCAGGGTCCCAGGTTCGATTCCCGGCTGGGTCACTGTCTGTGCGGAGTCTGCACGTCCTCCCCGTGTGTGCGTGGGTTTCCTCCGGGTGCTCCGGTTTCCTCCCACAGTCCAAAGTTGTGCGGGTTAGGTGGATTGGCCATGCTAAATTGCCCGTAGTGTCCTTAAATGTAAGGGTGGGGGGGTTGTCGGATTACGGGTGTAGGGTGGATACGTGGGGTTGAGTAGGGTGATCATTGCTCGGCACAACATCGAGGGCCGAAGGGCCTGTTCTGTGCTGTACTGTTCTATATCTATATCTATAACTCTGGGGGTGATATGGGACGTGAAATTGCTGTTTGACTCCTAGCAGGGCACAAGCCTGTTTCATTACCTTGCCCATGAAATGAGTGTCCTGATCTGAATCTAGCTGCAGTGGGACTCCCCACTGCGGAATTACTTCTTCTGCCAATTTCCTGGCCACTGCCCCTCAAGTCCATTCCTTGCAGGGGAATGCCTCCACCCTCTGCTTATTATAACTAAGCAGTTTCTTTTATTTTGTGATTGTGGGAGTGGTCCGGTGAAATCTATCTGCAGTTGCTCCCATGGCCCCTGCGGTCTAGGCTGAAACCTCATTCCTAATTTTGGAGATTTCCCTGGTTCGCATTGGGCTCAGACTATACACTGCTGGCAGTGTATAGAACATAGAACATTACAGCGCAGTATGGGCCCTTCTGTCCTCGATGTTGCGCCGACCCGTGAAACCATCTGAAGCCTATCTGACCTACACTATTCCATTTTCATCCATATGTCTATCCAGTGACCACTTAAATGCCCTTAAAGTTGGCGAGTCTACTACTGTTGCAGGCAGGGCGTTCCACACCCCTACTACTCTCTGAGTAAAGAAACTGCCTCTGACATCTGTCCTATATCTACCACCCCTCAATTTAAAGCTATGTCCCCTCGTGTTGGTCATCACCATCCGAGGAAAAAGACTCTCACTGTCCACCCTATCTAACCCTCTGACTATCTTATATGTCTCTATTAAGTCACCTCTCAGCCTTCTCCTCTCTAACGAAAACAACCTCAAGTCCTTTCCTCGTTAGACCTTCCCTCCATTCCAGGCAACATCCTAGTAAATCTCCTCTGAACCCTTTCCAAAGCTTCCACATCCTTCCTATAATACCAGAACTGCACGCGGTACTCCAGGAGTGGCCGCACCAGAGTTATGTGCAGCTGCAGCATGACCTTGTGGCTCCGAAACTCAATCCACCTTCTGATAAAGGCTAGCACACCATATGCCTTCTTAACAGCCCTTATTAACCTGGGTGGCAAATTTCAGGGATTTATGTACCTGGATGCCGAGATCTCTCTGTTCATCTACACTACCAAGAATCTTGCCATTAGCCCAGTACTCTGCATTCCTGTTACTCCTTCCAAAGTGAACCACCTCACACTTTTCCACATTAAACTCCATCTGCCACCTCTCAGCCCAGCTCTGCAGCTTATCTATGTCCCTCTGTATCCTATAACATCCTTCAGCACTATCCACAACTCCACCGACCTTCGTGTCATCTGCAAATTTACTAACCCATCCTTCTACACCCTCTTCCAGGTCATTTATAAAAATGACAAACAGCAGTGGCCCCAAAACAGATCCTTGCGGTACACCACTAGTAACTGAACTCCAGGATGAACATTTGCCATCAACCACCACCCTTTGTCTTCTTTCAGCTAGCCAATTACTGATCCAAACCGCTAAATCACCTTCAATCCCATACTTCCTTATTTTCTGCAATAGCCTACCGTGGGGAACCTTATCAAACACCTTACTGAAATCCATATACACCACATCAACCGCTTTACCCTCATCCACCTGTTTGGTCACCTTCTCAAAAAACTCAATAAGGTTTGTGAGGCATGACCTTCCCTTCACAAAACCGTGTTGAGTATCGCTAATCAACTTGTTCTTTTCAAGATGATTATAAACCCTGGGCGAAATTCTCCGCCCCCCACGACGGGTGGGAGAATAGCGGGAGGGCCTTCCCGACATTTTTCCCGCCCTCCCGCTATTCTCCCACCCCCCCGCCGAAGTCCCGACCCGAATCGCTGCCGCCGTTTTTTTACGGCCGGCAGCGATTCACAGCTGTTAGATGGGCCGAAGTCCCAGCCCTTTCCGCCGTTTTCACGAACGGCAAACACACCTGGTCTTGCCGTTCGTAAAAACGGCGTCACCAACTCGCTTTTTATAACCATGGCACCGATTGGCACGGCAGTACCACGGCCGTGCCAAGGGTGCCATGGGCCCGCGATCGGTGGGCACCGATCGCGGGCAGCGGGCCCGATGCCCGCGCACTACTTGTCCTTCCGCCGCCCCGCAGTATCCATTCGCGGGGCGGCTGAGGGGCAACCCGGCCCGCGCATGCGCGGGTTTCGCGCAAAAACGCGATGACGTCACCCGCGCATGCGCGGGTTGGAGTCTTCCAAACTGCGCATGCGCGGCTGACGTCATATGACGCGTCAGCCGGCGCTAACTCCGGTAAGCGGGCTTAACGATTTTCGTTAAGCCCGTCTTGCCGGAGCCTACGGCGTCGGGCTGCTAGCCCCGACCGGGGACCAGAGTCGGTCCCCCGTCGGGAAGGGGCGCGCTGCCGTAAAACCCGCCCGGGTTTTACGGCAGCTTTACGATTTCTCCCGTTTTGGGAGAATCTCGCCCCCTATCTCTTATAACCTTTTCCAACATTTTACCAACAACCAAAGTAAGGCTCACAGGTCTATAATTACCAGGGTTGTCTCTACTCCCCTTCTTGAACAAGGGGACAACATTTGCTATCCTCCAGTCTTCCGGCAATATTCCTGTCGACAAAGACGACATAAAGATCAAGGACAAAGGCTCTGCAATCTCCTCCCTGGCTTCCCAGAGAATCCTAGGATAAATCCCATCTGGCCCAGGGGACTTATCTATTTTGACATTTTGAACCTCAATTCCATCTAGCCTGATCGACTGAACCTGAGTATTCTCCTCGACAACATTGTCTTTTTCCAGTGTAAACACTGATGAAAAATATCCATTTAACGCTTCCCCTATCTCCTTTGATTCCACACACAACTTTCCACTACTATCCTTGATTGGCCCCAATCTTACTCTAGTCATTCTTTTGTTCCTGATATACCTATAGAAAGCCTTAGGGTTTTCCTTGATCCTATCCGCCAACGACTTTTCGTGTCCTCTCCTCGCTCTTCTTAACTCTCCCTTTAGGTCCTTCCTGGCTAACTTGTAACTCTCAAGTGCCCTAACTGAGCCTTCATGTCTCATCCTTCTTCTTCCTCTTGACAAGTGCTTCAACTTCCTTAGTAAACCACGGTTCCCTTGCTCGACAACTTCCTCCCCGCCTGACAGGTACATACTTATCAAGGACACGCAGTAGCTGTTCCTTGAAAAAGCTCCACATTTCGATTGTACCCATCCCCTGCAGTTTCCTTCCCCATCCTATACATCCTAAATCTTGCCGAACAGGGTGACCTCTCCTCTCCTGTTCCTAACCTCGGCCCATACTACCTCAGTAGACGAGTCCTCAAACGCCCTAGCCTTTCCCCCAGCCATAATTCTTGCCTTGCGGTATATACCTATCCCTGCCCATTGCTAAAGTAAACATAACCGAGTTGTGATCACTATCAGCAAAGTGCTCACCTACATCTAAATCTAACACCTGGCCGGGTTCATTACCCAGTACCAAATCCAATGTGGCCTCGCCCCTTGTTGGCCTGTCTACATACTGTGTCAGAAAACCCTCCTGCACACACTGCACAAAAACTGACCGATCTATAGTACTCGAACTATAGTATTTCCAGTCAATATTTGGAAAGTTAAAGTCCCCCATACTCTCGTTACTCTCGCTCCTGTCGAGAATCATCTTTGCTATCCTTTCCTCTACATCTCTGGAACTATTCAGAGGTCAATAGACAACTCCCAACAGGGTGACCTCTCCTCTCCTGTTCCTAACCTCGGCCCATACTACCTCAGTAGACGAGTCCTCAAACGCCCTTTCTACCGCCGTAATACTTTCCTTGATTAACAATGCCACACCCCCTCCCTCTTTTACCATCTTCTCTGTTCTTACAGAAACATCTAAATCCTGGAACCTGCAACAACCAGTCCTGTCCCTGCTCTACCCATGTCTCCGAAATCGCCACAACATCGAGATCCCAGGTACCAGCCCATGCTGCAAGCTCACCCACCTTCTTCCGGATGCTCCTGGCGTTGAAGTAGACACACTTCAAACCAGCGTCTTGCTTGCCGGTGCCCTCTTTCGAACTTTTAACCCTATCCCTGACCTCACTACTCTCAACATCCTGTACGCTGGGACTACAATTTAAGGTTCCCATCCCCCTGCTGAATTAGTTTAAACCCCCCCGAAGAGCACTAGCTCCCCCAGGATATTAGTACCCCCCTGGTTCAGGTGAAGACCATCCTGTTTGTAGAGGTCCCACCTACCCCAGAATGAGCCCCAATTATCTAGGAAACCAAAACCCTCCCTCCTGCACCATCCCTGTAGCCATGTGTTCAACTCCTCTCTCTCCTTATTTCTCACTTCGCTAGCACGTGGCACGGGTAACAACCCAGAGATAACAACTCTGTTTGTTCTAGCTCTCAGGTTCCACCCTAGCTCCCTAAATTTCTGTCTCAAATCCCCATCTCTCTTCCTCCCTGTGTCGTTGGTACCTATGTGGACCATGACTTGGGGCTGCTCCCTCTCCCCCTTAAGGATCCCAAAAACACGATCAGAGACATCACAAACCCTGGCACCTGGGAGGCAACACACCAACCGTGAGTCTCTTTCGTTCCCACAGAACCTCCTGTCTGTTCCTCTAACTATGGAGTCCCCAATGACAAGTGCTCTGTTCCTCTTCTCCCTTCCCTTCTGAGCAACAGGGATAGACTCTGTGCCAGAGACCTGTGCCCCATTGCTTACCCCTGGTAAGTCGTCCCCGCAACAGTATCCAAAACGGTATTGCTATCTCTCTACCCAAACAATGGGGGGTGGCTATCCTGATTAACAAAAGGGTGACATTCGAGGTGGGGAGAATAGAGACAGACCCGGGAGGTAGATTTATTACACTTCGCGGGAAGCTAGAGGGAATGGCAGTGGTGCTGGTGAATATATATGCCCCAAACTGGGATGATGCCGCATTTGTCAGGAAGGTGCTGGGAAAGATCCCAGACCTTGACGCGCACTGGCTGATAATGGGGGGTGAATTTAATACAGTCCTGGACCCGAGATTGGACCAGCCGAGTGCTAGGTCAGGGAAACTATCAGTATTGGCAAAGGAACTGTGGGGGTTCATGGAGTGCATGGGAGGGGTAGAACCCTGGAGATTTGAGAGACCAAGGAGCAGAGAATATTCATTCTACTCGCATGTACATGAGGATAGATTTTTTGTGCTAGATAAAACATGTTAGCAGGGGTTGAGGACACTGAGTACTCAGCAATTGTGGTTTCAGATCATGCACCACACTGGATAGACCTATGGGCAGACACGGGAATGTCCCAGTGCACACGTGGAGACTAGATACAGGGCTGTTAGCGGATGAGAAGATCTGTGAGCGAGTGAGAGAGGCCTTTCGGGGGTACATAAAGATTAATGACACGGGAGAGTCTGCAGCTGGGGTGGTCTGGGAGACACTGAAAGTGGTTTTTAGAGGGGAATGTATATCGATTCAAGTCCACAGGGATAAAACAGAGCTGGTCGAAGAAATCTTATAGGTGGACAGATGTGCAGAGTCTCCAAATGAGGAGCTCCTGAAGGAGCGTCAGAGACTTCAAATGGAGTTTGGGCTGCTTTCCACAGGAAAGGCGGAGGGTCAGCTGAGGAGGGCAAAAGGGGCAATATATGAAGATGGGGAGAAAGATAGCAGGATGCTGGCACATCAGCTGAGGATATAGGAGGCGGCAAGAGGAATAGGGAAAATAACGGATATGAGGGAGAAGACAGTGATGGACCCGGGGGCGCGGTGAATGAAGTGTTCCGGGAATTTGATCGCCAGCTATACGAGTCGGAATCCCTGGTTGGGGAGGAGGGCATGAATCCATTCCTGAGGAGGCTAGAGCTCCCGAAGGTAAATGAGGAACTGGTGAAGGCCCTGGGGGCCCGATTGGGCTTGGGGAGGTGATGGATGGACTGGGGGCGATGCAATCGGATAACGCCCCGGGACCTGACAGTGCAGAGGAGGTTCACCAGGATGTTGCCTGGTATGGAGGGGGCTAACTATGAAGAAAGGTAGAGTAGATTAGGATTGTTTTCATTGGAAAAACGGAGGTTGAAGGGGGACCTGATTGAGGTCTACAAAGTTATGAGGTATGGACAGGGTGGATAGCAACAAGCTTTTTCCAAGAGTGGGGGTGTCAGTTACAAGGGGTCACAATTTCAAAGTGAGAGGGGGAAAGTTTAAGGGAGATGTGCGTGGAAAGTTTTTTACGCAGAGGGTGGTGGGTGCCAGGAACGCTTTACCAGCGGAGGTGGTAGAGGCGGGCACGATAGCATCATTTAAGAGGCATCTAGACGGGTATATGAACGGGCAGGAACAGAGGGAAGTAGACCTTGGAAAATAGGTGACAGGTTTAGATAAAGGATCTGGATCGGCGCAGGCTGGGATGGCCGAAGGGCCTGTTCCTGTGCTGTAGTTTTCTGTAATTTTTCTATTAAGTCGCCTCTCATCCTCCTCCGCTCCAAAGAGAAAAGCCCTAGCTCCCTCAACCTTTCCTCATAAGACCTATCCTGCAAACCAGGTAGCATCCTGGTAAATCTCCTTGGCACCCTTTCCAATGCTTCCACATCCTTCCTATAATGAGGTGACCAGAACTGCACACAATACTCCAAATGTGGTCTCACCAGGGTCATGTATAGTTGCAGCATAACCCCACAGCACTTAAACTCAAGCCCCCTGTTAATAAACGCAAACACACTATAAGCCTCTATCCACTGGAGTGGCAACCTTCCGAGATCTGTGGACATGAACCCCAAGATCTCTCTGTTCCTCCACATTCCTCAGAACCCTGCCGTTGACCCTGTAATCCGCATTCAATTTTTTTCTACCAAAATGAATCACCTTGCACTTATCAGGGTTAAACTGCATCTGCCATTTTTCTGCCCAGCTCTGCATCCTATCAATGTCTCTTTGCAGCCTACAACAGCCCTCCACCTCATCCACTACTCCACCAATCTTGGTGTCATTAGCAAATTTACTGACCCCCTCCTTCAGCCCCCTCCTCCAAGTCATTGATAAAAATCACAAATAGCAGAGGACCCAGCACTGATCCCTGTGGTATACCGCTGGTAACTGGTCTCCAGTCTGAAAATTTTCCATCCACCACCACCTTCTGTCTTCTATGTGACAGCCAGTTACTTATCCAATTGGCCAAATTTCCCTCTATCCCACACCTCCTTATTTTCTTCATGAGCCGACCATGGGGAACCTTATCAAACGCCATGATAAACGGCAAACACTAAAATCCATGTATACACCATCAACTGCTCTACCTTCATTTACACACTTAGTTACCTCCTCAAAGAATTCAGTCAAATTTGTGAGGCAAGACTTACCCTTCACGAATCCGTGTTGACTATCCCGGATTAAGATGCATCTTTCCAAATGGTCATAAATCCTATCCTTGAACAGAGGAACAACATTCGCCACTCTCCAGTCCTCTGGCCCACCAGGGTGGGTGCAAGATGGCTACCTTGCAGGCAGCAGTAATCGTAGTCCATGACTGGATACCGCCTCAGTCCCGTGAGGAGTCACCCCGGCCATTCGGCCTGTTCACCCATCATCCAACCCCGGCCCTGGCAGGGCCCCCTCATCCCGGCCAGTGTCCGATCTGGCAGCCAGCCCATGTTCACTCCTCTCCGTGTCCTAACTCCTCTCTCTCTTCCTCCGCATCCACGACGCCGGTTTCACGATTTGTAAAAGCACACGTGAACCACGCCATCGGGAACTCGGCCCATCAGAGGCAGAGAATCGCAGAGGTCCGGAGAATACCAGGTCGGGCCGCTAATGACATGCAAACGGTATCTACATGAGTTCCGGAACGCATTGGCACCGCTGTCGAGGTGACATGGCGTCAAACTGGCGCCTGACCCGCACAGGGCTAAATTGCTGGCTTTCAGAGCAGACCAAGCAGGCCAGTAGCACGGTTCGATTCCCGTAACAGCCTCCCCAAACAGGCGCCGGAATGTGGCGACTAGGGACTTTTCACAGTAACATCATTTGAAGCCTACTCGTGACAATAAGCGATTTTCATTTCATTTTGTCGTCAGAATCGATTCTCCGCCCAATCGCGTTTCCCGATTTTGTCATCTGCCGAAGGAGAGTCCTGCCCAAGGTGTGTGTGTTTTGGAAGGGAACTCCAGCTGGTGGTGTTCCCCATTGGCAGTCCTCAAAGCAGATAGGTTTGCTGAGGAAAGTAATGTTGAAATTGTGGATGCTGTGAGCATAATCTTCCAATCCTCCTTGGATATTGGGGTGGTGATGACTCCTCCAGGTTTACAACCTTATAAAGAGGTACAAACCGCCCATATGGTCGGTGTTACTCTGCAGAACCAGGGGGTTCAGTCCAGTCAGCCTACGTTTGAGTGGGGGTGGGGGGGTAATTAAAAATCATGAAGAGATCGTTAAATATATATATTTTTTTAAATGGTTTCCAGTGGTAGGAGGTCAGTAAAGTACTTCTCAACCTGCCTGAAATTTAAATCTCTGAAACTCACTGGCTTGTAAATTGCACAGAAGTGATTATCTATAAATTGTATAAGCTTGTGGAAAGAGGTTAGCTCTCAATGTAACCCTCCCTGCATATCAATAAGATGCAGCTGGCCTAATTCTTAGTTGAAACCTTGTCTTTCTGATCTTTCAGCTGCAGGGTTCCGACACACCGAGTGGTTTGTGTGACAGAATATCAGAGGTGACCAACTGGTTTTGTCACCCTCTTGTACACTTACCTCATCTGATCTGACTTATACTGCAGAGATGTGCAAACGTGCTGTGGAAAGATGGAGACTCCTCAAATTCACCACCGAACATCTACAACCAAGGATGCATCTGACATGGTGGAGCCATCACCCTGCAGCATGTGTAAATACGAGAGATAAAAGAGCAGAGGGCACTGCTACACATTTATAAATATGAGGAACCATCACTGCTCATGTGACAGGATTCTCCCAATAAAGGGGATTTTTAATGGAGGAGCAGAAAGATGGTTTCCAAGTGATCGGAATTGTTTCTTGCATCCAGTGGAGCACAGATATTAGAGTTGACATGACGTCACTGGGGCACTATTCTCTTTCTCTACCTCCAGAGGTTGGCCAGGAAGCAGATTTTTACTATTCCTGGTTCCACCCTTATTGGCAGGATTATTTAGTGTATTTGTACTGATGTCGTGATGTTCTTAATTTGTCTCAATTTATGTCTGTGCCAGCCCACCAGTGACAGACCTGTACCAATCAATACTGCCTCCTAGTGTTCAAAGTAGTCTGTGCAAAGACATCAGTTCAGAGGGACAGAGGATATGGAGGGATTTACCAGCTGTTCAGTGCACACCCACCACAGGTTTCCTGGCGGCATGGAGTGGATTCAATGGTAATCCCGTTGACGGCGGGGGAACCAGAAGATCTGGCGGACCACCTCCCGCCGCTGAGAAACATGTTATGGGAGTGCTCAGAAATCCCTTCCTTCTTCACCACCCCCCCACCCCCACCCGCCATTTGGTACTTTTTTCACATTTGAATTGGGCACAGTGCGGAAAATCACAGACCTACTATGACCAAGCTACTGAAATGGTTGTGTTGGGGGTAGGGGTTTGTATTGTTTCATCAGACACCCTTGTACTGAAATCTTGAGTGAGCCTCCCTAAAACAGAGAGAATATTGCCTCTGCTCAAAGGGTGCGAAGCCACCATTTAGAACTCAGCCCGAGGACACAGCACATAAAGGTTTCCAAGGCTCAGCTACCAATTTGAAATTATTTGGGTGATCTCAATTAAAGCATGGCATTTGTCTCACTTGAAAATAGTAGAAAGAGACTAATGGAATGTTGCCCTTTATCCTAAAGGTGTTGGAATATAAAGAGATGGAAGTTATGCTTCAGCTATTCAGAGGCAGTTGGCAAAATGAACCATTATATTTCCCTATAATAACTGGCATGTAAATCACTTGAATGTCAAATGCCACTTAACAAATTTCTGCTCCTGCTCTCTGTAAAGGCTGGGGAGGGAGTAGTTTAAAATTATTCTATGCAATAAATATGTTGTTTACTGATGTACTTCTATTGATAAAAGATTCTGGGTAAGGGAAAGTAAGAGAGATTTCAAAAGAAAATTAATTATCTGAAGAAAATAAATTGTGGGGCTATGGGGAAAAGGCAAGAAAACAGGGACATGGTGAGTTGCTCTTGCAAAGAGCTGGCACAGACAATGGGCTGAATGGCTCTGTGCTGTAGCCATTTATGATTCTAAGTGTGAGACTTTGGGTGTGAATCCTAATGGACTACAGATTAGAAAGCAAGGTGTTGGATAATGATTATGCAATAATTGTAGACTGTCAGCAAAAATGATCTTCAATAAATTATGAAAAAAATCAGAAGCATGTTTGTTGTATTTATAATAGCTTTCATCACCTCTGGACATCCTAGCCCACTTTACAGACAATTGAGTATTTCTAAAGTGTAGTAAAACAGAACAGCACAGTACAGGCCCTTCGGCCCACGATGTTGTGCCAGCCATTTATCCTAATCCAAGATCAACCTAACCTACACCCCTTCAATTTACTGCTGTCCTTGTGCCTGTCCAAGAGTCACTAATGCTTCTGACTGCACCACCTCTGCTGGCAGTGCATTCCACGTACCCACCACTCTCTGTGTAAAGAACGTACCTCTGACATCTCCCCTATATCTTTGTCCAGTCACCTTAAAGTTATGTCCCCTCATGACAGTCATTTCCACCCTGGGGAAAGGTCTCTGGCTATCCACTATATCTCTCTTCCTTCTTCGCTCCAGTGAGAAAAGCCCTAGCTCCCTCAACCTTTCTTCATAAGACATGCCCTCCAGTCCAGGCAGCATCCTGGTAAATCTCCTCTGCACCCTCTCCAAAGCATCCACATACTTCCTATAGTGAGGTGACCAGAACTGGACACAATATTCCAAGTGTGGTCTAACCTCACGGCTCTTAAACTCAATCCCCCTGTTAATGAAAGCCAACACACAATGCGTCTTAACAACTCTATCAACCTGGATGGTAACTTTGAGGGATCTATGTACATGGACCCCAAGATCCTTCTGTTCCTCCACACTTCCAAGAATCCTACCTTTATTCCCTGTATTCAGCATTCAAATTCGACCTTCCAAAATGAATCACTTCACATTTATCTAGGTTGAACTTCATCTGCCACTTCTCAGCCCAGTTCTGCATCCTGTCAATGTCCTGTTGTAACCTGCAACAGCCCTCGACACCATCTACAACTCCACCAACTTTCGTGTCACTGGCAAACTTACTAACCCACCCTTCCATTTCCTCATCCAAGTCATTTATAAAAACCACAAAGAGCAGAGGTCCCAGAACAGATTCCTGTGGGACACCACTGGTCACCGACCTCTAGGCGGAATACTTTCCATCCACTACTACTCACTGTCTTCTTTCGGACAGCCAATTCTGTATCCAGACAGCCAAATTTCCCTGTATCCCATGCCCCCTAACTTTCTGAATGAGCCTATGCTATGATCCTTGGCCGGACCCCCAAGTCGTTGGTGAGGTCCAGTTAGCGGCAAATAACATTGGGTTTGAAGTAGACAAAATTTGTGATTCAAAGCTCCGTGAAGTAAGCCAGAAGATTCCATGAGTTTTGAACAAGCAAAAAGTAAATTTTACAATACAAGGTGAAACAATTTACAATATTTAGTATACTCGAATATTCAGGATAACTGAGGTACATGTAAAGTAACAGGCAAGCAGTGGTCAAACGCACCATACTGCACAATAAATGGGAAATGCAAACGACCACGGGCATGATTTTTCTGCTCTGTTCGGCGCGGGCATAAATGGTAGCACAGTGGTTAAGGTTCCAGGTTCAATTCCCGGCTTGGGTCACTGTCTGTGTGGAGTCTGCACATTCACCCCGTGTCTGCGTGGGTTTCCTCCGAGTGCTCCCGATTCCTCCCACAAGTCCAAAAGATGTGCTCTTAGACATTTTGAATTCTCCCTCAGCGTCCCTGAATAGGTGTAGAGACTGGGGGATTTTCACAGTAACTTCATTTCAGTGTTCAATGTAAGCCTACTTGTGACAAAAGTAAAGATTATTATTATTATAAATCCCATTATGGCCAATAAATCTCGTACAAGGTCTATATTGGGATTTGCGCTAGGGAGATTTTGGTTTCAGATCTTCCCCGCTCCTTGCCAGTGAAGAGATCAGGAAGAATGTGAACCAGATTTAGCTGAATTTGCATTGATTTAAATATCACTAAATGGCTCCACACAGTGGAGTTCGTCCCCATGGAATGCTCCCCCTGGCAGTGTGCTGTCACGCTGTCGCAAATCACTACTTGTTTTCAAAAACAGTCATGCTCACCACACCAGGTCTGCGAAAGTGCAGGTGTGCAGGTTAGGTGGATTGGCCATGCTAAATTGCCCTTCGTGTCCAAAAAGGTTAAGAGGTGGAAGTGAGGGCTTAAGTGGGTGCAGAGCCAATAGGCTGAATGGCCTCCTTCTGCACTGTATGTTCCATGTTGTCACTGCTTCCTAAGGGTTCCTTCACCTAATAATTTTTAATTTTTTTAAAATTTAGAGTACCCAATTCATTTTTTCCAATTAAGGGGCAATTTAGCGCGGCCAATCCACCTAGCTTGCACATTTTTGGGTTGTGGGGGCGAAACCCATGCAAACATCGGGAGAATGTGCAAACTCCACACGGACAGTGACCCAGAGCCGGGATCGAACCTGGGACCTCGGCGCCGTGAGGCCACAGTGCTAACTCACTGCACCATCGTGCTGCCTCTCCTTCACCTAATAATAATAATCTTTATTGTCACAAGTTGGCTTACTGCAATGAAGTTACTGTGAAAAACCCCTAGTCACCACATTCCGGCGCCTGTTCGGGTACATGGATGGAGAATTCAGAATGTCCAATGGACCTTAAGTTCCGAATTAAGTCTGCCTCATTACACATCACCAAATCCAGAATTGCCAGTTCCCTAGTAGGCTCTGTCGCAAGCTTCTCCAACAAATCATCTCTTAAACATTCCACAAATTCTGTTTCTTGGGATCCACTACCAACCTGATTTTCCCAGTCCACTTGCATATTGAAGTCCCCCATGATTATTGTAATTTTTACATGGCCTTTTTACATGCCTTATCTATCTGCTGATTTATTTTCTGTCCCACATCCTGACTCCTGCTAGGGGGCCTGTACATAACTCCCATCAGGGTCTTCTTACCTTTGCAATTCCTCAACTCTACCCACAGAGTTTCTATGCCTTCTGATCCTATATCGCTCCTTGCTATCGATTTAACTGCATTCCTTACTAAGAATGCAACCCCGCCCCCTTTGCCCATCTGTCTGTCCTGGCAAGTGGACTGGGAAAATCAGGTTGGTAGTGGATCCCAAGAAAAGGAATTTGTGGAATGTTTAAGAGATGGTTTGTTGGAGAAGCTTTTGGACATTCTGAATTCTCCCTCCATGTACAAAAAACAAAGAAAATCACAGCACAGGAACAGGCCCTTCGGCCCTCCCAGCCTGCGCCGATCCAGATCCTTTATCTAAACCTGTCTCCTATTTTCCAAGGTCTTCCCTCTGTTGCCGCCCGTTCATATACCTGCCTAGATGCCTCTTAAATGATGCTATCGTGCCCGCCTCTACCACCTCCGCTGGTAAAACGTTCCAGGCACCCACCACCCTCTACGTAAAAAACTTTCCACGCACATCTCCCTTAAACTTTCCCCCTCTCACCTTGAAATCGTGACCCCTTGTAACTGACACCCCCACTCTTGGAAAAAGCTTGTTGCTATCGACCCTGTCCATACCTCTCACAATTTTGTAGACCTCAATCAGGTCCCCCCTCAACCTCCGTCTTTCCAATGAAAACAATCCTAATCTACTCAACCTTTCTTCATAGCTAGCACCCTCCAGACCAGGCAACATCCTAGTGGACTTCCTCTGCACGCTCTTCAAAGCATCCACATCCTTCTGGTAATGTGGCGACCAGAACTGCACGCAGTATTCCAAATGTGGCCGAACCAAAGTCCTATACAACTGTAACATGACCCGCCTGCTCTTGTACTCAATACCTCGTCCGATGAAGGCAAGCATTGCCTTCTTGACCACTCTTATCAACCTGCGTTGCCACCTTCAGGGTACAATGGACCTGAACTCCCAGATCTCTCTGTACATCAATTTTCCCCAGGACCCTTCCATTGACCATATAGTCCGCTCTTGAATTTGATCTTCCAAAATGCATCACCTCGCATTTGCCTGGATTGAACTCCATCTGCCATTTCTCTGCCCAACTCTCCAATCTATCTATATTTTGTTGTATTCTCTGACAGTCCTCCTCGCTATCTGCAACTCCACCAATCTTAGTATCATCTGCAAACTTATACCTATACCTTCCTCCAGGTCATTTATGTAGATCACAAACAACAGTGGTCCGAGCACGGATCCCTCTGGAACACCACTAGTCACCCTTCTCCATTTTGAGACACTCCCGTCCACCACTACTCTCCTGTTGCCCAGCCAGTTCTTTATCCATCTAGCTAGTACACCCTGAACCCCATACAACTTCACTTTTGCCATCAACCTGCCATGGGAAACCTTATCAAACACCTTACTAAAGTCCATGTATATGACATCTACAGCCCTTCCCTCATCAATTAACTTTGTCACTTCCTCAAAGAATTCTATTAGGTTTGTAAGACATGACCTTCCCTGCACAAAACCATGCTGCCTATCACTGATAAGTCTATTTTCTTCCAGATGTGAATAGATCCTATCCCTCAGTATCTTCTCCAAAGGTTTGCCTACCACTGACGTCAAGCTCACAGGTCTGTTATTCCCTGGATTTTCCCTGCTACCCTTCTTAAACAAAGGGACATTAGCAATTCTCCAGTCCTCCGGGACCTCACCCGTGCTCAAGGATGCTGCAAAGATATCTGTTAAGGCCCCAGCTATTTCGACCCTTGCTTCCCTCAGTAACCTGGGATAGATCCCATCCGGTCCTGGGGACTTCTCCATCTTAATGTCTTTTAGAATATCCAAAACTTCCCCTTTCCATATGACAACTTGACCTAGAGTATTTAAACATCCATCCCTAGCCTCAACATCCGTCTTGTCCCTCTCCTTTGTAAATACCGATGCAAAGTACTCAATAAGAATCTCACCCATTTCCTCTGAGTCCACGCATAAATTCCCGCTCGTCTTTGAGTGGGCCAATCCTTTCCCTAGTTACCCTCTTGCTCCTTACATAAGAATAAAAGGCTTTGGGATTTTCCTTAACACTGTCAGCCAAAGATATTTCATGACCCCTTTTAGCCCTTTTTATTGCACGTTTGAGATTCGTCCTACTTTCCCGATATTCTTCCAAAGCTTCATCAGTTTTGAGTCGCCTTGATCTTACATATGCTTCCTTTTTCATCTTAGCTAGTCTCACAATTTCACCTGTCATCCATGGTTCCCTAATCTTGCCATTTCTATCTCTCATTTTCACAGGAACATGTCTGTCCTGCACTCTAATCAACCTTTCCTTAAAAGACTCCCACATTTCAAATGTGGATTTACCCTTAAACAGCTGCTCCCAATCCACATTCCCTAGCTCCTGCTGAATTTTGTTATACTCTGCCTTTACCCAATTTAGCACTCTTCCTTTCGGACCACTCTTGTCCTTGTCCATGAGTATTCTAAAACTTACGGAATTGTGATCGCTATTCCCAAAGTAATCACCGACTGAAACATCAACCACCTGGCCGGGATCATTCCCCAATACCAGGTCCAGTATGGCCCCTTCCCGAGTTGGACTATTGTAGCCACCTAAGATGGACACTGGGCTACAAAATGGAGAACTGCTAAGGCTGCAGGGAAAAACAGTCTTAGCAAGGACAAGCAGTTTGCAGAAGACTAATTAGCATTCTGCACGTACAGAAACCAGTTTGTGGCCAGGTGCAGAGTCTCAGCCAAAGGTGTAAATGGCAACAAGATCTACATAGTAATGAGGTGATCCAGATCCAGACCCCACACAATAGAAACATTTAAGTATGAACGGATACTTTTGAGTAGACGCCCAGACAGAACGGCACCACTGTATCCAACACAAAGAACCATAGGGACAGCCCACCCATCGAGAAACGACCCTCAGATTGGGGGGTTTGGAAGATATCGATTGGGAAAGGCCCAATCGATACATGGCAGGTAAAAGGCCTGCCCCGAAGGGGCACGGACTTCTAGGGACTATAAGAATAGACCCCGCACATGGTTCGGTCTGTTGCTTCCAGACTCCGGCCCAGATTTGTTACATCGCATCCTGACTCCAGTTTCAGCACCGGCCGTTGAGCATCAGCCATCAAACTGTAAGTGCCAATACAACGATCGCTACGTGATCCAGACCTTGCTAAATCCTGACAACTTTAAGTACCTGAGAGTTGCAGATCAAGAACGGGACGAAAGCCTTGCTCCCTGACCTTGCCTGTTCCTGTCTAGATAAGTATTTTAGTTGTTTAGTATTAGAAGTAAGTTAGTCTCTTTAGCGTATGCATGTGTATTTATTATATTTGTCATAATAAATATCAATCGTTTGGACTTACTAATCGGTGTACAGATTTATTACTTTGAACCTGACCTTGATATACTTGTGAGGTGTCTAAATACGGCACCTGGCGACTCCTGAGCATAATTACATACACAGAGCCATAGCAGTGTTAAGCACACGGCCTTTAAACGGAGGCGTGTTAATACACTCCAATAAAACGAGCAACATTTAGTGGCGACATCCTGACAGGACGCGGTTACAAGTGGCACCCCCACTCCGTCGAGGACCCAGAAATTTGAATTAGAAATCTGAGTAAAGAAAAAGAAAAAAAATCACAAGTAATCAAGGTGTTCAAACGAATAAAGATAATTCGGAAGTGTGTTTTGTGCATGCGTACTAACAGGCTTGTAAGGAAAACCTGAGAGCTTTTGAGGCGACGAACTTTCAGGAGTTTTGTGAACGGAACATAGCGTAAGCCTTACCCGTCTTGTAAAACATAACCTCAACACCCCCTGTTCCAAATTTAAGCAAGAAAGATAAAATGGCCATGCAGGCAATGGAACGCCTCATGAACCCAGAACGGTTTGTGGTCGCAGCGACCAGCAGTAGCCGAGTAGGTCAGTGTCCCGTGTGGGAGCTGGAACTCCGCAAGTATCTGCAAGGAAAGGGATGGCCCCTTTGGAAAGAGTTCTGTATGAATGAGGAGACAGGTCCCGGAAGTATAGGACATACTTGGTGGGAGAACCTCTCCCAAATTCATAAGAAAAACCTTAGTAAATCACGCAAGCCGATGGCAATCGTGTCCTGTTTGGCACAGTTGCGAGGCACTGAGGAGGTCGTTCAGACGCTCCGGGCAGAATTAGAAGAACGAAATAGGATGAGCAAAGTGGATGTCAGGGACATCGAGAAAGAGAATATGGAACTTAGAGGGAAGCTGGCAGAGAAGGGTAGCGAGGTGGATGATGCCAAGAGGGCACATCAGTCATGTCTAGCCCATCTCAGCAGTTCCCAGACCCAGTACGAAAAGGCCTATCAGGACGTGCAACGTGCCGTCCTGATAAGAGAAGAATCAGAGAAGCAGGTAGAGGCATTGCAGAGGCAATGCTCTGACCTTAAGGCAGCTTTAAGAGCACTCCATGCTGCCACCACAGAACAAAGACAAAGTACAGTGGATCATGCGAAGTGTAGAAAGCAGATTGCGGAACTGCAATCTCTGCTTTCAGTGCAGAATGGGTTCCAAAGTACTTTTGGAACACGGCTAGATGAGGAGAATGCCCCAGACTGGCAGGAATTAAGTGAGACTGCGTTATGTTCAAGGAACATGTGCGCCAGCAGCGCAGCAGAAAAGAAAAGCACCCCAACCCCCCACAGATCAGATAGCTACCGCACCAATGAATCCAGTCACCACCCAAAGGAAAGCAACCACAGAAGGCGCACCCGATATCACTTACACCACCCCCTTAACTGTAACCCAACTCAGGGACGCGTGTGAGACGATCACTCCGTTTCTCCCCACCGCAGACCCCCACCAATTTTTCGCGAAAGTGAAACAACAGGCAACCATGTACGGCCTGGACGAGAGAGAGCAGGTTAAGCTCACGGTTCTGAGCTTAGACCAATCTGTTGTAGCAGCCCTCCCCGACCCACAGAACGTTGGCGGAGGCACCCTAGAGGAAATGCACACCTCCATTTTAGATGCCATAGGGTATAACCGAGGTGACCCAGTTGAGGGACTTAACAAGTGCCGACAAAAGAAAACAGAGCACCCCACAGCATTTGCAGGAAGGCTGTGGATCCATTTTAATGCAGTTTTCGGCGATTTAAATAGAGCACATTTGAACCGTGAAAACATGGTTAAATGGACGCGCACCATAATTTCCCATGCCACAGATGCAGGACAGAGTGCTTGCAACAGTTATGACCCCTCAGAAGAAGCCCACAATGAGAAATGGGTCCTGAAAAGATTGTCCCGCGCTTGGGAGCAATCAGTTCAGGGCAAAGACAAAGTAAAGTCCCCAGAGGAAGCTCAGGCTGCAGCGGACATTCAGGCAGTGAGAGCACACCAAAGCCCCGCATGGGTAAATGAAGGAAAGAACAGCCCTCCACAGAAGTTACTCGAATGCTACAACTGTGGCCAGTTAGGACATTGGGCTAAGGAATGCAATGCACCCCAAAGATCACAGAGAGGCCAGCAGACAGGCACTCTGAATAGAAACAAAGCAAAGCCGATCCATAGTATAGGGATACAGTCAGGACAGACCAATGTGGACGGGACGGACTGACGGTGTTCGGGCTCCCCCACTTGGGTCTGTGACACTCTTTGGGATCAATCCGGAAGACCGGTAGTCACAGCTAAGGTTAGAGGGAAGCCCATAGAGTTACTTTGGGACACAGGAGGGTCCCGCACCACAATTAATTCCACCACCACGGCACAGACAGACACGTGGCCGACCACCTCCACCATCACACTTAGCGGTTTCACAGGACACTCGCAGCAGGGACATATTACAGCACCCGTAGCAATCCAGCTAGGGAACATTTCCACCAAACACCCCGTCGTTTTAGTAAATCTTCCCCGTTCAGCAGAACACATACTGGGAATAGATTTTATGAATGCCCATAGCCTGTCGTTCGACCCAGTTAACCAGTGTGTCTGGCGAATGGCAAGATCAGACAGAGCACCCGCTACTCTCACAGTAGGAGAGTACGATAATCGGATTAGCGCAGTAGGCGACTATTCATTTGACCTGACTACACTAAACACGGACAGACAACTGAGAGCAGTTTTAAACACACACAGGACAGCATTTGCCAGTCACCGGCATGACTGCGGCAGAATGACTGGACAAGTTCACGTTACCGGACCTGACCCCCGACCACAGAAACAATACAGATTTCCCCTAGAAGCAGAGGGAGAAATAGAGAAAGTAATAGGTAGCTTATTAGAGCAAGGGGTACTTAGAACAGTAGCCTCGACCAATAATGCCCCTATTTGGCCAGTGAGAAAGCCCGACGGATCATGGCGTCTGACCATTGATTATCGGGAGCTCAACAAAGTAACCCCAGCAGTAGCCCACACGGTAGCAACAAGTCCCGAGACCATGCTCAAACAGGGACTCAACTCCAAATTCTTCATGGTATTGGACATTAGCAATGGCTTCTGGTCAATCCCATTGGCAAAGGCGTGCCAGTACAAATTTGCCTTCACGTTCAAAACACAGCAGTATACGTGGACATGCCTCCCACAAGGATTCCACAATTCCCCCTCCATTTTCCACCGACAGCTGGCGAATGGTTTACAAAAATTTTCCCGACCCGAATGTCTGGTACAGTATGTGGACGACCTATTACTGCAGACAGACACAAAGGCACATTACGCTTCTGGCCGAGCTCCTGGAACTTTTAACCTCAATTGGATGTAAAGTTAACCCCAGAAAGGCCCAGATATTGGAAAATAAAGTGATATATTTGGGTACAGTCATCACACACGGCAAACGCGAGACAAATTCAAAAGGATTGATTCGATTGTCAAATTGCTCCTTCCCCAGAATGTTTCAGCCCTCCGGTCGTTCTTCGGACTGGTTGGTTATTGTCGGAACCATATCGATGGATTCGCGACAAAGGCAGCCCCACTCTCAGACCTCCTTAAGAAAGGAGCCCCTTGGGAATGGCTTCTGCAGCACATAGAGGCTGTAGAAGAGTTAAAGAGAGCCCTTAGCGCAGCACCCGCGCTACAAGTCCCAGACCAACTCTCCCCCTATGCAATAGAGGTAGCGAGCACAGATCTGACCCTCTCGGCCGTGTTACTTCAGGAACGGCACGAGCAGCTACGACTCGTGGCTTATGCCTCCCGACTTTTAGACCAGGTAGAACAAGGATTCTCAGCCTGCGAGAGGCACCTCCTAGCAGTTTTCTGGGCAGTTCAATACTTTTCCTACATTACCGGACTCAACCCCATCACCATTTTGACCGAGCACACCCCCACACAGTTGCTCCTAGACGGTCGACTGAAGGACGGTTCAGTTAGCCAGATTAGGGCAGCTAGGTGGACACTACTTTTACAAGGACGCGACATTACGGTAAAATGGACCCGCACACACACATTTTTAGCCGACAACCTTCAATATCCAGGACAGCCCCATGATTGTGAAATTGTAGCACCCCTACACAACACAGGACCCTTCATGGCGAAGACACCCCCCAGGAAGATAGGGAACCCAAGACGGTTCATCCACGGTTTTAGATGGTGAGCGTATCACTGGATGCGGCATCTATGTCGAGGACGCGCAGGGTCGCGCACTCGAAGAAATAGCACTAAAATTGCCAGGTCACTTAGGCGCGCAGGCAGCAGAGCTCGCGGCCATAGCTTACATAGTGGACCACCCCGATTCTTTCCCCAGCCCGGCAGACATATATTCGGACAGTCTATATGTCTGCAACAGTTTGACGGATTTTCTACCCCTGTGGAGGACACGAGGTTTCGTCTCCGCAGACGGGAAACCCCTTCTATCAGCCCCTTTACTCCGCCACATCCTAGACAAAGCGAAGGATAGGACCTTTGGCATTATAAAAGTTAGAAGACACCATAGGTCGTCCCCCCCTGGGAATGTAAAAGCCGACGCACTGGCTAAAACAGGTTCCAGGCGAGGACACTTTTGGACACCCCCAGCTAGCGCACCAGCTAGCGCCCCTGTGAGTGCAGTTCAAGTCTCACAGACAGACATTAAGGATTTAGCAGAGGCACAAAAGCAGGATGAGGATCTCAGGGAGATTTTTAAAGGCAATTTTGTGCCTCAGTATGATAAGTTCCGACACGCTCTGACCACACATGAGGGTGTGATCATCAAGGACCAGCTTTATGTGGTCCCGCAGCAGGACAGAAACCAAATGATTGCCTTGTTCCATGACGGACACGGACATCAAGGGATCAACACGACCACGAGGCACCTCAGGCAACTCTGTAGGTGGCCTAACCTAAGGACCGATGTAACCCATTACATCGAGAATTGCCTTATTTGCGCCCAGAATAACCCGGAGAGGTATTCCAAAAAGGCACAGCTTCGGCATACTCGACCAGTTAATGGCCCCTGGACAAAGCTCCAGATCGACTTTATAGGACCATTGCCCCCTTGTAGGAATGGCTATAAATACGTGCTGGTTATAATTGATACCTTTACCAAATGGGTAGAGGCATTCC
This sequence comes from Scyliorhinus canicula, assembly GCF_902713615.1. NCBI lineage: Eukaryota > Metazoa > Chordata > Chondrichthyes > Carcharhiniformes > Scyliorhinidae > Scyliorhinus > Scyliorhinus canicula. Next base: position 68,496,750 of record NC_052163.1, on the reverse strand, counting down.
CCTCACGCACGAATACAGCTAAGACAGCTGCAAAGATCCTGACCCACCACATCTTCACGAGATGGGGTTTACCTAGAAGTATAGATTCAGACCAGGGATCTCACTTCACAGGACGTGTCATGAAGAACGTCCTGACCATATTCGGCATTAAACAAAATTTTCACATTGCGTATCACCCACAGTCCAGCGGGATTGTAGAGCACATGAATCGGACCCTAAAATCGACCCTTAGAAAAATGGTTCAAGAGAACAATTCTACATGGGATTCAGTACTCCCATTTGCACTAATGTTTATCCGAAATACGGTTTCCACATCTACAGGTTTCACCCCACACACACTCATGACCGGACGACCTATGAAAGGTACAGAATTCCTTTTAGGACTGGACATGACTAGCCCCGAAGTGACGGCCCTCACGCATGAGAAAGCTGTTAAAGACCTAGTTGAGACTGTGAGGTCTGCACAGATCGCAGCCGCAGTTCAACTAGGAAAACGCCGCAGACAAATCACAGCCTGCTTTAATAAGACCGTACACCCCACAGAATTCCAGGTTGGGCAACAGGTAATGCTATCTGTGTATAATCCCAGCAGTTTTTTGGCACCAAAATTTTCAGGCCCGTATTCAATTTCGGACAAAATTAGCCGCTCAGTTTACAGGATAAATTACCCCAATGGAAAGACTGCGTGGTTCCATATTAACCAACTGAAGGCATATGGAACACAGTCTAACCATGCACACCATGTCCTGCTGGACGCAGCAGAACACCTCACCCCGCCCACTAGAGACACGTTTCCACCATCCCCCTCACAGACCAGTTCATCATCGGACTCGCCCACGACTCCGCCTACTGACCACAACAGACCACGCCCCGAAACGCCCACAAGCTGCCACAGCAGAGACAGTGATACTGACACTGACTTTGAGGACAGCCACAGCACACAACCCTACAGCCCACACTGCAGCGACTATGACCCCGACTCCAGTGACCCCATGGAAGTCACCTATATCAAATATCCAGACCCACCACCCGACCCCGACTACCCCGACAATGCCCATTTAAGTATGGACCCAACACTATGGCACAGGGACAATTCATACAGACTTGTCCGTAACAACGAAAGTGACCCCCGGTCACATAATTCCAAAATTGCATGCCTGATCCACACAAGGGTGTGGGATCCGGGAGAGCAGGACGACACGGTGTCTGAATCCCGATACGGCAACCCCTTTGTGACCCTGTTCACAGAGGCAGAGAAAAAGTGAGGTGTCCAGATGATGTAAAATAGGAACCGCTTGAGGGAAGCGATATCCTTTCTGATGGAACCTGCACGGATGTTTTGTTTGTGAGTTTATGTTTGTTTGTCTTTAATGTTAATGGTTCAGTTGGAGGTGGGACACCTTCTTTTCAGCCGAAAAGCTTGTGACCACCTCGCACGCACTTTAGCTTGTCCGCAGAAACCTTTGAGAACTTCAGTTCCCAATCCAATGGTTTGATTGGAGATCTTTTCAGCTGTAAGGCTTGTGACCGCCTTACATGCACACTAGTTTCTCCGCTGAAACCTTTGAGAACTTCAGTTGCATCCTCTGGTGAACCGACACAGTTCACGACTTGTTCCTTGTTTTTAGATGTTGGAGCATCTTGGCTCCTCCCTTGTTTTTTAGGTGCCCCTCTATTCGGTGAATAGAGGCTGCAAACCCACGGTTAACACATTCTTGCCCGTTCATTCCAGGTTACTCAGGCAGTGGAGAAACGGCATTGAGGACCCGCCCTGTCTGAGAACCCACTTTGGTCAGCCAAGCTCGGGTACGGCACAGCACGCCTTACCCGGGGATTCCATTCAAATCGTACCCGTAGCGGCCCATACGCAACCCATTCGACCTTTTGTTTCAAAATTTGTTTTCATTTTTTGTTCGGTAGCCCTTAGGCTGCCATCCCACATGCTATTTACATCCAGGAACATTCGGATGGTAAATTTGCCAAGCCTGCGAGACGGCTCGCAGGAGGAACGTTGTTATGTGTATTCTGCTCCTAAATTCGCTTTTGAAAAAAAAAAATGAGGGGAGTCACAGGGTGTGACTTGGCCAGTCATTTAATGGGTCAATTGGAATGAGAGGACAGATACACTAGCAAGTACGGATATTAAACTGTGTATTGACAGATACTGTGCTTGATCCCATAGCTTTCGAAGAGTCGAAAGAGGGTTCACGGCAAGGATCGGCCATACAGGGGACAAAGAGAACGAAGAGAAGACCATGATGGAAGCCTACCTATTACTGTTAAATGTTGTATTTGTATATGTGGAAGCAAGTCACGTTTCCCCCACAACCCCCGCCGTCAATGTTTCCCTCACACCAACTTCCCCGTGCTCAGCTCTGATCAGCGAAGTTCAGACCTGGTGCACAAAATTTATGACATGGTATTCAATGTCGTACGTGATTGAATCACTGCTGGTGATTGCAATTCTCTGCGTAATTGTACAGACCCTCAGGTTGAGGAAATGGAGAAGGAGAGCCTCCCGTTCCTGCCCCTCAACCATCTACGGAGTTCAATCCCCTATTTTTGGTTTTCACCAATCCCCCCAACCCCTTGATGCCTAGGAGATGAATAAAGCACTATGTTAATAAAGATACCAATGTATTATATTGTTCTGAACTCGACTGCCGAGTCAGAAAGTGATATGTAATGTGGTGTGAATGGATAAGGTTTTTAGACTGTAATAAAATGTTTAAAGTAAGATAAGGATAGTACTTGTGATAGGTAGAGGTTCCCGGTTATTGGTAATGCATGTCCCCTTTGACATAGCGCCAAGTAGAAATGTCAGATAAAATTTTTCTTCCCATAGTTAAAGAAAGCGTAGACGCCCAGGAACTTGCTAAGGTCAGGGAACCCAAAGAGGCACCCAAAGGCACTCGAAGAAACGTGCATAGGTGATCCTTCACAATTTCTTGTGAGGATCACAAGGAGGGAATGTAGCCACCTAAGGTGGACACTGGGCTACAAAATGGAGAACTGCTAAGGCTGCAGGGAAAAACAGTCTTAGCAAGGACAAGCAGTTTGCAGAAGACTAATTAGCATTCTGCATGTACAGAAACCAGTTTGTGGCCAGGTGCAGAGTCTCAGCCAAAGGTGTAAATGGCAACAAGATCTACATAGTAATGAGGTGATCCAGATCCAGACCCCACACAATAGAAACATTTAAGTATGAACGGATACTTTTGAGTAGACGCCCAGACAGAACGGCACCACTGTATCCAACACAAAGAACCATAGGGACAGCCCACCCATCGAGAAACGACCCTCAGATTGGGGGGTTTGGAAGATATCGATTGGGAAAGGCCCAATCGCTACATGGCAGGTAAAAGGCCCGCCCCGAAGGGGCACGGACTTCTAGGGACTATAAGAATAGACCCCGCACATGGTTCGGTCTGTTGCTTCCAGACTCCGGCCCAGATTTGTTACATTGCATCCTGACTCCAGTTTCAGCACCGGCCGTTGAGCATCAGCCAATACAACGATCGCTACGTGATCCAGACCTTGCTAAATCCTGACAACTTTAAGTACCTGAGAGTTGCAGACCAAGAACGGGACGAAGGCCTTGCTCCCTGACCTTGCCTGTTCCTGTCTAGATAAGTATTTTAGTTGTTTAGTATTAGAAGTTAGTCTCTTTAGCGTTTGCATGTGTATTTATTATATTTGTCATAATAAATATCAATCGTTTTGACTTACTAATCGGTGTACAGATTTATTACTTTGAACCTGACCTTGATATACTTGTGAGGTGTCTAAATACGGCACCTGGCGACTCCTGAGCATAATTACATACACAGAGCCATAGCAGTGTTAAGCACACGGCCTTTAAACGGAGGCGTGTTAATACACTCCAGTAAAACGAGCAATACTATTTACATACTGCTCTAAAAAACTCTCCTGGATGCTCCTTACAAACTCTGCTCCATCTACGCCTCCAACACTACACGAATCCCATTCAATGTTGAGGAAGTTAAAATCTCCCATCACAACCAGCCTATTGCTCCTACATTTTTCTATAATCTGTCTGCATATTTGTACCTCTACTTCATGCTCACTTTTGGGCGGCCTGTAGTAAAGTCCCAACAATGTTACTGCACCCTTCCTATTTCTTAGTTCCACCCATATTGCCTCAGTGTTCGAATCCTCTATCGTGCCCTCCTTAATCACAGTAAGAAGTCTTACAACACCAGGTTAAAGTCCAACAGGTTTGTTTCAAACACGAGCTTTCGGAGCACGGCTCCTTCTTCAGGTGAATCCTTAATCACAGCTGTGATATCATCTCTGACGAGTAATGCAACTCCTCCACCCCTTCTACCTCCCTCTCTATCCCTCTTGAAGCATCTATACCCTGGGATATTCAGTTGCCAGTCCTGCCCTTCCCTCAACCAAGTCTCAGTAATACCAATAACATCATATTCCCAGGTACTGATCCAAGCCCTAAGTTCATCTGCCTTACCTGCTACACTTCTCGCGTTAAAACAAATGCACGACAGACCACCTGTCCCTTTGCGTTCATCATCTCTTCCCTGTCGACTCTTCCCCTTAGTCACATGGAGTTTATTATCTCGTACCTTACCGGCTTTATTTGCTGCTTCTTTGCTGACCTCTAACTTCCTAATCTGGTTCCCATCCCCCTGCCACATTAGTTTAAAACCTCCCCAACAGTGTTAGCAAAAGCACCCCCTAGGACATTGGTTCCAGTCCTGCCCAGGTGTAGACCATCCGGTTTGTAATGGTCCCACCACCCCCAGAACCGGTTCCAATGTCCCAAAATCTGAACCCCTCCCTCCTGCACCATCTCTCAAGCCACGTATTCATACTGACTATTCTTGAATTTCTTTTTTTTTAAAATTTAGATTACCCAATTATTTTTTCTATTAAGGGGCAATTTAGAGTGGCCAATCCACCTACTCTGCACATTTTTGGGTTGTGGGGGCGAAACCCACGCAGACACGGGGAGAATGTGCAAACTCCACACAGACAGTGACCCAGAACCGGGATCGAACCTGGGACCTCAGCGCCGTGAGGTGGTTGTGCTAACCACTAGGCCACCGTGCTGCCCTTATTCTTGAATTTCTACTCTGACTTTTCTGTGGCACTTGTAGCAATCCTGAGATTACTACCTTCGAGGTCCTACTTTTAAAACTTATCTCCTAACTCCCTAAATTCTGATTGTAGGACCTCATCCTTTTTTTTACCTATATCGTTGGTGCCTATATGCACCACGACAACTGGCTGTTCACCTCCCCCTTTAGTATGTCCTGCAGCCGATCGGAGACATCCCTGACCCGAGCACCCGGGAGGCAACATACCATTCGGGAGTCTCGTTTTCGACCACAGAAACGCCTGTCTACTCCCCTTACAATTGAACTATATGACTATAGCCCTGCCAGTCTTTTTCCCGCCCTTCTGTGCAGCAGAGCAAGCCACGGTGCCATGAGCCTGGCTACTACTACCTTCCCCCGGTGAGTCATCTCCCCAACAGTATCCAAAATGGTATACCTGCTTTGGAGGGAGATGACCGTAGGGGGCACCTGCACTGCCTTCCTGCTCTTTCTCTGCCTTTTGGTCACCCATTCCCTGTCTCCCTCACCAATCCTAATCTGCGGTATGACCAATTTACATACATAGAACAGTACAGCACTCGCTGAACGTGCTATCCACGACCTCCTCAGCATCGCGGATGCTCCAAAGTGAGTCCACCCGCAGCTCCAGAGCCGTCATGCGGTCTAACAGGAGCTGCAGCTGGATACACTTCCCGCACATGAAGGAGTCAGGGGCATCGGCCATGTCCTTGAACTCCCACATTGAGCACGAGGAGCATAACACAGGTCTGGGATCTCCTGCCATTTTTACCCTTTACCTTAACTGACTACAAACTATACTATCAAATAATTAATAAGTGAAAGGAACAAAGATTTTACTTACCAATCACAATACTTACCAACACACGAAGAGTTAAATTTCTCCCAGTTGCTGCTGATTGGAGCACTTTCCTTACCAGCCAATCAGATCTCTGCTTTGCTGTGATGTCGCTCTTCCGGGTAAGTTTTTAAAGTTTTAAAGAGGTAAACTTCCCTTCCCAAAGAACCCTCGCCACTGCTCCCGCCGAGAATCTGATGTCCGCTGCTCCTTTTCAACAGTCTTTTTTTTTTGGTTAGAGGAGGAGGGCGGGTGGGAGACACTACACGTGTAGTGACTCGGGTATAACCACTGCCCAAATATATCAATTCACTCACCTTCCCAGAGCGCAATTTGGCCCCTCCCATTCACTGCAAACTGCAAGCTAAGTTTTTTTTAAAGTAGGGAATCTTACCGCTCTCTTTCAGCTCCTCCCACGCACATGTACCCGAACAGGCGCCGGAATGTGGTGACTAGGGGTTTTTCACAGTAACTTCATTGCAGTAAGCCAACTTGTGACAATAAAGATTATTATTATTAGGTGAAGGAGAGGCAGCACGATGGTGCAGTGAGTTAGCACTGTGGCCTCACGGCGCCGAGGTCCCAGGTTCGATCCCGGCTCTGGGTCACTGTCAGTGTGGAGTTTGCACATTCTCCCATGTTTGCATGTGTTTCGCCCCCACAACCCAAAAATGTGCAATTCATTTTTTCCAATGTGGGAGTTCAGGGACGCAGCCGATGTCCCTGATTCCTTCATGTGCGCGAAGTGTGTCCAGCTGCAGCGCCCGTTAGACCACATGACGGCTCTGGAGCTGCGGGTGGACTCACTTTGGAGCATCCGCGATGCTGAGGAGGTCGTGGATTGGCCATGCTAAATTGCCCCTTAATTGGAAAAAATGAATTGGGTACTCTAAATTTTTTTTTTTAATTATTTGGACACGAAGGGCAATTTAGCATGGCCAATCCACCTAACCTGCACATCTTTGGACTGTGGGAGGAAACCGGAGCATCCGGAGGAAACCCACGCAGTCACGGGGAGAACGTGGAGACTCTGCACAGACAGTGACCCAGCAGGGAATCGAATTATGGAGTAGATAGGGGTGGTGGACCCATGGAGGTGCCTACACCCAGGAGAAAAATAATTTTCATACTTCTCACAAGTGCACAAGGTGTGCACCCATTTCGACTTCTTTGCAGTGGGGAAATCAGTGCTTCCCAGGATCACGGGAGCGGAATACTCCGTAATCGTTATCTCCAACCACGCTCCACATTACATGGATGTGAGGTTGGTGACGGGTCGTGCCCCACATGGAGGCTGGACCCGGATCACCTGCCGACAAGGGCTTTTGCCAAAAAACCATCGCGGGCCACAGGTGATTACGTGAGTAACAACCAAAACAAGGAGTTCTCACGTTTTGGGAGACACTGAAGGCCGTGATTAGAGGGCGGCCAGGCAGCAGCGAGTGGACTCCATACTGGAAGTCAACAGAAAATACTCCGAGGCCCCGACCATGGAGCTGCTGGCGGAGAGGATGAAGCTGCAAATGGACCTGCTATCCACTAGGAAATAGCCTAGGTAAAGAATAGAAGAGGCAGACTGGTAACAGAACCAAAACTGGTCAATCGGGCATTTGAGACCTGTTACAGGGGACTATACCTCCTAGCCCTCCAACAGGGATGCAGGGTTGAAACAGTTGCTCGACGGACTGGAACTACCAGATGTGGGGGAGCTGGAAACACCAATAGATCTGGGAGAAATCATGGAGAGCATCAACTCTATGCAGGACCCGACGGGTTCCCCGCAAACTTCTATGAAAAATTTGTGCCAACCCTGGCCCCACATCTAAGGGACATGTTAGTGGATTCGCTAGCACCTGCCATCCTGCCACCTACACTAGCGCAGGCCACAATCTCAATACCCAAAAAAGGATAAAGATCCGATGGAATGCGGATCATATAGACCCATTTCACAGCTGAATGTTGATGCGAAAATACTCGCAAATGTCCTGGCCAAAAGGCTGGAGGGCTGCGTACCGGAGGTGGTCACAGAGGACCAAATGGGCTTTGTCAAGGGTAGGCAACTCACTGCGAACATCAGGCGGCTGCTGAATGTAATAATGACCCCCCCCCCCCCCCTCCCCAGGGAGAGAGTCTCCGTGGACACAAAAAAGGCCTTCGACAGAATTGAATGGAAATACCTACTCGAGGTACTGGAATAGTTTGGGCTAGGAGGGGGATTCACTGCCTGGGTGAATCCTGCCTACTCCTGTACAACGCCCCCAAGACGAGTGTTCAAACTAATTCCTCTGCTCTGAATACTTCCAGCTACAGAGAGGAAAAAGGCAGGGCTGCCCGCTGTCCCCACTCTTGTCACGCTAGTGATCAAACCCCTGGCGATAGCCCTGCGGGAAGCGAAAAGCTGGAAGGGCATCCAGAGAGGAGACAGCGAGCATAGAGTTTATTTCTATGCGGATGACCCGATCCTTTATGTCTCAAAGCCATAGGAGGGACTGAAGGCAATACTGCAGAACCTGAAAGAGTTTGGAATCTTTTCGGGATACAAACTTAACCTGGGCAAAAGTGAGGCATTCCTGTGAACCCAATTGGGGGAGGGGCAGATCTGGAGGGGTGCCTGTTTAAAATGGCCCAGAACAGATTCTGTTACCTGGGGATCCAGATAGCCAGAGACTGGACACAGATCCACAAGTGGAACCTGACCAGCCTGGTGGAGGAAGTTAAAAAGGGACCCATTTCCCTGGCAGGGAGAGTGCAGACGATCAAGATGAACGTACTGCCAAGGTTCCTCTTCCTGTTTAGATCCTTTCCGATCTCCATCCCCAAGGCCTTTTTCCAAAATGAAGATTGTCTAAGACGTTTGTGTGGGGGGGTGGGGGGATAAGAACCTGGAAATTCCCAAACCGACATTGCAAAAAGGAAAATAAAAGGTGGCTTGGCTTTACCTAACCTACAATACTACCACTGGGCAGCAATGGCAGAAAGAGTGGGATGGGTACACAAACCCGACTTAGACTGGGTACAGATGGTGGAGACCTCCTGTAAAGGAATGACCCCGGGCCCTGGCTACAGCAACACTCCCATCCCCTCAACAAAATACACAAGAGCCTAGTGGAGGCAGCCATGCTGAGAATGTGGGCCCAACTGAGACAGCACTTCGGGCTAACTAAGATGTCCCTTATGGCCCCCATCTTTGGCAATCATAAATTTCCCCAGCCATGCTAGACACCACCTTCAAAAGATATGGAGACGAGACGGGGCACATTGAATGTCAGGGACTTTTACGTAGGGCATAGACATAGGACACTGGATGAACTGACAAAGATGTGGAGACTACCGAAAGGACAGGAAATGGAGACAGTAGGGTACCCCAGAAACCACATTATTAGAGGACCTGATAGGCACAAGCAGCAAAGAAGGGGGACGATGTGGGAAAATGTATGGCCAGTTACTGGACAGAGCTCGAACACCACTGGATGAGACCAGATGGAAATGGGAGGAAGAACTGGGGCAGAGGTAGGGTCTTTGGAGCGAAGCACTGAGCAGGGCCAACTCCATCCTCCTCCTGTGCAAGGCTCAGCCTAATGCAACTTAAAGTCATGCACAGAACCCGAATGAGCAGGTTCTTCCCAGAGGTGGAGGACAAATGTGAGCGGTGCCAGAGGGGCCCGGCCAACTACACCCACATTGTTTGGGCTTGTCCCAAACTTGCTGGGTTCTGGCCAGCCGAGGCAATGTCCAAGGTTGTGGGGGTGAGAATGAGGGTGAAGCCATGCCCAATTGTGGCAATCTTTGGGCAACCAAAGGAATGTGCAACCCGGGGGGAGGGAGCGAGGAGGAGGTGAAAGAAGAGAAGCTGGAAAGTCACAAAAAGGGAACGATGCGGGGCGGGGGGGGGGGGGTGCGATGGAACGGGCCACAGGCTAAGCCTGAGGACGGCAAACTGTATATAAGATTAATTAAGGCAAAGACAGGATTAACCTTTCTGTATAATAAAATAAATGAATGAGGCGAAAAATGTACATAACTGTTGATAAATGTGATAAATGCCAATAAATAGATTTAAGAAAAAAAAGAAAAAGCATACAAAATGGCAAGAATTAGTGGGAAGCCAGGGGATTGGGAAGGCTTTCAAAGTGAGCAGAGGACAACTAAAAAAGCAATAAGGGGAGAGAAGATGAAATATAAGGGCAAGCTAGTAGTAATATAAAAGATAGGAAGAGTTTTTTCCAATATATAACAGGTAAGAGAGAGGCAAAAATAGACATTGGACCACTGGAAAATGTGCTGTCCTTTTGGTAGTCTCCACTTCTTTGTCAGTTCGTCCAGTGTCGCCAGTCTGTGCCCTACGTAAAAGTCCCTGACCGTCCGTGTGTCCCCATCTCATCTCCATCTTTTGAAGGTGGTATCTAGCATAGACCACTGGAAAATGTGCTGGAGAAGTACGAAACAAAGAAATGACAGAGGAACTTAATAATTACTTTGCAACAGTCTTCACGGTGGAAGACACCAATGGGATGCCAGAGCTCCAAGAGAATCGAGAGGCAGGGTGAGTGTAGTGGCCATCATAAAGAGGAAGGTTTTGGGGAAAATAAAAGGGCAGCACGGTAGCCTTGTGGTAGCACAATTGTTTCACAGCTCCAGGGTCCCAGGTTCGATTCTGGCTAGGGTCACTGTCTGTGTGGAGTCTGCACATCCTCCCTGTGTGTGTGTGGGTTTCCTCCGGGTGCTCCGGTTTCCTCCCACAGTCCAAAGATGTGCAGGTTAGGTGGATTGGGCATGATAAATTGCCCTTAGTGTCCAAAATTGCCCTTAGTGTTGGGTGGGGTTACTGAGTTATGGGGATAAGGTGGAGGTGTTGACCTTGGGAAGGGTGCTCTTTCCAAGAGCCGGTGCAGACTCGATGGGCCAAATGGCCTCCTTCTGCACTGTAAATTCTATGATATCTATGAAGATGGATAAATCACCTGGACCGGATGGACTACACCGCAGGTTTCTAAAGGAGATAGCTGAGGAGATTGTGGAGGCATCTTTCAGGAATCACTGAAGACATGGAGGGTCCCAGAGAACTTGGAAAGTGGTTAATGTAATACCACTGTTTAAGACGGGAGGGAGGCAGAATAAGACAGAAATTATAGGCCGGTTAGCTTGACTTGACTTGACTCATTGGTAAGATTTTAGAGTATTATTAAAGATGAGATCGCGGAGTACTTGGAAGTGCAATAGGACTGAGTCATCACGGCTTCGTCAAGGGGAGATCATGTCATAAAAATCTATTAAGAGTTCTTTGAGGAGGTAACAAGGAAGTTAAACAAAGGAAAACCAATGGACGTGATTTATTTAGATTTCCAGAAGGCCTTTGACAAGGTGCCGCATAGGAGACTGTTAAATAAGCCCAAGGGTAAGATCCTGCCAGGGATAGAGGACTGGCTGACTGACAGAAGGCAGAGAGTGGGGATAAAGGGGTCTTTTTCAGGATGGCAGCCTAATGGTGTGCCTCAGGGGTCGGTACTGGGATCACAGCTTTTCGCAATATACATTAGTGATCTGGAAGAAGGAACTGAAGGCAAATGATACAAAGATCTGTAGAGGGACAGGTAATATCGAGGAAGCAGGGAGGCTGCAGAAAGACTTGGGCATGCTGGAAGAACGGCAGATGGAATACAATGTGGAAATGTTTGCACTTTGGAAGGGGGAATGGAGGCATAGTCTATTTTTTAAATGGGGAAATGCTTAGGAAATCAGAAGCACAACGGGGCTTGGATGTCCTTGTTCAAGATTCTCTTAAGGTTAATATGAAGGTTCAGTCGGCAATTAGGGAGGCAAATGCAATGTTCGCATTCATGTCGAAAGGGCCAGGGATGTATTTCTGAGGCCTTATAAGGCTCTGGTCAGACCCTATCTGGAGTATTGTGAGCAGTTTTGGGCCCCGTATGTAAGGAAGGATGTGCTGGCCTTGGAAAGGGTCCAGAGGAGGTTCACAAGAATGATCCCCGGAAAGAAATGTTTGTTGTATGAGGAACGGTTGAGGACTCCGAGTCTGTACTCATTGGAGTTTACAAGGATGAGGGGGGATCTTATTGAAACTTATTGATACGACAACGATGGCAGCCATGATGTGGAGATGCCAGCGTTGGACTGGGGTGAGCACAGTAAGAAGTCTTACAACACCAGGTTAAAGTACAACAGCATCGCCGAGCAGAAATTTATAGCCAAGTTCCGCACACATGAGTACAGCCTCAACCGGCACCTTGGATTCATGTCGCATTACATTCACCTCCCATCATCTGGCCTGGGCTTGTGAAATCCTTCCAACTGTCCTGGCATGAGACAATTCACACCTCCTTTTTTTGTAAAATATTTTTATTCTCCATTTTCACATTTTCTTCAGAATTTACACTCCACCAACAAGCAGTAAACGGTAACAAATACAAAGTCAATCCCCTTATCAACAATGATCACATCCTACCACCACCCCAAACAATGCCCCACCTGACAATATAAGCATCAAATAAAACAAACGCTCCATGGTGGGAAAAACAAAAATCAGGAATCGCGTATGGTCACCATTGACCGATAGAGTCCACCCCCACCTCCAACCCCCGAAAGAGTACCGTAAATGACACCCATGAATTGTAAACCACCCCCCCCTCCCCCGACTCCTCCCCTCCACTTCCTCTAACAAAACTCCTCCCCCCAAACTCTGTTTCTTCCCCCCCGGCTAGACTCATCGGAACCTGTTCTGCCAGGCTCCGATGGCTGCAGCCCTTCCCCCCCACCTCACTCCCGTTCACTGGCCGGCTTAAACTGGCCAGCATGGAGGCCCCCGCCCAGGTCTCTTTCCCCCTTGCCCGGTCCCAGGAAAGCCACCCTTTTAGCACACAAACCAGTGGTGGACTGGCCAGGGTGTCAGCTTGCCTGATGGCAAGTGGGCCCCTGATGAAGTGGGCCCCCTATATCAAATAAAAATGCAATAAAGAAACAAACACAGACAACTGTTTTAGTAATAAAAAGGAAGAAGAAAAAGAAGAGAACAGGGCACAAATAAGCAGTGCATGAAAAGGAACGAAGCAGGGGAGGTAGTGGAAGGATGTGGAATAGGGGGGCCCGGGTCCGGCATAATTAAGGAAATTCCATGTTTTCAGCAAGTGTGTGTGAATTTAAAGATAAAGTTACAATTCGTGATTTGAGATGGTCGGCAACTTCTTGATTCAGCCGGTACATCGGTCCGGGGGTCGGAGAGCCAAGAAGGGGCCCGTGAATCTCTGAAGGGCCCTTAAAAATTATAATTAATTAGATAAATAAATCTCCAACTTCTTTCCTGAGATTTGTATTCTAACTTAATAAAATATAATTGTTTTTAAAAAGAGCAATACCAAATAAAAATGCAATAAAGAAACAAACAAATAATCACTCAGTGTATGAAGGAACGAAGCAGTGTTAAACGGATGTGAAAAGGAGTGGAAGGGGCGGGGCTGGTTCACCCGGGTCGGACATAGTTGGAAATCCACATTTTCAGCAAGAGTGTGTGAATTTAAAGATAAAGTTACAGTTCGTGATTTGAGATGGTCGGCAACTTGAAAGGATATCAAGCAGTACATAAGGTTGTGAGGTCACCGAAAAGGAGAAGCGGTACCTTTGACCGTGAATCATGAGGTCAAATATATTGAAGTGATAAGCCATGATCGGTAAACTCAAAGGGTTGCGACTTGTAACACTACACTGGTATCAAACTGGACATGTTAACTTTGGTCGTGGGACCATTCTGAATGTCTTACTATAGTCGGACCAAACTTCTAAGTTTCAACAGTTGTCTCAGTTGCTTGCTGGTGTGAACACTGGACAGTGGATTGTCTCCTCTTCTGCAGCTGCATAGGCCACAGTAGTATTGACTAATGAACATAGCCTATTGAAGTGTCAGTAAGTTATTTTATAGTTTTTATCAAGTAGGGGTTTATCTGGCGTTCCTTCAAGTTATTCTTGCAATCATCAATATTCATTTTTCCCAATGTGGGCTATTTTTAATTAAGTTTTTATTTCAGGAATATTACCTACCAGCATGGAAAAGTAAAAGCATAAATCTGGGTCACTAAAACGCAAAGAACAAAAAGAAGCAGAAGGAAGGAATCAGCCAAGCGATGCAGGCCTATTACAGAGTTTATAATACCACAAGCACAATCCACATCAATATCCAGTTCTGCAACAAATAATCAAGAAGCAAGAAACAATGCTCATGGTGATATTGCAATGACATGCGAGTTACAAGAACAGAGAAGAGCGACTTTGAATGTAGAGACAAATACAAGTGCATCTATTACTAATCAACCCAGGCCCAATATTTCTTCTGGCTTCCTTGTTCCGGTATCTGTACTGCCTGTAGTTGCAACATCTGAACACAAAGCTTCAACTAGTGACAGGGAATCAGATAGTCCTTCAAGCAAAAATTACTTGGTTTCTGAAGCACATCCTGTAAATGAACCTACGCGAGAAAATGAAAGATCAATTACTGGAATCTTCCAATATCCATCACGAGCAAAGCTAAAACAGTTTTTTGCTGAACATCCACTTCAGCCACTTGATGATCTGCCATTTGATGCTAGTTTGTATGAGAGAAAAATTATGAATGACTCAGTCCCAAGAAAATGGCTAACATATAACAAAGAAAATAAATGCTTATATTGTTCATACTGCCTTTGAGTTTCCTAACGCTTGTAATCCATCACCCTTTGTACATGGCTTTAGCGACTACAGGTGTACTGTATTAGCCAGAGCTTGACTTTACATGAATCGACAACAATACGTCAGAAATGCTCAGCAATATATCAGTGTGGTTAATGATGGCACCTTAGATAAATTTTTTGCAGCATCACTAATTAAAAGGAAAGTAGTAGTATTGAAGCAGAGAAGTATTGTCATGAGGATTATAGACATCATAAAGATGTTAGGCAAGCAAGCACTTCCTTTTCGAGGTCACAGAAATGAATCGGCCTGCACTCTAGATAATGAGGTTCTGAATCATGGCAATGTTTTAGCTACAGTTCAGTTGATGGCAAAATATGACCCCATTATGGCAGCTCACGTTTCTGCAGTGCAAAACAAGTCTAAACAAAGATTTGGGGGCAGCACGGTAGCATGGTGGTTAGCATAAATGCTTCACAACTCCAGGGTCCCAGGTTCGATTCCCGGCTGAGTCACTGTCTGTGCGGAGTCTGCACGTCCTCCACGTGTGTGCGTGGGTTTCCTCCCACAGTCCAAAGATGTGCGGGTTAGGTGGATTGGCCATGATAAATTGCCTGTAGTGTCCTAAAAAGTAAGGTTAAGGGGGGGTGGGGTTGTTGGGTTACGGGTATAGGGTGGATACGTGGGTTTGAGTAGGGTGATCATTGCTCGGCACAACATCGAGGGCCGAAGGGCCTGTTCTGTACTGTTCTATGTTCTATCAAACGATTAGAGCAACAAGGAAAGGCTCAAAGTAAAGGCCGTGGTGGACTTGTTACATACCTGAGTAAAACAACTATAAACATGTTAATCAAAATTATGAAGAATATGATACAAGAAAGAATTAGTCATGAAGTTTCTCAAGCAAAATATTATTCTATTCAGGTTGATTCAACACAAGATAATTCATCCATCGATCAGTTTAGCATTATTATTCGGTATGTGCTTAAAGGTATTATCTGTGAGCGACTACTTTTAGTTGTGCCAAGTAATGATGGTACAGGACAGGGACTTTTTGATCTATTGATTGAAACATTACAGCATCTTAACATTGACCCCCAAAAATGTTTATCTGATAGCACAGATGGCGCTGCAAGCTACCATGGCCAGTATAATGGTTTACAAAGTAAAATTGCTGATGTTGCTGATCAACATGTTCATATATGGTGCTATGCCCATAACTGATAACTGAAACAACAAAATGTTGTGTGCCTGCAGTTTCTTTTTTCAATTTGCTCCAGAATATAGCAACTTTTGTGAAAGCATCATACAAGAGAATTGCTGTATGGATAGAAGTTGTTGGAAAACATCTAGGACAAGAAAAAATGAAACGATTAAAGCTAATTGGTGAGACCAGATGGTCAGGAAAATCCAATATTTGGACGTTTTGATGATGCCGCTGCCAGTACTTTCGTAAATCTATTGACATGCTTATCAATGATACAAGATTCAGAAAAGTTTGATTCAAAAACAAAACATGAAGCAAATGTTTTACTTCAAAGTCTTCTAAAGTTTGAAACCATATTGACAGCATTTACTTACTTGTATATATTTGAAACTACAACCCCGTTATCACGTTATCTACAGACAAGTGGTTTAGATATGTTTACTGCATGGAGTTTGGTAGATTCAGCTACAACAAAGTTGAAGGAAATTGATGCATTGGAAACAACATTGCCAGTTAAGAGGCAGAGGAAGAAGAAAGGAATGGCAGATGAGCTTATTGATGATGAAAGAAATTCCTCAGATTCTCTAGCTGATTTTCGAGTAAATGTGTTTAACCTAATAATGGATCGCATTGTCCAGTCACTAGAATCACACTTTGTACAACACAAACAGTTGTATAAAGATTTGTCCTGCTTGGACCCAGCAAAGTTTAAAACTATTGCAGAGAAGGGCCTTGGAAGATGAAGCATTGGAAGGTATTATTAAGCTGTTTCCACAAATCAGCAAAGATCAAGTAATATTGGAATTGTTTTCTTTTGCTTCAAACTTTGATGTATTAAAGCTATTGCTTAATAATGGTGAGAATATGCATTCCAATTGCAACAATTGTAAAATTTGCAGCACTTGCCCATCGTGTTTACTAAAAATTCTGGCATCCAACAGACTTCATGACAAGGCATATGATAACCTTTATAAAGTCATCTGCACACCATCAGTTACTCAAGTCCAATGTGAAAGGACATTTTCAAAGCTAAAGATCATAAAGACAAGGTTAAGAAATTCTCTGTCTGAGGAGAATTTGGAATCATACATGTTGCTATCCATTGAAAAGGAATTGTTAGATGAATTGGATGCAGAAGCAATTATTGGCAGATTCGCACAATCATCTAGCGAACACAAACGATTGCTCTTAATATAGTGGACTGCATGCAATGCTCTATTGTGCGTTTGAACTATCTGTTAATGTGTAAATTGTGCAGTAAACTATTTAAAAATATCAACCAATTACTTTAAATTAAAAAAATAAATAAAAAATTCAATTATAACATTCTGTATTTACATTTGGTATCTACTGCCAGTAATATGTACAGTCCATGTACACTGTAATTACTAAGAAATACACATTTTTTCCACAAAAATTTTTAATTGTACCCTTTTTTCCATATGTATTTTTTGAAAATTTTATTTATTTGTTATGAAAATTAAATGATAGCATTGTAGTTGTGGGTGGGCCCCCTTGTCTCCTGGCAACCAATATTTTTAGACCCAGTCCACCACTGCCCGCATACACACCCAAGCCCCAAAGAACCATCATTGCAAGTATATTCACAGACACGGCGACTAGAATAAGTAGCCCTCAAACTGCCAAGACACCTAGGAGCCCAGGTCGCTGAACTTGCAGCCATAGCTTATGTGGTCGCCCACCCAGAAACTTTCCAAACACATGCCGACATACACTCATGATGTGGAGGTGCCGGCTTTGGACTGGGGTGAGCACAGTAAGAAGTCTTACAACAACAGGTTAAATGTCCAACAGGCTTGTTTCAAATCACTAGCTTTCGGAGCACTGCTCCTTCCTCAGGTGAATGAAGAGGTACGTTCCAGAAACATACACATATATATATATATATAGACAAAGTCAAACATGCAAGAAAATGCTTTCAATGCGAGCATTTGCAGGTAATTAAGTCTTTACAAATCCAGAGGGGTAATCCCAGGTTTTAGAAGTGTGAATTGTCTCAAGTCAGGACAGTTGGTAGGATTTTGCAAGCCCTGGCCAGATGGTTGGGGGGGGGGGGGGGGGGGGTGGCGGGGAGTGAAGTAATGCAACATAAATCCAAGGTCGAGGCCATACTCATGTGTGCGGACTTGGCTATAAGTTTCTGTTCGGCGATTCTGCGGAGATAAGAGGCTGAATGCCCTTGACTGCTAAAGTGTTCCCCGACTGGAAGGGAACATTCCTGCCTGGCTATTGTCGCGCGATGTCCGTTCATCCATTGTTGCAGCATCTGCATGGTCTCGCCAATGCACCACGCTTCGGGACATCCTTTCCTGCAGCGTATGAGGTAGACAACGTTGGCCGAGTCGCACAACAGTTCCAACACGCCACAGCAAAAAACCACACTGACCTCCTCAGAAGTCAAATACGGGACACAACCGACAGAGAACCCTTCGTCCTCCAGTATTTCCCCGGAGCGGAGAAAGTACGATATTTTCTTCGCAGCCTTCAACATGTCATCGATGAAGACAACATCTTGCCAAGGTCATCCCCACACCCCCACTTGCATTCCAAGCAATCGTGCAACCTCAAACAAACCATTGTTTGCAGCAAACTACCCTCCAGAACAGCGCCCACACCCCACAACCCTGCCATGGCAAACGACATAGGTACCACCATTACACGTGAGAACACCGCCCACCAGGTATGCCGTACATCATCGTGAGAACATAAGAACTAGGAACATCTAGCCCCTCAAGCCTGCTCCGCCATTCAATAAGATAATGCTGATCTTTTGTGGACTCAGCTCCGCTTTCTAGCCCGAACACCATAACCTTAATCCCTTTATTCATCAAAAAACCAGCTATCTCTATCTTAAAAACATTTAATGAAGGAGCCTAAACTGCTTCACTGGGCAAGGAATTCCATAAATTCACAGCCCTTTGGGTGAAGAAGTTCCTCCTAAACTCAGTCCTAAATCTACTTCCTCTTATTTTGAGGCTATGCCCCCTAGTTCTGCTTTCACCCGCCAGTGGAAACAACCTGCCCACATCTATCCTATCTATTCCCTTCATAATTTTGTATGTTTCTATAAGATCCCCCCTCATCCTTCTAATTTCCAACGAATACAGTCCCAGTCCACTCAACCTCTCCTCGTAATATGGGATTAACCTAGTGAATCTCCTCTGCACACCCTCCAGCGCCAGTACGTCCTTTCCCAGGTAAGGAGACCAAAACTGAACACAATACTCCAGGTGCGGCCTCACTAACACCTTATACAATTGCAGCATAACCTTAGTCTTAAACTCCATCCCTCTAGCAATGAAGGACAAAATTTAATTTGCCTTCTTTAATCACCTGTAAACCAATGTTTTGCGACTCATGCACTACCACACTCAGGTCTCTCTGCACAGGAGCATGTTTTAATATTTTATCATTTAAATAATAATCCCTTTTGCCGTTATTCCGACCAAAATGGATAACCTCACATTTGTCAACATTCTATTCCATCTGCTAGACCCCAGCCCATTCACTTAACCTATCCAAATCCCTCTGCACACCGGTATCCTCTGCACATTTTGCTTCACCACTCATCTTAGTGTCTTCCGCAAACTTGGACACATTACACTTGGTCCCCAACTCCAAATCATTTATAAATTGTGAACAATTATGGGCCGAACACTATCCCTGAGGGACACCACTTGCCAACCAGAAAAACACCCATTAATCCCCACTCCTAATCTATTCAATCTCTCCTCATACGCCATCCCTGGAATCAGTCTGCACTCCCCCGAGAGCAAGAACATCATTCCTCAGAAAAGGAGATCATAACTGGACACAATATTCAAGGTGTGGCCTCACCTGTACAATTGCAACAACTCATGTACTCAAAACCTCTCACAATGAAGGACAACATACCATTAGCCTTCTTTACCACCTGCTGCAACTGCATGCATTACCTGCACTGCACACTCCGCTCTCACAATTTACAACCGTTCCTGTTTTTGCTTCCAAAGTGAATAACCTTACACTTATCCAAATTATATTGCATTTGCCATTGATTTGCACACTCGCCCAACCTGTCCAGATCATGCTGTAAGATCTCTGCATCCTCATCAATTTTCCCTCCCATCCAACTTGGTATTGGGATGTTACATTTTGTTCCATCATCCAAATCATTAATAATGATTATGAATAATTTGGGACCCAGCACCCCACTAATTACTGCCTGCCAATTTGAAAATTACCCATTGTTCCTACTCCTTGTTTCCTCTCTGCCAATCAGTTTTCTATCCACCTCCCCAATCCTTTAATCTTATGCGGGACTTTGTCAAACGCCTTCGGAAAGTCCAAATATACCACATCGACTGGCTCCCTGTCACTGTACTAGTTACATCTTCAAAGAATTTATGTCATAGAATCAAAAAATTTACAGTGCAGGCCATTCGGCCCATCGAGTCTGCACCAGCCCTTGGAAAGAACACCCTGTCCAAGCGCACATCTCCACCCTATCCAACCTTTTTGGACATTTAAGTGCAACTTAGGGCAGCAGGGTAGCATGGTGGTTAGCATAAATGCTTCACAGCTCCAGGGTCCCAGGTTCGATTCCCGGCTGGGTCACTGTCTGTGTGGAGTCTGCACGTCCTCCCCCTGTGTGCGTGGGTTTCCTCCGGGTGCTCCGGTTTCCTCCCACAGTCCAAAGGTGTGCGGGTTAGGTGGATTGGCCATGCTAAATTGCCCGTAGTGTCCTAATAAAAGTAAGGTTAAGGGGGGGTTGTTGGGTTACGGGTATAGGGTGGATACGTGGGTTTGAGTAGGGTGATCATGGCTCGGCACAACATTGAGGGCCGAAGGGCCTGTTCTGTGCTGTACTGTTCTATGTTCTATTATCATAGCCAATCCACCTAACCTGCACATCTTTGGACTGTGGGAGGAAACCAGAGCACCCGGAGGAAACCCAGACATGGGGAGTACGTGCAGACTCCGCAGTGACCCAAGCCAGGAATCAAACCTGAAGCCGTGAAGCAACTGTGCTAACCAAGGTGTATGCCAAAGATTTCAATTGTTGGGTATGTATTGTTACTCCCACCCACTCAGGGGAGGGTATTCCCTTTTTTGTCAATCCCATTTAGAATTTCTGAAACAGCACAATGGTACATCTTCAAAGCACCCCCTCCCCCATTCTTCCCAAGCTCATGAGGGAGCCGCCACATGGAGGGGAACCAAATCCTGGACTTTCTGAGAAAGAGGGATCACTTGTGAAGGTCTGTGGCTTGCCCCTTCAGGGTGGTACCAACTAAATGACAGGGACCAGAATCCTCCCTATATAAACCTCCCAACCACCTTCATTCATAAAGAGTCCGTATGTTTGTCGTCATCACCCTAAGAGACTGGAAATGGGATATAGTAATTTCACCCACTATTGTAGGGCTTACGAATGTATTTCAATGTTAATAGAGGCCTCTCTGAGTTCTTCCCCACTGACAGGCCTATGATTCTACCGGTGGTGCACCCAGATGTTGCTCACTTTACTTCCTATAATGGTACTGATTTGTGACCAGAGCCCATCCTCAGCTCCCACGTTTTTGGTCAGGATTATGTTATCTGGGGTATGTGATACCTGCTATTCGCAATTTCCTATCTCTATTAGAGGTAGCAGAGGGAAGAAGTAAACGTGCCATCACTGCACGTGACTGGTTGATCGCTATTTGTTCCTTTTAATGGTGAAGCCAAGAATTTAATAAGATGGCAGTCATCGTAGAAAAGGTAGCGAATGATACCTCCGCAGCCCTGTTCAAGATTTCCGCCAAAATGCTAGCTATCCATACCGTGGCCTTGCAAACTTGAATGGCTCGATTACATTCTTCCCAAGAAAAGTGGGACATATGCCCCGATTGGGTCAGAATGTTGTACCATCCAGACAGCTCTGAAGAGATCACAGATTTGACAAAACACATTCAGAAGGTTGAAAAACTCAAGCAACCCGAGTCCAGCACCCTTTGGGGGTGGGTCACTGGGGTTTTCAGTGGTGCAAGGCTTGGTCATCGTTTGCAGTTGTTTCTGTTATGTATGTTTTGTTTCCGATGATCAAATTTCCTGCATTGTGTCATCTTTTCTTTGTGGAGACTGATAACTGTCAACATCCCTCTCTTATGCTGAACAAGAGGTTGTTAATTGGGCATACCAGTACTTTGGGGCATCCAAGATGAAGAAAATCCACCTTTTCTCAGGTGTACCCACATGACAGATCCAATCTGACCAGAGCAATGCAAATTCATAGGCTGCTACTCTAATTTGGTAACAGTTCACACAAAAATAATAAGCAGAGGCCGTTTGTTAAGACAAAATACGGAATTAATCCTCTGCATTGCAGTAGTTCTAGGTGCCCGAGAATGTTGCCAAAATTTTAACCCTTGATTGTGAAATCAGAAAGACACAACCAGGGCAAGCTTCAGCAATGGTCCTGGAAATCAGCTGAGCATACCACTAAAGATCAGCCCCCCCCCCCATGCTGTCAGCTGTGCCTGATTTCCTGCAGGCAGCTCAACCTCAGTAAATAGATTTACTGTCTGAATATCCACAGTATGCAAGTAACTATACACCCCGATACTGAATGTTAGGAGCACTGAATATCCACCAAGTTGTGCCTTATAGGTAGCATTCATTTATAGCGGATAGCTCATTTATCACATAAAAACATTTTGTAATAATCACAGTACAGCAAGTCAACTGGTTGTGGTTTTCATGTACTTTAATGTAATTTTTTTTTACAATTTTACACCAGATCCTGAAATGAGCGTAGAACAGTATGTAATCATTTCACCAGTGTGCCCCTTCCTGACTTTCCAATGTCATTTACAAGACACCATCAAAAAACAATGGTTCCCAGTTCCCCATTCTGAGGGCCATCACAAATGCTGCAACAAAATGAAGTTAGATTCCTATCAAGCAACTGTGTCCCCCAATGAAAGTAGCTGGAATATTCTTTTCTTTGTGGAGACTGATAACTGCATCAACATCCCTCTTTTATGCTGAACAAGAGGCTAAGAGCAGTGAATGCATGGCAGTCAACATCCATTTGTTCAGGCCAGGGCAATACATGAAGCAGACTACAAATATTCTCCAGGCCACGTTTGAGGACAAGGTTACTTTAGATGGCAAAGTGGTCCCAAGTAATGGTTCAGCAGGAATTAATGTAGCACCTTTACCCTTCCTTGGATGAGACCATTCTGGGGGGGGGGGGGGGGGGGGGGGGGGGGGGGATCATGTGACATCGTTGTCACTCCCCAGCAAATTGCCTTTCTCCTGATGGTTCTCAGAGATCTACACTGGGGCCCAATCTTCAACCATCAATCAAGTGAAAACCCCAATACTAGCTACACAAACTCCTTGACACCACCAAGGTGAAAAAGCCCCCTTATAAACAGCATCACTACTGCAGTGTCAGAAGGGCTGAACATGAACCTTGCAATGCTTAATCCTTTGGAAGTATTCTGGGAAAAACTTCAAATCTCTTGGCAAAATGCCAAGATCCCTCCCGTCAAACAGTATTGTCAGCAACACCAAGGACAGTTAAATATACCTTTGTACACCAAAACAATACTACCACAATCTACCTGTACGTTATTGTGGCAGGATAACAGACAGGCAACTGCACTGTTGCAATCACATCCCATGGGATATCACCAAAAACTAATGCAATATAATTCCCAGATGTACCATCAGCCCCCAGTGTAAGCAGGAACACATCACAAGGGAGCAGCATTTTACCATCTCCAACGACGAATGCCATTCAGCAAACTAACAGCTAAACATTCAGTTATGAGAACTGCACAGACTACCTATTCAATCCAAAATTCAAACTAGCCCCTATCTGCATTATCCCAATGTAAAACCACTTGTTTGCATGAGAACAAAAAGCAACGAGTCCATAAACAAGTTAATAAGACGAATTAACAACTTCCCCCAAAAAAAAACAAACAGATTCATAACGTGAAAAACAATGCATAAATAGGTAGTAGCTGCCAAGCTGTACACTCCAGCTTGATGTACAAAAGATCAATGCAATTTACTTGGTGTAAGACTGCATCAATTCCTCCTGAGTTACCAACGGAATGACACAATATTTAGGAAGCATTTTTCCCAGTACATTCCTTTCAGTTGACTAGTACAAAATGCTCTAGGAAATAGTCTGATAGAAAACCCAAGCATAATACAAAACAAAAAACATAACTCAAGTGCTTGAGGAGCAATGGGGATTTTCCACTGGCACCTCATGCGAATGACAAGTGGAAACAGATCTGTTCCAATTTAGCCACGGTTTAATTTATTTTGAAGATTACAGTAAGGGCTCCCCTCCCAGTTTAACCACCCACCCTATTAAACTTTAGAAAATTTAATAAAAACAGTGAATACCACATATTCCATTTGCACATTTTCACTCCTTAAAAGTCCATACCCTGACAATATCTGTAAAATCTGTTATATTAAAAAAGGTCCCGCTGTCCATTGCTGATGGAACGAGCATTCTCCAATTAGGCTCTTTCGCCACGTATCCTGCGAGCTAGCTGAATATCCTTTGGCATGATGGTTACTCGCTTGGCATGGATGGCGCACAGGTTTGTATCTTCAAAGAGACCGACCAGGTACGCCTCACTTGCTTCCTGTTAAACACAACGTTGTACATTTCATATGGGGAAAAAGCGTCAACTGTAACATGTAAAATTAAAACACTCAGTTTTGATTAAGCTGCCCCACCATGTTGCTCTAGTGTTGGATTGAGAATACACACAAAGCACCACAACCTTTCAACTTAAGTCAAACTTCACTGTCAACCAGACATCCCCCCACTCCCCCAATGTCGGTTTTCTCATACAACTCTGCAATTGGGACAAACAGGTTATTGGTGTGCTGCAAATTAAGTAATTTTTCTGAGTAAAAAAAGTATATTAAGAGCATTTCTCTGGATCACTGTCACACTGGATATGTCCAGGAGCTGATAAGAGCTGCACTGTCCATGCAGTGCATTTGATTCAATCTTGATATGGAGGATGTGGAGTACACCTGCAACCCCACAGTACATAGCCACCCCTGCATACGTAATTTCAGACCTACCTGTAGTGCACCAATCGCAGCACTCTGGAATCTTAGATCAGTCTTGAAATCCTGTGCAATCTCACGCACCAGACGCTGGAAGGGCAGTTTGCGAATCAGCAACTCTGTGGATTTCTGATATCGTCTAATTTCTCTCAGAGCAACAGTGCCAGGCCTGAGCAAAGCAAAAACAGATGACAGAATAAAATTTCCAAATTCTATGTTAGAACACGGTTGATAATGGGAACAGTTGTGATAGGCTGTATTACAGTCTGTTATTCTCAATGAATAGTCTTGAGATTGTCAAGACTATTCATTGAGAATAACAGGCTCAAACATGGCACTAACTGCTGCTCTCTTCACAGATGCTGCTCAACTGTTGAGTGCTTCCTGCATTTTTAGATTACAAACTTCAATTATGACATCTCAAAACTTTTGATCCATAAGATCAGCCCCATTGAGCTTGTCCTAACAGAAACCATCTTTGTGGATAGGCACAACAAAATAGGGCCAGGTATAAAAGCAAATTCTCACAAGATAGTGAAGCATTCACTCAACAAGGCAGGACATGAACACTGTCACCATCAATGGTCATTGCCCAAAAACAAGATTCGAAAAAAACGAGAAACAGACTAGCAGCATTCCAGCAAGGAAAAACTTAATAAATCTCAAAAATTCCACCAAATTGCACTTTAACAAATTCTAACCAGCGAATTGACTATAGATTTGCATTGTACCCATTTTAGTACCTGTAACGATGAGGCTTCTTCACTCCACCAGTAGATGGTGCACTCTTTCGTGCCGCTTTGGTTGCCAGCTGTTTCCTGGGTGCTTTACCTCCTGTAGACTTACGGGCTGTCTGTTTTGTTCGAGCCATGTTGCTTTAAGCTGTGACAGAGATAACGAGTACCACACAAGAACATAGTATTTTTCTCAACCACCTTCAACCAAATGTCAGAAATGATGGAATATTGCTGGGCAGCATTAGTGGCAGTTTTTGTGGAAAAAAGGTGGGAAGGCAAGGGGAACGGGGTAAGGGGGGGGGGGCGAGGGGAAAGGGGGCGCGAGGGGAAAGGGGGGGCGAGGGGAAAGGGGGGGCGAGGGGAAAGGGGGGGCGAGGGGAAAGGGAGGGGCGAGGGGAAAGGGAGGGGCGAGGGGAAAGGAGGGGCGAGGGGAAAGGAGGGGGGCGAGGGGAAAGGGGGGGGCGAGGGGAAAGGGGGGGCGAGGGGAAAGGGGGGGCGAGGGGAAAGGGGGGGGGGGAGAAACGAACGCGGATTATGGGAAAATACAATCCATAGTTGGGAAGCAGAAACTTTCACTACTCTCCCAGTCCCCTACCTGCTGCCGTTACCTTTGTCCCGAGCGCTGTGGGACAAAGAGTGTTATTCTCCATTCCCCCGCCATTTTGTCTCAGTGACACTGCAGCTGATCCCGGCCTAATTTCTCCTTCCCGCCAATTAAACCAGCAGCAAAAACTGCCCCGGGGGCATCAACACGCACGGAATATAAATCACCCCCCCAACCCGGTCTATTTGGCGAACTGCAGAGACCATCCTCCCGCCAGCAGCACTTACCTCCTCCTACCAACCCACTCGCCGCTCGAACTCGCTATAGTGCGCGAGCCGAGGCCGATCTCGCTATTTATACCCGGACGTGCCGACGCGGTGACGTACACGTCGCCCCCGCCTCCACCCAAGGGGATGAACTCTGCTCCGATTGGTCGTAAAACATACCTCTGATTGGTCTTTAAACTCGCATCGCGATAGGCCCATTCTCTCGAAATGAACCAATCAATTGTAGGGGAAACGGTGTATTCCGATTGGCTCATTTCAATGTGAATTTCGATCCGCTGTCTGGCACCAAGGTCGGGCAGTCAGAGAGAGGAGCGGAGCGGAGGGTCAACACAACTGCCTCAAAACTGAGCCATTCCGTGCGAGAACTAATTGCCTAGAATTAGAAACATTGCGTAGGATTTGTGTTTCGTAAACATTTCACAATATGCTCCAAAACCTTCAACAAAAGCTTCTTTTCACTCC
The DNA here is from genome assembly GCF_902713615.1 of Scyliorhinus canicula. Lineage (NCBI taxonomy): Eukaryota > Metazoa > Chordata > Chondrichthyes > Carcharhiniformes > Scyliorhinidae > Scyliorhinus > Scyliorhinus canicula. The sequence goes on along the minus strand of NC_052163.1, from coordinate 68,469,789 downwards.
CGCACCCCAACACCAACCCAGTATAACCCCAGTTCACACTCCATAAAGCAATATAATCTCAGTACTCTCCATAACCCAATATAATCCCTGCACACTCTCCATTATCCAGTAAAATGCCATTACCCTCCCCATAATTGTAGAATCCCATTACCCTCCTCATTTGGGCAGCACGGTAGCACAGTGGTTAGCACAATTGCTCCAGGGTCCCAGGTTCAATTCCCGGCTTGGGTCATTGTCTTTGCAGAGTCTGCACGTTCTCCCCATGTTTGTGTGGGTTTTCTCCGGGTGCTCCGGTTTCCTCCCACAGTCCAAAGATGTGCAGGTTAGGTGGATTGGCTATGCCAAATTGCCCTTAGTGCCCACAAAAGGTTCAGTGACGTTTTGTGGTGTGGGGATGTGTAGATTGTAGATATAGCATTGGTGTGTGTGTGTGTGTGTGTTAGGGATAGGGTGGAGGTATGGCCTTAGGTGGGGTGCTCTTTCCGATACATTACAGCCCCTATACCTGTCCACGTTGGAACTATAGCCACTCATCACCCTGTCATTTTGGTCGAGCTACCCCCCCCCCCCCTCCACCACAGAGCACATTTTAAGAATGGATTTCATGAACTCTAATAACCTCTCATTCGACCCCGTAAATAGGTGTGTATGGCAGATGTCTACAGTAACAATAGCTCCTGTAACGCTATCTGTACATAGAACATAGGACATTACAGCGCAGTACAGGTCCTTCAGCCCTCGATGTTGCGCCGACCTGTGAAACCCCTCTAAAGCCCATCTGCACTATTCCCTTATCGTCCATATGCCTATCCAATGACCATTTGAATGCGTTTAGTGTTGGCGAGTCCACTACTGTTGCAGGCAGGGCATTCCACACCCTTACTACTCTCTGAGCAAAGAACCTACCTCTGTCCTATATCTATCTCCCCTCAATTTTAAGCTATGTCCCCTCGTGCTAGACATCACCATCCGAGGAAAAAGGCTCTCACTGTCCACCATATCTAATCCTCTGATCATCTTGTATGCCTCAATGAAGTTACCTCTTGACCTTCCTCTCGCTAACAAAAACAGCCTCATCAGTCCCTCAGCCTTTCCTCATAAGATCTTCCCTCCATACCAGGCAACTTCCTGGTAAATCTCCTCTGCACCCTTTCCAATGCTTCCACATCCTTCCTATAATGCGGCGACCAGAACTACACGCAATACTCCAAATGCGGCCGCACCAGAGTTATGTACAACTGCAACATGACCTCATGGCTCCGAAACTCAATTCCTCTACCAATAAAAGCTAACACACCGTACGCCTTCTTAACAACCCTCTCAACCTGGGTGGCAACTTTCAGGGATCTATGTACATGGACACTGAGATCTCTCTGCTCATCCACATTACCAAGAATCTTAGCCCAGTACTCTGTCTTCCTGTTACTCCTTCCAAAATGTATCACCTCACACTTTTCTGCATTAAACTATATTTGCCACCTCTCAGCCCAGCTCTGCAGCTTATCTATGTCCCTCTGTAACCTGCAACACCCTTCCGCACTGTCCACAACTTCACCGACTTTAGTGTCATCTGCTAATTTACTCACCCATCCTTCTACGCCCTCCTCCAGGTCATTTATAAAAATGACAAACAGCAGTGACCCCAAAACAGATCCTTGTGGTGCACCACTAGTAACTGAACTCCAGGCTGAACATTTCCCATCAACTACCACCCTCTGTCTTCTTACAATTTCCGATCCAAACTGCTAAATCACCCTAAATCCCATGCCTCCGTATTTTCTGCAATAGCCTACCGTGGGGAACCTTATCAAACACTTTACTGAAATCCATATGCACCACATTGGTCATCTTCTCAAAGAACTCAATGAGGTTTGTGAGGCACAAACTACCCTTCACAAAACCGTGTTGACTATCTCTAATCAAATTATTCCTTTCTAGATGATTATAAATCATATCTCTTGAAATGAAAAATGAAATGAAAATCGCTTATTGTCACAAGAAGGCTTCAAATTAAGTTACTGTGAAATGCCCCTAGTCGCCACATTCCAGCGCCTGTTCGGGGAGGTTGATACGGGAATCGAAACGTGCTGCTGGCTTGCCTTGGTCTGCTTTCAAAGCCAGCGTTTTAGCCCTGTGCTAAACAGCCCCTGCATACTGTGCTAAACAGCCCCTGCATTATAAACCTTTCCAAGACTTTGCCCACAACAGAAGTAAGGCTCACTGGTCTCCTGGCCTCCTGGCTCCTGGCTTATTCCTGACATACCGATAGAAAGCTTTAGGGTTATCCTGCTAAAGACTTATCATGTCCTCCTGGCTCTTCTTAGCTCTCTCTTTAGGCCCTTCCCATCTAACTTGTAACTCTCGAGCACCCTAACTGAACCTTCATGTCTCATCTTTACATAAGCCTCTTTCTTCCTCTTGACAAGTGATTCAACTACTTTAGTAAATCACGGTTCCCTCGCTCGACCACTTACTCCCTGCCTGACAGGTACACACTTATCAAGGACACACTGTAGCTGTTCGTTGAACGAGCTCAACATTTCAATTGTGCCCATCCCCTGCAGTTTCCTTCCCCATCCTATGCATCCTAAGTCCTGCCTCATCGCATCATAATTGCCTTTCCCCCAGCTATAACTCTTGCCCTGCGGTACATACCTATCCCTTTCCATCGCTAAAGTAAATGTAACTGAATTGCGGTCACTATCACCAAAGTGCTCACCTACCTCCAAATCTAACACCTGTCCTAGTTCATTACCCAGTACCAAATCCAATACGGCCATGCCTCTCGTTGGCCTATCTACATACTGCATCAGGAAACCCTCCTGCACACATTGGACAAAAACGGACCCATCTAAAGTACTCAATCTAGAGCGTTTCCAGTCAATATTTGGAAAGTTAAAGTCCCCCATAACAACTACTCTGTTACTTTCGCTCCTATCCAGAATCATCTTTGCAATCCTTTCTCTGGAACTTTTCGGAGGCCTATAGAAAACTCCCAACAGGATGACCTCTCCTTTCCTGTTTCTAACCTCAGCCCATACTACCTCAGTAGACGAGTCCTCATCAAACGTCCTTTCTGCCACCGTAATACTGTCCTTGTCTAACAATGCCACCCTCCCCCTCTTTTACCACCTTCCCTCAGCTTACTGAAATATCTAAACCCCGGAACCTGCAACAACCATTCCTGTCCCTGCTCTAGCCATGTCTCCGAAATGGCCACAACATCGAAGTCCCAGGTACCAAACCAGGCTGCAAGTTCACCCACCTTATTCTGGATGCTCCTGGTGTTGAAGTAGACACACTTTAAACCACCTTCCTGCCTGCCTGTACACTCCTGCCACCGTGAAACCTTACTCATGACCTCATGACTCTCAACCTTCTGTATACTGGAGCTACAATTCAGGTTTGCAACCCCCTGCTGAATTAGTTTAAACCCTCCCGAAGAGCATTCGCAAATTCCCCCCCCATCTGCGGCCATGACCAGCAGGACCACGACGCTAACCTTTCCAAATTTCTCCACACCGCCACTCTCCTCACTTACAACAAGGAGAAGTGTGTGTTCAGCACGAGCCGATTATCCACCTGACCCTGATCGCATGCGCCCCTCATGGAACTTCCCCTCCCCCACTGCCCCAAGGCCTTCAAACGATGCCTGGGATTCTTTTCGCATTACGCAAAGTGGGTCCCAAACTATGCAGACAAGGCCCACCCATTCATTCAATCCACCGTTTTCCCACTGATGGCCGAGGCTCACCAGGCCTTCAACCGTCTCAAGGTCGACATCGCAAAGGCCGTGATGCACGTGGTCAATGAGACGCTCCCCATCCAAGTCAAGAGCGATGCATCAGACATCGCTCTGGCCGCCACCCTCAACCAGGCAGGCAGGCTCATGGCATTCTTGTCCCGCACCCTCCATGCCTCCGAAATTCAGCACACCTCCGTCGAAAAGGAGGCCCAAGCCACCGTTGAAGCTGTGCGACATTGGAGGCATTGGCCGGCAGGAGATTCACTCTCCTCACTGACCAACGGTCGGTTGCCTTCATGTTCAATAACACACAGCGGGGCAAGATCAAAAACGATAAAATCTTGAGGTGGAGGATCGAGCTCTCCACCTACAACTACAAGATCTCGTATTGCCCCGGTCAGCTCAACGAGCCCCCCCCGATGCCCTATCCCGAGGTACATGTGCCAGCGCACAAGTGGACCAACTCCGGACCCTGCACGACAATCTCTGTCACCCAGGAGTCACCCGTTTTTGCCACTTCATTAAGTCCCGCAATCTGCGCTACTCCATCGAGGAAGTCAGGGCGATCACCAGAGACTGCCAGGTCTGCGCGGAGTGTAAACCGCACTTCTACCGGCCAGACCGTGTGCACCTGGTGAAGGCCTCCCACCCCTTTGAACACCTCAGTGTGGACTTCAAAGGGCCCTTCCCCTCCACCGACCGAAACACGTACTTTCTCAGTGTGGTCGACGAATATTCCCGATTCCCCTTTGCCGTCTGTAATGAACTCCAATTGGCTTTATTGGTTGGCCAATTGGAGTATGAGCTCCCTCAATGATAGCTCATTGAGGGGGCCCACATAATCACCTGTGTAGGCTTTATGAGCAGTCTTAAGTTGACTGGACTGCTAGCAGCACTGTTTGTAGCTGCTCCTGTAATATCGTTATTGTAAATAAATATTGGTGTGGTGACGGAACTCCTGCCTCCCGTGGATTACTACAGTGGCGACGAGGTAAACTACGAATTTTGCGGAGACCAGCTGCCTTGCCATTTTAAAAATGCCGTTTTTTGGGAGGTTAGAGGCATTCGACCCGGCTATTGAGGACTGGTCCCAGTATGTGGAGAGAATGTGTTACTTCTTCCGGGAAAATGATATACTGACGGACGAAAGGAGACGGCTTATCCTGCTGTCGGCGTGCGGACCCTCTGCTTTCGCCATGATACGTAGTCTGACTTATCCCGATGCGCCCGACACGAAAACTTTCCAAGAAGTAAAGGAATCGGTGAAAGAGCACTACGACCCAAAACCACCCCTCATTTTGCGTAGATACAGATTCTAACAGCGAAGCGGGAAGACAGGGAGTCAGTCACAAATTTCTTGACCCGCCTGAGAAGGCTGGCGGAAAAATGTGAGATCGGCCCGACGCTAAATGAAATGCTTCGGGACCGGTTAGTGTGTGGTATAAACGACCTCACAACACAGAAACGCCTGTTGGCGGAAACAGAGCTAGACTGCAGGCAGGCGTTACAGCTCGCACTGTCCCTAGAAAAGGCAGCAAGTGGGGCGCAGGAACTACAGGGCACGCCAATGGAGGTAGATACCTATGAGAGGGACTACCACAACGGGTCCTGCTACCAGATAGCCGCTCTCAGGAGAAACCTGAGGAATAGAGGGAAAAAGGAAAACCCCAGAACTGCCCCCAACTCTGCCAGGACTAACTGGAGTTAGAGGGAAGTACCGGCTGAGGCTCCCCCAACAGAGAAGGACCGTTTCTGGCACCAGACAGAGTGGAGTAACAACGACAGAAACCCTAGAAGGAGGTGGCAAAAGAGGAATAGCAGGTGGGGACGCAGGGAAGTACACAACCTAGACGCCCCATCCTCCTCCGAAGGGGAACAATTATATAAAATTACAACGAAGAAAGCAGAACCCATTAGGATTACCCCACAGGTGAACGGGCGGCCGACAATAATGGAAATAGACACGGGTGCGGCCGTATCAGTAATGGGAGTGGCAGCATTTAGAAAAATCAAAGATGGACTCCAGCCACTAACCCTAACAAAAACATCGACGAAACTTAAAACCTACACGGGGGAACCCCTGGAAGTTCTAGGCACGACTCATGTACCTGTGGAATATGAGAAACAATTGCTCAGATTACCGTTGACAATAGTAGAGGGCTCCGGACCGAGCTTAATTGGATGGAACTGGCTGAAAGACCTAAAATTAGATTGGACGAAAATTTTGCAGAGTGGAAGTTGAGTGGAGTACACCAAAAATACCCGGAGATCTTCCAGGAAGGTTTGGGGGAAATCATAGGCGCCAAAGCAACTTTGCACGTGGACCCAGAAGCCCTTCCGAAATTTTGTAAGGCCAGGCCGGTACCTTTTGCATTAAGGAAGAAAGTAGATGACGATATAGAAAGGTTACGGCGCGACGGCATTATCAGACCAGTACAGTTTTCGGAATGGGCAGCACCGGTGGTACCAATTTTGAAGCCAGACGGCTCGATACGTCTCTGTGGAGATTTCAAACAGACAGTAAACAAATACGCACTGCTGGACAAATACCCAATCCCGAAAATAGACGACCTATATGCCAAATTGGCAGGTGGGCTTTTGTTCACGAAACTAGACATGAGCCACGCCTACCTGCAGTTCAAACTGGACAAGGGCTTCCAGAAGTTCGCTACAATCAACACCCCGAAGGGCCTTTTTCGTTATACTGGGCTACCTTTTGGAGTGTCATCAGTCTGCGCTATATTCCAGCGTACGATGGAAAATATTCTGCAGGGACTACCGCAGGTGGCGATTTATTTGGACGATGTCTTAATCACGGGTAGGACAAACAGGGAACACTTAAGCAACCTGGAGGAAGTGCTCAGGCGTTTCGTAAAGGCAGGCGTATGGCTAAAAAGGGAAAAATGTGTTTTTCTGGCCCCACAAGTGATGTACCTGGGATATAAAGTAGACGAGTCAGGCTTACATCCATTAGAAGACAGAATAAGGGCAATAAAAGAAGCCCCAGCTCCCACCACGATCCAGGAGTTACGATCATTTCTAGGGTTGGTAACCTATTATGGAAAATTTATTGAAAATAGGGCATCCATCCTAGAACCCCTCCACCAGCTACTAAAAAAGGGGCAAGAATGGAAGTGGTCCACCCGCCAAAACCGAGCATTTAGGGACATTAAGGAACAGCTGTCATCTGAAAATGTCCTAGAGCATTATTTTATTTTATTTTTTTAAATAAATAATTTTTATTGAAATTTTTACAAAATACAAAATATAAACATCTTAACTCTATTAACGTACAACCCCGGTAACACCCCATAAACAATGCCCCCCAGCTTCAAGAGCAACTTCAAACAAAAGGAAGAAACAAAAACAAAGAAAAAGAGAAAAGAAAAAAAACAAACAAAGGAGAGAGATAGCACCCTCCACAAACCCTTGTGCACAGTTCTCCCTCCCCCCAATCCTTACCACCATCCCCCCCCCCTCCCCCACGCCCCCCCGGGTTGCTGCTGCTGTCGGCCTGTTTCCCTACCGTTCCGCCAGGAAGTCCAGAAAGGGCTGCCACCGCCTAAAGAACCCTTGTACTGATCCCCTCAGGGCAAATTTCACCCTCTCCAATTTAATGAACCCCGCCATATCCGAGATCCAGGCCTCCACGCTTGGGGGCCTCGCATCCTTCCATTGCAGCAAGATCCTCCGCCGGGCTACTAGGGACGCAAAGGCCAGGACCCCGGCCTCTATCGCCTCCTGCACTCCCGGCTCCACTGCAACCCCAAAAATTGCGAGTCCCCAGCCTGGCTCGACCCTGGATCCCACCACCCTCGACACCGTCTTTGCTACCCCCTTCCAAAACTCCCCCATCGCTGGGCACGCCCAGAACATATGGGCGTGGTTCGCTGGGCTCCCCGAGCACCTAGCACACCTGTCCTCGCCCCCGAAAAACCTACTCATCCTTGTCCCAGTCATGTGGGCCCTATGCAGCACCTTGAACTGTATGAGGCTAAGCCTCGCACAGGAAGAGGAGGAATTCACTCTCTCCAGGGCATCCGCCCACGTCCCCTCCTCAATCCCCTCCCCCAGCTCCTCTTCCCACTTCCCCTTCAGTTCCTCCACCGAGGCCTCGTCTACCTCCTGCATTTCCCGGTATATGTCTGAGATCCTCCCTCCTCCGACCCACACCCCCGAGAGCAACCTATCCCGCACCCCTCGTGGGGGCAGCAAGGGGAACCCCTCCAACTGCTGCCTGGCAAACGCCCTCACCTGGATGTACCTAAACATGTTCCCCGGGGGGAGCCCAAACTTCCCCTCTAACTCCCCCAAGCTCGCGAACCTCCCCTCCACAAACAGGTCCCTCAACCTCCTAACCCCTGCCCTGTGCCAGCCCAGAAATCCGCCATCAATGCTCCCTGGGGCGAACCGATGGTTCCCCCGTATCGGGGCCACCATCGAGCCCCCCATTTCTCCCCTGTGCCGTCTCCATTGCCCCCAAATTTTGAGGGTAGCCGCCACCACCGGGCTCGTGGTATACCTCGTTGGAGGGAGCGGCAACGGCGCCGTTACTAGCGCTTCCAGGCTCGTGCCCACACAAGACGCAGCCTCCATCCTCTTCGATGCTGCCCCCTCCTCGTGCATTACCCACTTATGCACCATCGCTGCGTTGGCCGCCCAGTAGTACCCACAGAGGTTGGGCAATGCCAGCCCCCCCCCCCCCTATCCCTGCCTCGTTCCAGGAACACTCTTCGAACCCTTGGAGTCCCATGCGCCCACACAAAACCCGTGATACTGCTGTTGACCCTCCTGAAAAAGGCCTTTGGGATACAGATGGGGAGGCACTGGAACAAGAACAAAAGCCTCGGGAGCACCGTCATCTTAATGGACTGCACCCTCCCCGCCAGTGACAGCGGTAATATATCCCACCTCTTAAACTCCTCCTCCATCTGCTCCACCAACCTTGTGAGGTTGAGCTTATGCAGGGCCCCCCAACTCCCAGCCACCTGGACCCCTAGGTACCTGAGGCTCTTCCCTGCCTGCTTCAGTGGGAGCCTACCAATCCCGTCCTCTTGATCCCCCGGATGCACCGCAAACACCTCGCTCTTGCCCAGGTTCAGCTTATACCCCGAGAAACCCCCGAATTCCCCAAGGATCCTCATCACCTCCGGCATCCCCCCCACCGGGTCCGCCACATACAGCAGCAGGTCGTCCGCGTACAGTGACACTCGATGCTCCTCCCCACCCCGCACCATGCCCCTCCAGTTCCCTGACTCCCTCAATGCCATGGCCAGGGACTCAATTGCCAACGCGAAGAGCAAGGGGGACAGGGGGCACCCCTGTCTCGTCCCCCGATGCAGCTGAAGGTACTCCGACCTCCTCATATTCGTGGCTACACTTGCCATCGGGGCCTCGTAGAGCAGCCTCACCCACCGAATAAACCCCTCCCCACACCCAAAACTCTCCAACACCTCCCACAAGTACTCCCACTCCACCCTATCGAAGGCCCTCTCCGCGTCCAACGCCACCACTATCTCCGCCTCCCCTTCCACCGCCGGCATCATAATGACATTGAGGAGTCTTCGCACATTTGTGTTCAGCTGCCTTCCCTTCACAAACCCCGTCTGGTCCTCACGGGTAGCACGGTAGCATAGTGGTTAGCATCAATGCTTCACAGCTCCAGGGTCCCAGGTTCGGTTCCCGGCTGGGTCACTGTCTGTGCGGAGTCTGCACGTCCTCCCCGTGTGTGCGTGGGTTTCCTCCGGGTGCTCCGGTTTCCTCCCACAGTCCAAAGATGTGCGGCTTAGGTGGATTGGCCATGCTAAATTGCCCGTAGTGTCCTAAAAAAAAAAGTAAGGTTAAGGGGGAGTTGTTGGGTTATGGGTATAGGGTGGATAAGTGAGTTTGAGTGGGGAGATCATGGCTCGGCACAACATCGAGGGCCGAAGGGCCTGTTCTGTGCTGTACTGTTCTATGTTCTATGTATGACCCCGGCACACAATCCTCTATTCTAGTGGCCAGGATCTTTGCCAGCAGCTTGGCGTTCAGCAACAAAATCGGCCTATATGATCCACACTGCAGAGGGTCCTTGTCCCGCTTCAGGATCAAGGAAATCAGCGCCCGCGACATAGTTGGGGGTAAAGCCCCCCCCTCCCATGCCTCGTTAAAGGTCCGAACCAACAGGGGGTCCAACAGGTCGAAATACTTTTTATAAAATTCCACCGGAAACCCGTCCGGCCCCGGCGCCTTCCCCGACTGCATGCTCCCTATCCCTTTGACAACCTCCTCCAACTCGATCGGTGCCCCATGTCCCTCCACCCGCTCCTCTTCCACCCTCGGGAAACGCAACCTGTCCAGGAAGCGCCCCATTCCACCCTCCTCCACCGGGGGCTCAGAGCGGTACAGTTCCCCATAAAAGTCCCTGAAGACCCCATTGACCTCTACCCCCCTCCGCACCACCTTCCCAGCGCTATCCCTCACTCCCCCAATCTCCCTGGCCGCGTCTCGCTTCCGGAGCTGGTGCGCCAGCATCCTGCTCGCCTTCTCCCTTTGTTCATACACCGCCCCCTGTGCTTTCCTCCACTGGGCTTCCGCCTTTCTGGTCGTCAGTAGGTCAAATCTGGCCTGTAGGCTACGCCTCTCCCCCAGCAATCCCTCCTCCGGGGCCTCCGCATATCTCCTATCCACTTGCACCATCTCCCCTATCAGTCTTTCCCTTTCCCTCTGCTCCCCCCTCTCCCTATGGGCTCGGATGGAGATCAATTCCCCCCTCATCACCGCCTTCAATGCCTCCCAGACCGTCCCCACCCGAACCTCCCCATTATCATTGGCCTCGAGGTATCTCTCAATACACCCCCGGACCCTCCCGGCCACCTCCTCCTCTGCCAGCAGCCCCACCTCCATGCGCCAGAGCGGACGTTGGTCCCTCTCTTCCCCCAGCCCGAGGTCCATCCAGTGCGGGGCATGGTCCGAAATGGCAAAGGCGTAGTATTCCACTTCCTCCACCCTCGGCACCAGCCCCCTGCTCAGGACAAAAAAGTCAATCCTCGAGTAGGCCTTATGTACATGGGAGAAAAACGAGTATTCCCTGGCCCTTGGCCTCTCAAACCTCCAAGGGTCCACCCCCCCATCTGGTCCATAAATCCCCTCAGCACCTTAGCCGCCGCCGACCTCCTACCCGTCCGGGACTTGGATCGATCCAATGGGGGATCCAGCACAGTGTTAAAGTCTCCCCCCATGATCAGGCCCTCCACCTCCAGGTCCGGAATGCGGCCCAGCATACGCCACATGAACCTCGCATCGTCCCAATTTGGGGCATAAACATTCATCAACACTACCCACTCCCCCTGCAGCTTGCCACTCACCATCACGTACCTCCCGCCACTGTCAGCCACCACCTTCAACGCCTCAAACAACACCTTCTTCCCCACCAGGATCGCCACCCCTTTACTCTTCTCGTCCAGCCCTGAGTGGAATACCTGGCCCACCCACCCCTTTCTCAGCCGGACCTGCTCTCAGGTGTGTCTCCTGGAGCATGGCCACATCCGCCTTCAGTCCCTTCAGGTGCGCAACTACTCGGGCCCTTTTGACCGGCCCATTCAGCCCCCTCACATTCCAGGTTATCAGCCGGATCTGAGGGCTCCCTGCCCCCTTCCCCTGCCGATTAGCCATACCCCATCCCTTGCCCACCCCCGGCCAGCGTCCCACGCTCTGCCAGTTTCCCACGGCGGCACCTCCCCCCCTCCAGCACTCCCTGCGTCCTCCAGCTCCTTCCTGACCGCTTCAGCAGCAACCCGGTAACCCCCCCCCCCCCCCCCTCCCCTCCCCCCCCCAGGCTAGGACTCCTCCTAGCCCCCCCTCTACAGCACTCCCGTGAGCCAGATATCTTCTGCTGACCCCGGCGGCTCCCGCCCTACTTTCGGCTCCTCCCAACGTGGGACTGCCCCTCCCCCAGGGCCACTCCCATTGTCAGTCCCTCCACCAGCTCCCCAAACACTCCGTTTACCCCTCAGTCCAAACCCGTCCACCCAACTCCTGCTAGAAAACCCATAAAGAAAACACCCATACGGCATCACCCCACCCACCCTACGGCCACCCCACATCATACCCTAAACCCCGCAGATACACATACAGTATAAATAAATACAGTATTCCACAGCATCCCCCATCCGGGGGACCCTCAGTTTGTGTCCAGTTTCTCGGCTTGCACGAAGTCCCACGCCTCCTCCGGGGACTCAAAATAGTGGTGCCGATCCTGGTAGGTGACCCACAGACGCGCCGGCTGCAACATTCCAAACTTCACCTTCCGTCTGTGGAGCACCGCCTTCGTCCGGTTAAACCCGGCCCTCTGCCTCGCCACCTTCGCACTCCAGTCCTGGAAGATCCGCACCTCCATGTTCTCCCATTTGCTGCTCCGCTCCTTCTTGGCCCACCGGAGCACACACTCACGATCCACAAACCGGTGGAACCTCACCAACACCGCCCGCGGCGGCTCGTTCGGCTTGGGCCTCCTAGCCAGAATTCTGTGGGCCCCCTCCAACTCCAGGGGCCCCTGGAAGGACCCAGCCCCCATCAGCGTGTTCAGCATCATCACCACATAGGCCGCTAGGTCCGACCCCTCCAGCCCCTCCGTGAGGCCCAGGATCCGTAAATTCTTCCTCCTCGACCGGTTGTCCAACTCCTCGAACCGCTCCTGCCATCTTTTATGGAGCGCCTCGTGCACCTCTACCTTCCCCACCACGGCCACGACCTCGTCCTCCCTCTCGGCGGCTTGCTGCTGCAGCTCCCGGATCGCAGCCCCCTGGGCTGTCTGGGTCTCCATCAGTTCCCTGTTGGTTACCTTGATGGACTCCAGCAGCTCCACTTTCAGATCCTGGAAGAGGCTCAGCAGAATCGTCTGGACCCACTTCTTCAGTTCTTCAAAACTTTCGCCGGCCGCCATTTTGTCCTGCGGGTCCCGATTTGTTTCAAAAGTTTTTCCTCCCGATTCTCTCCCTGCTCCGCTCCTGGTCTGCACCATGGGACAACTCCTGGCCTCTTCCCCCGTCGGGATTTGCCTCTTTAGCTCCGTTGGGGGCCTTTAAAAAAGCCCCGAAGTCCGTTTTTTTCGGGAGCCTCCGAACATGCGGCTCAGCTGGTCATTGCCACTACCGGAGGTCCCCTAGAGCATTATGACCCAAGGAAGGAGTTGGTGGTCACTTGTGATGCATCTCCCTACGGGGTAGGAGCCGTCTTAGCCCATAGAGGAAGGAATGGGGAAGAACGGCCAATAGCCTATGCTTCGAGGACCTTGGCGATGGCTGAGAGGAAGTACGCCCAAATTGAGAAGGAAGGACTGGGCAGTGATATTCGCAGTAAAAAAATTTCACCAGTATCTGTACGGGCGGAAATTCACCATAGTGACGGACCATAAGCCGTTATTAGGGTTATTAAAAGAAGACAAGTCAATACCCCCGATTGCATCAGCTAGAATCCAACGCTGGGCGTTGCTACTGGCGGCATATAAATACGTTCTGGAGCACAGACCGGGAACGCGAGTAGCACATGCAGATGCTTTGAGCAGACTTCCCCTCCCCGACACTCCGCCGCAAATACCAAAAGTAGAGGAGACAGTAATGACTCTAAATTTTTTGGACACCCTACCAGTAGACGCACGACATATTCGGTTGTGGACGCAAAAAGACCCAGTTTTAGCCAAGATGAAGCATTTACTGCTAACAGGGGAACTGGAAAGACCAGTGAAGCCCCAGCTGCACCCATACTGGAACAGAAGGGACCAAATAACCGTAGAAGACGGTATCCTATTATGGGGAGCCCAGGTAATCGTCCCAGCTCAGGGCCGTCAGGCAATCTTAACTGAGTTACATCACGGACACCCAGGGGTGTCTAAAATGAAGATGCTAGCTCGAAGCTATGTTTGGTGGCCAGGTTTGGACACAGACATAGCAGCCTTGGTACGTCAGTGCCAGGAGTGCCAACAGGGGCAAAGAGTGCCACCAGCGGCGCCATTGCACCCTTGGGAATGGCCAGGCAGACCGTGGACCCGCCTGCATATTGACCATGCCGGCCCTTTCATGGGCTCAATGTATTTGGTGATAATGGACGCCCATTCCAAATGGTTGGACGTCCACCGGGTAAATACGGCAAGCACAGCATCGACAATTGAAAAGCTCAGGGCCTCGTTTGCAACACATGGACTTCCGGAGGTATTGGTGTCGGACAACGGAACGGCATTCACAAGTGGGGAATTTGGAAAATTCCTGAAGGAAAACGGAGTCCGTCACATCAAAACGGCCCCTTACCATCCAGCGACCAACGGCCTGGCAGAGAGAGCGGTCCAGACACTTAAAGCGGGACTCAAGAAGCAGCCGGCAGCGTCAATAGACACAAAGCTCTCCCGCTGGCTGTTTGATTACAGGACCACACCACATTCCACAACGGGCATACTGCCAGCTGAACTGTTAATGGGAAGGTGGCTGCGAACGAGGCTGAGTCTCCTTTTCCCAAATTTAACGGGGAAAGTGGAGAAACAACAGGAGGCCCAACGCAGGGGACATGATAATAGTCGGCAGCAGAGACATTTCCAGGTGGGGGCACCGGTTTGGGTCAAGAATTATGGGAATGGACCAACGTGGGTCAAAGGTACAGTAGAGTCCCAAACAGGGCCCATATCCTATGAGGTTTCAATAGGAGGTAAGGTGCTGAAGAATCACCTGGACCAAATAAGGGCAGTGGAACCACACCTGGAGGCAGGTGAAGCAGGACCGCCTCAAGCTGGGATAGCCCAGACGGAAAGGATATCCACACCCCAGCCCCGAGCAATTTCTCCAGACCCCGTCATCCAGTCATCAGAGTCGGAAATGGACACACTTGACGAGGCCGCCGCGACACCTCTCCCCGAGGAGGAGGAAGAACAACTTCCAAGGAGGTCAAGGAAAAGACGGGCATCTATAAGGTACACCCCGCCCACTTCGGAGAACGACCCAGCAGTCGACACAGAGGTGACAGACCCAGACATGAGGAGCAGGAAGAAGCTCAGAGGAATGCCAGCTGGCAGGAATTCCTCGGACCTTGGGGGGGAGGGGTGTAATGAACTCCAATTGGCTTTATTGGTTGGCCAATTGGAGTATGAGCTCCCTCAATGATAGCTCATTGAGGGGGCCCATATAATCACCTGTGTAGGCTTTGTGAGCAGTCTTAAGTTGACTGGACTGCTCGCAGCACTGTTTGTAGCTGCTCCTGTAATATCGTTATTGTAAATAAATATTGGTGTGGTGACGGAACTCCTGCCTCCCGTGGATTACTACACTGTCCATGCCCTGATATGACGTCTGCCACCGTCATCAAAGCCCTCAACACCATCTTCACCCTGTTCGGTTTCCCCACCTACGTCCACAGCGACCCGGGATCCTCATTTATGAGCTGTGCCCGTTTCTGCTCAACAGGGGCATTGCCTCGAGCAGGATGACCAGCTACAACCCCTGGGGAAACGGGCAGGTGGAGCGGGAGAATGGGACAGTCTGGTGGGCCGTCCAGCTGGCCCTACGGTCCAGAAATCTCCCAGCCTCCCAGGCAGGAGGTCCTCCCCGATGCACTTCACTCCATTCGGTCGCTCCTGCGAACCGCGACAAATGAAACCCCCCATGAAAGTCTCTTTGTCTTTCCCAGGAACTCCACCTCCAGGGTTTCGCTCCCAACATGGCTGGCAGGTCCAGGACCCGTTCTCCTCCGTAGAAACGTGCGACTCCACAAGGTGGACCCACTGGTTGAGAGGGTACAGCTACTCCACGCCAACCCGCAGTACGCTTACGTAGCATACCCCGACGGCCGCCAAGACACAGTCTCCCTCAGGGACCTGGCGCTAGCTGGTTCCCCACACACCTCCCTTCTGCCCTGGCGCCACCCTCCCTTCCCCCGGTGCACCCCACCGCAGCCCCCGCTCCAGGATAATCGGTCCTCCCCTTGCTCCCACCCAGGGATGAAGAGGATTTCGACACGCTCACGGAGTCACCGAAGACCAAGCCGACGTCAGAGTCGCCACCAGCACTGCGGCGCTCTCGGCGGCAGATCAAGGCCCCGGACTGCCTGAATTTGTAATATTCTCTGTGATTTTTAAAAGCAACTGGCCTGTATATAGTTCTCCACCACCCCCGCTGGACTCATTTTTAACAGGGGGTGAATGTGGTAGTCACCACTGATGTATTATACTGGATATATATATATATGGGTTTTACGGTAAGGCCCCTGTACTACAGGTACGGGGGTAGATCCCTGCCTGCTGGTTCCGCCCAGTAGGCGGAGTATAAATATGTGTACTCCCTGTACAGCAGCCATTTTGTCAGCTGCTGTGGGAGGCCACACATCTCTGTAATAAAGCCTCGATTACATCCTACTCTCATCTCGTCATAATTGATAGTGTATCACTTGCACACACTCACACACAGACACCTACGTAAACAAATCTCTTGCTCTCATGCACACACAAACTACTCTCTCTCAAACACTCACACATTGACAATGACACAGACCAGTCTCTTACTCTCTCACACACACACACACATAGACGCCCATACAAACCACACTCTCTCACACTCACACACGGACACACACACAAACCAATCTCTCACACAAACCACTCTCTCTCACACACTCACAGATAGCCACCCTCACAAACCAATCTCTCGCTCTTACACACACACCAACCACTCTCTCTGACACGCAGACACCCACATAAACCAATCTCTAACACACACTCACACACAGAGCCCACACAATCCACTCGCTCTCACACACTCACACACAGACACACTAACAAACCAATCTCTCACACACACTCACACATAGGCACCCACACAACCACTCTCTCTTGCACTTTTTTTTTGTTTGTACTGAGTGCTGAATTTTAGTGCATTTGAGTGCTATGGTGAGAGTTTGGTGACTGAGGGATAATAAGGTTTTATTTTTTATTTTTATCGAATGTCTAGTATTTCTGTTATTCAGTTAATTAACTTAAAAGTTGCTGTTTGGTTGAGAAGGTGAATTTTTAATCAGCTTTAAACAAAGGTTCTACTTGTAGCTACTTGCAGCAGGAGCTTGTTAATTAGTTAATTGGATTAGGCCAGTTTTGAGAGGCTAGTCACAGTATAAAAGTGAGCCACCTACAGTGCTGACTTTGTTTGCACTGAGTGCTGAATTTGGGTGCATTTGAGTGCAATAGTGAGAGTTTGGTGACTGAGGGAGTGCTGAATTTGGGTGCATTTGAGTGCTATAGTGAGAGTTTGGTGACTGAGGGAGTGCTGAATTTGGGTGCATTTGAGTGCTATAGTCAGAGTTTGGTGACTGAGGGAGTGCTGAATTTGGGTGCATTTGAGTGCTATAGTCAGAGTTTGGTGACTGAGTGGGTGCTGAATTTGGGTGCATTTGAGTGCTATAGTCAGAGTTTGGTGACTGAGGGAGTGCTGAATTTGGGTGCATTTGAGTGCTATAGTCAGAGTTTGGTGACTGAGAGAGTTCGGTGAGTGGGGAGCAAGGTGCTCCTTTCATTTCATTTCCTACATTTCCTCAAAGAGCGTGAAGGGAGCCAGGAGTTTACAGAGAGTGCAGCTGACTGGGAGCAGAGTCGGAGGGTGGAGTTCCAGGTGGTCCACTAAGCAGCTATATTCTGTAAGGTAAGAGGGGATGGAGGCTAGGACAGTGCTCCTCCTGTAGGATGTAGGTGGTGAGGGATACCACTGGTGTCCCTGCTGACTATACCTGCGGGAAGTGCACTCAACTCCAGCTCCTCAGAGACCGTGTTAGGGAACTGGAGCAGGAGCTGGATGAACTTCAGATCATCTGGGAGGCAGAGGGGGTAACAGAGAAGTGTTACAGGGAGGTACCACATCCAAGGTACAGGACAAGAGTAGTTGGGTTACAGTCAGGGGAAAGAAAATAAATGGACAGACAGTGCAGGGATCCCTCGTGGCCGTTCCCCTTCAAAACAAGTATACCATTTTGGATGCTGTTGGGGGGATGGCCTACTGGGAGAAGGCCCTAGCAGCCAGGTCTCTGGCACTGAGTCTGGCTCTGGGGCTCAGAAGGGAAGGGGGGAGAATAAGAACATAAGAACATAAGAATTAGGAGCAGGAGTAGGCCATCTGGCCCTTCGAGCCTGCTCCACCATTCAATGAGATCATGGCTGATCTTTTGTGGCCCGAACAACATAACCCTTTATTCTTCAAAAAACTATTTTAATCTTAAAAACATTTATTGAAGGAGCCTCAACTGCTTCACTGGGCAAGGAATTCCATAGATTCACAACCCTTGGGGTGAAGAAGAATAGAAAAGCAATAGTGATAGGAGACTCAATGGTCAGGGGAATAGATAGGAGATTCTGTGGTCGCGAGCGAGACTCCCGGAAGGTATGTTGCCTCCCAGGTCCAGGGATGTCTCGGACCATGTCTTCAGGATCCTTAAGGAGGAGGGTGAACAGCCAGAAGTCGTGGTGCACATTGGTACCAACGACATAGGTAGGAAAAGGGGTAATGAACGAGTTTAGGGAGTTGGCTGGAAGTTAAAAGCCAGGACAGACAGAGTTGTCATCTCTGGTTTGTTGCCGGTGCCACGTGATAGCGAGGCTAAGAATAGGGAGAGAGTGCAGTTGAACACGTGGCTGCAGGAATGGTGTAGGAGGGAAGGCTTCAGGTATTTGGATAATTGGAGCGCATTCTGGGGAAGGTGGGACCTGTACAAGCAGGACGGGTTGCATCTGAACCAGAGGGGCACCAATATCCTGGGAGGGAGGTTTTCTAGTACTCTTCGGGAGGGTTTAAACTAATTTGGCAGGGGAATGGGAACCGGACTTGTTGTCCAGCAACTAAGGTAGCTGATGTTCAGGGCACCAAAGCAGATAGTGAGACAGTGGGGAAGGTAACACTGACAAAGGAGAGTACTTGCAGGCACGGAGATGGGTTGAAGTGTGTATACTTCAACTCAAGAAGCATCAGTAATAAGGTGGCTGAACTTAAGACATGGATCGGTACTTGGGACTATGATATGGTGGCCATCACGGAAACTTGGAAAGAAGAGGGGCAGAAATAGTTCCTGGTTATTGATGTTTCAATAAGGTTTGGGAGGGTGGTAAAAGAGGTGGGGGGGGGGGGGGGGTTTGCATTGTTAATTAGAGATAGTATAACAGCTGCAGAAAGGCAATTCGAGGAGGATCTGCTTACTCAGATAGTATGGGTTGAAGTCAGAAATAGGAAAGGAGCAGTCACCTTGTTGGGAGTTTTCTATCGCCCACCCCCAATATGGAGAAACAGATTTTGGAAAAGTGCAGAAGTCACAGGGCAGTAGTCATGGGTGACTTCAACTTCCCAAATATTGAGTGGAAACTCTTTTAGATCAAATTGTTTAGATGGGGTGGTGTTTGTGCAGTGTGCCCAGGAAGCTTTTCTAACACATTATGTAGATTGTCCGACCAGAGGGGAGGCCATATTGGATTTGGTACTTGTTAATGAACCAGGGCAAGTGATAGATTTGTTAGTGGGGGAGCATTTTGGAGATACTGACCACTTCTGTGACTTTCACTTTAGTAATGGAGAGGGATAGGTGCGTGCAACAGGGCAAGGTTTACAATTGGGGGAAGGGTAAATATGATGCTGTCAGACAAGAACTGATGTGCATTAGTGGGGAATATAGGCTGTAAATTGAAATGTGGAACTTGTTTAAGGAACAGATTATACATGTCCTTGATTTGTATGTCCCTGTCAGGCAGGAAAGAGATGGTCGAGAGAGGTTGAATGTCTTGTTAAGAGGAAGAAGGATACTTATATAAGGCTGAGGAAACAAGGTTCAGACAGGGCGCTGGGGGGATACAAGATAGCGAGGAGAGAACTGAAGAAAGGGATTAGGAAAGCTAAGAGAGGGCATGAAAAATCTTTGGCGGGTAGAATCAAGGAAAACCCCAAGGCCTTTTTCACATATGTGAGAAATATGAGAATGACTAGAGCGAGGATAGGTCAGATCAAGGACAGTAGCGGGAGATTGTGTATTGAGTCTGAAGAGATGGGCGAGGTCTTGAACGAGTACTTTTCTTCAGTATTTACGAATGAGAGGGGCCGTATTGTTGGAGAGGACAGTGTGAAACAGACTGGTAAGCTCGGGGAGATACTTGTTCGGAAGGAAGATGTGTTGGCATTTTGAAAAACTTAAGGATAGTCAAGTCCCCCGGGCATGACGGGATATATCCAAGGATTCCATGGGAAGCAAAAGATGAAATTGCAGAGCCGTTGGCGATGATCTTTTCGTCCTCACTGTCAACAGGGGTGGTACCAGGGGATTGGAGAGTGGCGAATGTCAAGGGAACAGGGATAACCCTGGGAATTCCAGGCCAGTTAGTCTTACTTCGGTGGTAGGCAAAGTAATGGAAAGGGTGTTGAGGGATAGGATTTCTGAGCATCTGGAAAGACACTGCTTGATTAGGGATAGTCAGCATGGATTTGTGAGGGGTAGGTCTTGCCTCACAAGTCTCATTGAATTCTTTGAGGAGGTGACCAAGAACGTGGATGAAGGTAAAGCAGTGGATGTGGTGTACATGGATTTTAGTAAGGCATTTGATAAGGTTCCCCATGGGAGGCTTATGCAGAAAGTAAGGAGGCATGGGAAATTTGGCCAGTTTGATAACGAACTGGCTAACCGATAGAAGTCAAAGAATGGGGTGGATGGCAAAGTTGCCAGCCCAGTTACCAGTGGCGTACCACAGGGATGCGTTCTGGGTCCTCTGCTGTTTGTGATTTTCATTAACGACTTGGATGAGGGAGTTGAAGGGTGGGTCAGTAAATTTGCAGATGATACGAAGATTGGTGGAGTTGTGGATAGTGAGGAGGGTTGTTGTCGGCTGCAAATAGACATGGATAGGATGCAGAGCTGGGCTGAGAAGTGGCAGATGGAGTTTAACCCTGAAAAGTGTGAAGTTGTCCAGCTTGGAAGGACAAATATGAATGCGGAATACAGGGTTCTTGGCAATGTGGAGGAGCAGAGAGATCTTGGGGTCTATGTTCATGGATCATTGAAAGTTGCCACTCAAGTGGATAGAGCTGTGAAGAAGGCCCATGGTGTGCTAGCGTTCATTAGCAGAGGGATTGAATTTAAGAGCTGTGAGGTGATGATGCAGCTGTACAAAACCTTGGTAAGGTCACAATTGGAGTACTGTGTGCAGTTCTGGTCGCCTCATTTTAGGAAGGATGTGGAAGCTTTGGAAAAGGTGCAAAGGAGATTTACCAGGATGTTGCCTGGAATGGAGAGTAGGTCTTACGAGGAAAGGTTGTAGGTGCTGGGCCTTTTCTCATTAGAACGGAGAAGGATGAGGGGCGACTTGATAGAGGTTTATAAGATGACAAGGGGAATACATTGAGTAGACTTTTTCCCCGGTAGAACAAACCATTACAAGGGGACATAAATTTAAGGTGAATGGTGGAAGATATAGGGGGGATGTCAGAGGTAGGTTCTTTGCCCAGAGAGTAGTGGAGGCATGGAATGCACTGCCTGTGGAAGTAGTTGAGTCATAGAACATAGAACATACAGTGCAGAAGGAGGCCATTCATCTATCGAGTCTGCACCGACCCACTTAATCCCTCACTTCCACCCTATCCCCGTAACCCAATAACCCCTCCTAACTCTTTGGTCACTAAGGGCAATTTAGCAAGGCCAATCCACCTAACCTGCACGTCTTTGGATTGTGGGAGGAAACCGGAGCACCCGGAGGAAACCCACGCAGACACTGGGAGAATGTGCAGACTCCCCACAGACAGTGACCCAGCGGGGAATTGAACCTGGGACCCTGGCGCTGTGAAGCCACAGTGCTATCCACTTGTGCTACCATGCTGCCCAGTCGGAAACATTAGGGACCTTCAAGCGGCTATTGGATAGGTACATGGATTACGGTCAAATGATGGGGGTGTAGATTCATTTGTTCTTAATCCAGGACAAAAGTTCGGCACAACATCGTAGGCCGAAGAGCCTGTTCTGTGCTGTATTTTTCTATGTTCTATGTTCTATAAACCACACCCTCTCACACATCGACACCCACATAAACAAATCTTGCGCTCTCACACACACAAACGACTCTCTTTCACACACCCAGATGAACCAATCTCTCGCTCTCTCACACACACCAGCCAATCTCTCACACACAGTCACACATGGACACCCACACAAACCAATCTTTCAAACACACTCACACATAGACACCCACACAAACCACTCTCTCTCACACACTCACACATAGACACCCACTTAAACCACTCTGTCGCACACACTCACACACAAACACCCACACAAACCAATCTCTCGCTCTCACACTGATGCACTATCAATTATGACGAGACGAGAGCAGAGTGTAATCGAGGCTTTATTACACAGAGATGTGTAGCCTCCAACAGCTGCTGCCGAAATGGCTGCAGCTCGGAGAGCCCACACATTTATACTCCGCCTACTGGGCAGAGCCAGCAGGCAGGGATCTACCCCTGTACCTGTACTACAGGGGTCTTACCGTAATACACTTCATATGTGGTACATACAACAGTGGTGACTACCACACACACACACACAAACCACTCTCACAAATGGACACCCACATAAACCAATCTCTCGCTCTCTCACATACACTAGCAAACCTCTCACACAGACACCGACACAATCCACTCTCTCTCACACACACACATACAGAGACACACACAAACTAATATAGACACACAGACAAAAGACTCACTCACACACTCACACAATCCACTCTCTCTCACACACACACATACAGAGACACACACAAACTAATATAGACACACAGACAAAAGACTCACTCACACACTCACACAATCCACTCTCTCTCACACACACACATACAGAGACACACACAAACTAATATAGACACACAGACAAAAGACTCACTCACACACTCACACAATCCACTCTCTCTCACACACACATACAGAGACACACACAAACTAATATAGACACACAGACAAAAGACTCACTCACACACACACACAAACCACTCTCTCTCACGCACAGACGCCCACATAAACCAATCTCTCGCTCTCACACACAAAAAGCAATCTCTCACACAGACTCACACACCGACACCCACATAAACCAATCTGTCGCTCTCTCACACACACACACAAACCAATCTCACTCTCTCACACATATAAACTAAACTTGTGCTGTCACACACACAAACCACTCTCTCTCACTCACTAGGGGCAGCAGGGTAGCATGGTGGTTAGCATAAATGCTTCACAGCTCCAGGGTCCCAGGTTCGATTCCCGGCTGGGTCACTGTCTGTGTGGAGTCTGCACGTCCTCCCCCTGTGTGCGTGGGTTTCCTCCGGGTGCTCCGGTTTCCTCCCACAGTCCAAAGATGTGCGGGTTAGGTGGATTGGCCATGCTAAATTGCCCGTAGTGTCCTAAAAGTGGGGTTTGAGTGGGGTGATCATTGCTCGGCACAACATTGAGGGCCGAAAGGCCTGTTCTGTGCTGTACTGTTCTATGTACTGTTCTATGAAAACATAGACATAAACTAATCTCTCGCTCTCTCTCACACACACACACAAACCATTCTCTTTCACACACAGACACCCACATAAACCAATCTCTCGCTTTCTCACACACTCACACACACCAACACACAAACCAGGGGCGGGATTCTCCGACCCCACGTAGGGTCGGAGAATTGGCGGGAAGCGGCGTCATTTCCGCTCCCGCAGGTTTTCGAATTCTCCCGCCGGTAAAAAACCGGCGTTGTGCAAATCCCGTCGGCAGCCTGTGAAAACAGCTGGCGCCGGCGGGATTTCATTTTATTTGCACTGACCTGAAATCTCCGGCCCGGATGGGCCGAAGTCCCGCCGACGTGGCCACGGGTCACGTCGGCGAAAATCACAGTTGATTTAAAACGGCGTCAACCATTGATGATGGTTGACGCCGTTCAGTGTCGGGGGTGGGTTGAGGCATTGGGGGGGGGGGGTGGGTTGCGGCCATCGGGGGGTTGCGGCCATCGGGGGAGGGGGTTGCGGCCATCGGGGGAGGGGGTTGCGGCCATCGGGGGAGGGGGTTGCGGCCATCGGGGGAGGGGGTTGCGGCCATCGGGGGAGTGGGTTGCGGCCATCGGGGGAGGGGGTTGCGGCCATCGGGGGAGTGGGTAGCGGCCATCGGGGGAGTGGGTAGCAGCCATCGGGGGAGTGGGTAGCGGCCATCGGGGGAGTGGGTAGCGGCCATCGGGGGAGTGGGTAGCGGCCATCGGGGGAGTGGGTAGCGGCCATCGGGGGAGTGGGTTGCGGCCATCGGGGGAGTGGGTTGCGGCCATCGGGGGAGTGGGTAGCGGCCATCGGGGGAGTTGCGGCCATCGGGGGAGTGGGTTGCGGCCATCGGGGGAGTGGGTAGCGGCCATCGGGGGGGGTGGGTTGCGGCATCGGGGGGTTGCGGCCATCGGGGGAGTTGCGGCCATCGGGGGAGTTGCGGCCATGGGGGGGTTTGGGGGCAGCGGCGGGCAGAGAGGGGGGGGCGACGGATGCCCGGGGCCAACGCACCGTCGCCCCCCCCCCTCTGTACGCCGCTGCCCCCTACCCTAACCACCCCCCCCTCACCACCCCTACCTCCCTCCAACGCCCCTACCCCCCTCCCCACCAGCCCTACCCCCCTCCAACGCCGCCCCCCATCTCTCGCAACGCCGCAACCGCCCCCCCCCCTAAACGCCGGGTCCCCCCCCCCTCAACGCCGGGTCCCCCCCCTCAACGCCGGCACCCCCCACCCTCAACGCCGCAACCCACACCCTCAACGCCGCAACCCACACCCTCAACGCCGCAACCCACACCCTCAACGCCGCAACCCACACCCCGTCCCCCTCCCTCTGAAGGCCGGTACCCACACCCCCCCCCCCTCTCTCCTCCTCCCCCCCTTCCTTCCTCCTCCCCCCCTTCCTTCCTCCTCCCCCCTTCCTTCCTCCGTTAGTGGGGGGGGGGGTGGGTGCGGCGTTGGAGTGGGGTAGGGGTGGTGAAGGGGGTAGGGGTGGTGAGGGGAGGGGGTTGGGGTAGGGGCAGCGGCGTGCTGAGGAGGGGGGCGACGGTGCGTTGGCCCCGGGCATCCGTCGCCCCCCCTCTCTGCCCGCCGCCCCCCCTCTCTGCCCGCCGCTGCCCCCAAACCCCCCCCCCCCCCAATGCCGGAACACACCCCCCCCCCTCCCCCAATGCCGGAACACACCCCCCCCCCCCCCCCCCCAAATGCCGGAACACACCCCCCCCCCCCAATGCCGGAACACATCCCCCCCCCCAAATGCCGGAACACACCCCCCCCCCCAAATGCCGGAACACACCCCCCCCCCCAAATGCCGGAACACACACCCCCCACCCCCACACAAATGCCGGAACACACACCCCCCCCACCCACCAAATGCCGGAACACACACCCCCCCCACCCACCAAATGCCGGAACACACACCCCCCCCCCCCCCCCCCCCCCCGCGCGTCTGTCTGTCTCTCTCTCTCTCTCTCTCCTCCTTATCCTCCAAAAGACGCCGGGTCTCACCACTTCCGCAGCTGGAGAAACTGACGCGAATCGCGTCAGTCAGCTGCTAGCCCCTCCGGGAACGGAGAATAGCGGCCTTAAAGAAGGCCCCGGCGCCGGAGTGATTAACACCGATTTTTTTCGCAGGCAACCCGCGTTACGAAGGGCTACGGAGAATCCCGCCCCAGATACCAGAAGTCTGCAGAGGGATTTGGATAGGTTAAGTGAATGGGCTAGGGTCTGGCAGATGGAATACAATGTTGACAAATGTGAGGTTATCTATTTTGGTAGGATAACAGCAAAAGGGATTATTATTTAAATGATAAAATATTAAAACATGCTGCTATGCAAGCGAGACCTGGGTGTCCTCGTGCATGAGTCGCAAAAAGTTGGTTTACAGGTGCAACAGGTGATTAAGAAAGCGAATGGAATTTTGTCCTTCAATGCTAGAGTGATGGAGTTTAAGACGTTGGAGGTTATGCTGCAATTGTATAAGTTGTTAGTGAGGCCACACCTGAAGTATTGTGTTCAGTTTTGGTCTCCTTACCTGAGAAAGGACGTCCACAAAAGATCAGCCATGATCTCATTCAATGGCGGAGCAGGCTCGAGGCGCCAGATGGCCTACTCCTGCTCCTAGTTCTTATGTTCTTATAAACCACTCTCCCACACACTCACACACAGACACCCACACAAACCACTCTCTCCCACACTCACAGAGACACACACACAAACCACTCTCTCTCACACACTTGATGCACTATCAATTGCAACGAGACGAGAGTACAGTGTAATCGAGGCTTTATTACGCAGAGATGTGGAGCCTCCCGCAGCTGCTGCCAAAATGGCTGCAGCTCGGAGAGCCCACACATTTATACTCCGCCTACTGGGTGGAGCCAGCAGGCAGGGATCTACCCCTGTACCTGTAGTGCCTTACCGTAATACCCTCTGTCATAATATCCACTCATGTATATCATGAGATTCAGTCAGGCAGTGATTGACACACAGGATAACCAATGAACACACACGACACAGAACAACCAATCAGACAGGACACCACCAATATAAAGCCCACAGGGCATTAAGGCTCTCTCTCTCTCTCACAGGTCACGGTTAGGTAGATAGTCGCAGTGCACAGGCCAATGAAAATCATCACCATGTGATATGGAGCTAGTCTGGTCAAGCCAGTAGGAGGTTATCAGTTAGGTTAATAGAGTGTCAACCCACAGCAGTTTATGCAACAGGTTCAATAAAACAGTGTTGGACCCTCTCCTGTGTCGGAAGCCTGTTTCTCATTTTACTGCACCCAGTTGCAGTCGATGTTAGACCAACACAGATAATACGTCATGGTACCAGAGAGCTATTAACTCTAACGAACCTACCTCGAGTGAATCTGCAACGACCAGCATGCAGCCATCCAGCGGCTGCACTGCACATGCATGATGGCGCACGTAACGCGCTGACGTCAGCGCCATGATGTGTCCAAATTGTGGCTCCCGCCCATTTAAAGCGGCAATGTCCAGCCAAAGAAAGGCGATGTCTACAGTGTGGAAAGCCTGGACATTACGCGGGCTTACCAGATCCGCTCCACCGATCAACAGCCAGCGATCCCAGCCGCAGCACGGACATGTCCGTTGCGTACAACAAGGCATGCAGGATTCGGATCCCGACAGCCCAACGGACCCTGATGCTGACTGCCTCGGGTGGACATAATCACCATGCGCGAGCTGGCCTCCACCGTGCCTGCAAACTGCCTTTCATAGAACATAGAACATAGAACAGTACAGCACAGAACAGGCCCTTCGGCCCTCAATGTTGTGCCGAGCCATGATCACCCTACTCAAACCCACGTATCCACCCTATACCCGTAACCCAACAACCCCCCCCTTAACCTTACTTTTTTATTAGGACACTACGGGCAATTTAGCATGGCCAATCCACCTAACCCGCACATCTTTGGACTGTGGGAGGAAACTGGAGCACCCGGAGGAAACCCACGCACACAGGGGGAGGACGTGCAGACTCCACACAGACAGTGACCCAGCCGGGAATCAAACCTGGGACCCTGGAGCTGTGAAGCATTTATGCTAACCACCATGCTACCCTGCTGCCCCACTTTCAATCCTCACTGTGGATCCTGATGACGAGTGGTATGCTGTCATCATGGTTAACCAGTCTCGCATCCGATTTAAATTGGACACGGGCGCATCGGCAAACCTCATATCACAGACGGACCTCGACAGCATCCGAGACCAACCTAGCATTCTTCCACCAGCCTGCCAGCTTCTTGACTACAATGGCAATGCCATAGCTGCCAGTGGATCGTGCAAGCTAGGTGTATCTCACAAGGCAATCAAAGTGATGTTACGATTCAAGATCATCCGGCCTGACAAGGCATCCTTGCTCGGTGCTCACGCTGCAAGCTCCAAAATCTGGTCCAGCGTGTCCATGCCATGTCCTCGACACCGGCGACTGCCTCACCCAATGTAAATCTCCAGGCTGAGATAGATGACATTCTCACGCAACACCACAATGTGTTTGATGGAATGGGCGCGCTCCCGTATCGTTACAAGATATTGCTCAAACCGTATGCCGTCCCAGTCATCCATGCACCACGCTGGGTGCCGGCCCCTCTCAAGGATCGTCTGAAATCGCAGCTACGAGAGCTCCAAGACCAGGGCACTTCAACTTCATCTTCACTCTTTGATTTCTCCTCTTGTCTTAACCTGTGACTTTGCGACCTTGTTACTGCATAATCCGGAAAAATTCCAGGATATTCGTCCTTCAACACTTCAGTTATCTGATTTTCCACTGGCTTATCAACCACAGTAGGCATCACTCCCACCTGCGATCCAGCTATATCATTACCCAAGATAAACTGTATTCCTGGACAAGATAGTTTCTCTATTACTCCAACTACCACTTCACCACTCTTCATTGGACTTTCCAACCTTACCTTATATAATGGAACACTACTCCTCTCACCCTGAATTCCACATATCACCACCTTTTCTGGCAACATTCTTCCCAAACTACGTAATTCCTCATCTCTGACCATTAAAGATTGACTCGCCCCTCTATCTCTTAAAATTGTGACTTCTTTACCTGCTCCTCCTGATACACATGAGTAAACTTTACCCACACAAGTAAATTCTTTAAAGACATCTGGCATCTTCTTAACAATTACTTCTTGAACAGGCTGTACAATCGTTTGCACCTCCTTCGTTTCCCTTGGGCTTTCCTATACTACTCTAACAAATCCCATTGTCTTATCCTGTTTTACCACATCAGCCTTTCCAGTGCTTTTCTTCAACACTGTGATTTTATATGTCCTAGTTTATTGCAGTGAAAACATTTGAAACTTTTCATTTCTTTTCCACCCTCCTGGATTTCTTTTCTAATCTGAGGTACACTCTCTTTATTGTCTCCCATCAAATCACCTTTACCGTTACCACTTGAGTATTTCTCATGTCCCCAGTTTTTATCCCTCACCGGCTGAAACTGATGTCGGAAACCAATCTTTGATTTATGAAGTAATTCATAATCATCTGCCATTTCTGCTGCTAATCTCACAGTTTTAACCCTCTGCTCTTCCACTTGAGTTCTCACTACATCAGGAATTGAATTTTTAAACTCCTCCAAAAGTATAATTTTTCTGAGAGCTTCAATTGTTTGATCTATTTTCAAAGCCCTTATCCACCTATCAAAATTACTCTGTTTGAGCCTTTCAAACTCCATGTATGTTTGACCAAATTCTTCCCTTAAATTTCTAAACTTTTGTCCGTAAGCTTCAGGCACTAATTCATATGCACCTGAGATGGATTTCTTCACCTCCTCATACGTTCCAGATACCTCCTCCGGTAATGATGCAAACACCTCACAAGCTCTACCTACCAGCTTTGTTTGAATCAGTAACACCCACATGTCCTGTGGCCATTTCATTTGTTTAGCTACCTTCTCAAATTAAATGAAAAAGGCATCCATTTCGTTCTCGTTAAACTTTGGCAATGCTTGGACATATTTAAATAGATTCCCACCAAGCCTTCGACTATGATGCTCTTTCTCACTATCTTCATCACTATTATCCAACTGTACGTTTCCCTTTATGTCTGCCAATTTTAACTGATTGTCATGTTTCATGGCCATTTTTTTAAGATCAAACTCCCTCTCTTTATCTTTTTCCCTGATCTGTATCTCCCTTTCTTTTTCTTTATGTTCTGCACGGGCTATTCTTTCTTTACTCCTTTCTTCTCTCTCCTTTTCTTTTTGATCTCTCACTCTTTCTCTTTGTTTTTCCCCTCTCTCTCTCTCGTATTCAAGCCGCTTTATTTCTTTCCCATGTTCCATTTGTTTAATTTGCAACTGAATTTTTGCCATTTCCAATCAGTCAAGTTCTATCTCAGTCAACTTTAAATGCTTAACCAACGCCATAATTACCTCATCTTTTCGCATTTTGTCAGGTAATGTTAACTGCAATGTTTTTACCAAATCTAACAGTCTGCTTTTAGTCTCTGTCCGTAAGGTACTGCGTGTGACCGTCTCCACCCCCAAACATGTCTGAGCCTCTGAAAGAGCCATTGTCCACAACACACTCCCCACTTAAACTAAAATACCGCACTGGAAAAATAACAATCCTTCACTGTCTTTAAGTTCACAAAAGCCAATCCAATAGATAGACTTTTATCCCCCTCGAGCCCCCAAATGGGAGAGGTGTTTTCAGAACCCCAAAATGTATCATGGAGTCCAACCAACATCCAAACATCCATTTAATGGATTGTTGCTTTTGAAGCACACGGCTTGTCCCCAAAGTGTGGTATTACAATTATGGACACGTGGTTTTTAAAACAAAACAATGTTTATTTCATGAACTCAACTTAACCTTTTAAAATAAACATTGGATCTCTTAACACCCCTTACTTCAAAGATAACCCCGAAAATAATACAACATTACCCAATCCTGCAAATTGTTCTTTTAAACCTCCAAAAACTTCAACCCTTCAAAAATGGGAGCACAACAGGTTACATTCAATATATTTATAGTCTTTGGATTTTCAGAAATCACCAGACCAGCTCTTTTCCTTCATGCAACTCTCAGCAAACCAGCCAGGCACTTTCAAACTGAAATTAAAAACTTTAAAATGGCTGAGCTAAAAGCCTAGCTCCACCCACATCTCTGACATGACTGCATTTCTTAAAGGTACATTGCTTAAACATCCATTTCTTAAAGGCACTCTCATATGACAATAGGCTTTGTTGACGGTCCGAGAGGTGAGGTCCGGGAGTTTCTGCACCTCAGGGTAATTCGAGAAATAGTCGATGATCAATACATAATCGTGACCATTTGCATGAAAGATGCCAACCGTGGACCACGGAGAGGTCACTATGTCATGCTGTTGGAGCGTCTCCTTGCTCTGCGCTCACTGGAATCGCTGACAGGTAGCACAGTTCAGGACCATGTTCGTGATGTCCTGGCTGATGCCGGGCCAGTAGACAGCTTGCCGGGCTCTGCGTCGTCACTTTCCAATGCCCAGGTGTCCCTCATGAATCTGGCACAGTACCAAGCTCTGGAGACTGAGCGGAATGACAATCCTGTCCAGCTTGAGGAGGATACCATCAATCACCGTCAAGTCGTCCTTCACATTGTAAAATTGTGGGCACTGCGCTTTCTGCCAGCCATTGGTGAGGTTGTGGATGACGTGCTGAAAGAGGGGGTCCTTGGCTGTCTCATCACGGATGAGAACTATCTTCTCACCTGTCGCCGGGAGAGTGCTAGCACACAGCTGCACCTGCGATTCGATGCGCTGGATGATCCCCTGCGGCTCACAGGGCGAGGTGACGGAGCGGGACAATGCATCAGCGATGCTGAGCTCCTTGCCAGGTGTGTACACCAAAATGAAGTCATACCTCCTAAGTTTAAGCAGGATTCTCTGCAACCGAGGCGTCATGTCATTCAGGTCCTTGTGGGTGATGTGGACCAGAGGCCAATGATCCGTCTCAACAGTGAATGTCGGCAGGCCGTAGATATAATCATGAAATTTGAGGATGCCGGTGAGAAGACCCAAGCACTCCTTCTCAATCTGTGCATTTCAGTTTCAGTGCGTGTCATCGCCCTTTATGCGTTGGCTAATGGTGCCTAGGATGATGTGTCATCTCGTTGAAGAAACACCGCACCGATGCCATCCTGACTCGCATCTGTGGATATCTTTGTCTCCCGGTACGGGTCCGTGTCGAAGAATGCCAGGACTGGTGCAGTGGTGAGCTTGGCTTTCAGCCCCAGCCACTCAAAGGTGACTTTTTCACCAGGTTGTGTAGGGCCGTTGTGTGTGGTGTGTGTGACCAGGCTTGGAATGAACTTGCTTAGAAAATTGACCATACCCAAGAAGCACAGCACCGCCTTTTTGTCCTCAGGGACCTTCATCGCCTCGATGGCCTTGATTTTGTCTTTGCCCGGGCGCACACCATGCTGTGAGATCTGGTCGCCTAGGAATTTGAGTATCGATGTGCCAAAACAATATTTGGACCTGTTTAACTTTAGGCCATTGGCATGTACACAGCAGAATACCTTCTGGAGACGGGACACATGTTCTTCAGGGGTCGTGGACCATATGACGATGTCGTCCACGTACACACGAACCCCTTCAATGCCTTCCATCATCTGCTCCATGATAAATTGGAATATCTCCGATGCCGAGATGATGCCAAATGGCATGTGATTGTAGCTGTATCAGCCAAAAGGTGTGTGGAAGGTGCCGAGCCTTCTGCTGGACTCTTCCAGCTGGATTTGCCAAAATCGCTGTGATGCATCCAATTTGAAGAAGCGCGCGTGTGCCATCTCACTCGTGAGTTCCTCCCGCTTCGGGATGGGGTAGTGTTCCCTCATGATATTCTTATTGAGATCCTTGGGATCAATGCAGATGCGCAGGTCCCCCGAAGGCTTCTTTACGCACACCATCGAGCTGACCCAGTCAGTCAGTTCGGTGACCTTGGATATGCTGCCTTTTTGCTGAAGATCTCTCAGTGGAGCAGGAACTCGTTGTGGTGTGTGGACCACTGGCTTGGCATCAGGCCGTAGCAGAATCTTGGTTGGTAAATTGGGATAATGTGGGTTTTATGAGGGGGTTGTTGGCAGCAATCCTGGATTTGGCCACTCGCCAGTTGATCATGGGAAGAGATTTTAACTGTGTCCTAGAGCCGAGGGTGGATAGGTCGAGCCCCAGATCCATGGGTAGGGTACGAATGGCAAGGGAACTGGGGTGGGCTTATGGAGAGGATGGCTATGGTGGATAAATGGCGCTTTCAGAACCCAGAGGGAAGGGAGTATTCTTTATTTTCACTCGTCTATAAAGTGTATTTGAGGATTGATGAGGGAGTGGGGAGATTGCGGTTGGGGTGGAGGAGGCAGAGTATGTGGGGATTGTTTTCTCGGACCATGCGCCCCACTGGCTGGGGCTAAAGCAGAGGCCGGGGTGGAGGTTTGACTCGGGATTGTTGGCGGATGGAGGTTTTAGTGATAAGGTGCGGTTTGTGATTAAGGAGTATGTGGAGTTGAATCAGAATGGGGAGGTGTCGCCGGCCATTTGTTGGGAAGCAAAAGGCAGTGGTCCTGGAGGAAATTATTTTGTTTACGGCTCGTGCAGATAAGGAAAGGAGGGGGGAACATGACCGTCTAGTGAGCGAGATAGTGGAGGTGGACAGGAAATATTCGAGGGTGCCCATCGTGGAGGGATTGGCGGGGAGGAAACAGTAGAAGGGGCAGTTTGACAGGCTGACAATGGGGAGGACGGTAGGGCAACTGCGTAGGGCAAGAGGGGCGTAATATGAATAGGGGGAGAAGGTGAGCCGCATGCTGGCGCACCAGCTGTGAGGCAGGCTGCGTCCAGGGAAGTATTGAAGATACGGACTGGGGCTGGGGATGTGGTGTTGGAGCCAGGGGAGATAAATGAGGCGTTTAGGGAGTACTACCAGGGACTTTACAAGGCAGACACGAGGTGAGGGGGGAGGAGGAGGGAGACATGGGGTGGTTTCTGGAAGCAAAGTGGCAGTCATTGGAGGAGCCCCTGGGCTGAGGGAGGTGCTGGATAGTATGAGGGGTCAGGGAAGGACCCTGGGCCGGATGGGTACCTGGTGGAATTTTAGAAAGACTTTGCGACGGACCTGGCACCACATCTGTTGGGGGAGTTTAATGAAGCACTGGAGAAGGGGGAGTTTCCGGAGACGATGAAGCAGGCAGTAATCATACTAATCCCAAAAAAGGGGAAGGACCCGGTGGAATGTGGGTCATAAAGGCCCATATCACTATTAAACCCGGATGTGAAAGCATTGACTAAGTTGTTGGTGGGGAGAATAGGAGGATTGTGTCCCGGGGGTGGTTGCAGAAGATCAAACAGGCTTTGTGGAAGGCAGGCAGCTCGCAAGTAATATAA
Source organism: Scyliorhinus canicula (assembly GCF_902713615.1). Taxonomy (NCBI): domain Eukaryota; kingdom Metazoa; phylum Chordata; class Chondrichthyes; order Carcharhiniformes; family Scyliorhinidae; genus Scyliorhinus; species Scyliorhinus canicula. The sequence goes on along the minus strand of NC_052163.1, from coordinate 68,436,109 downwards.
GACGGCTGTTGAATCCGACGACTGACACCAGAGGTGGTGGTGTCCATGGACGTGCAGAATGGGTGGAGCGACGGTACTTGTTGGAGGTTTTGGGATGGTTTGGGTTTGGGCAGAGATTTGTGGCATGGGTGCGGTTGCTGTATGTGGCACCAAGGGCGAGGGTGAGGACAAATGATATGAGCTCACAAAGCTTTGACTTACACAAGGGTACAAGGCAGGGGTACCCGCTGTCGCCCTTGCTGTTTGCGCTGGGCATAGAGGGTTGGCGGAGTGGCGGGGGATTATGAGGGGACAGAGGGAGCATCGGGTGTCGCTCTATGCCGATGACCTCATGCTGTATGTTTCAGAGAGTATACGGTGGAGAGTATGGGAAGGATTATGGGCTTGCTGGGGAGGTTTGGAGGGTTCTCGGGATACAAGCTGAATGTAGGGGAAAGTGAGCTATTCCTGGGGAATGAGCTGGGACAGCGGGCTAATGTAGGGTGATACCATTTATGGTAGCGAGGGATAGGTTTAGGTATTTGGAGATTCAGGTTGCGAGAAATGGATGGGGCTCGATAAATGGAACTTAACGAAGCTGGTGGAGGAGGCCAGGGAGGATCTTAAGAGGTGGGATACACTGCACTTTACATTAGTGGGGAGGGTCCAAGTGGTGAAAATGAATATTCTGCCGACATTCTTGTTTATCTCTCAGGCTCCTGATCTTTATACCAAAGGCCTTCTTTCGGAAAGTAGACACGATCTTTTCAGACTTTATATGGGCGGGGAAAGTGCCAAAGATGGGGAGGACCCTGCTACAGAGGCAGAGGCAACAGGGCGGGGCGGCGTTGCCGAATATGCTTCCTTATTATTGGGCGGCACATGTGGACAAGGTGCGGCGGTGGTGGGAAGCAAAAGGGGTAGAGTGGGTTAGGATGGAGGAGGAATCTTGTAAGGGGTCTAGTTTGAGGGCTATGGTGATGGCAGCATTGTCAATGGCTCCGAGTAGGTATTCAGGGAGCCCGGTGGTGCAGTCCACGGGTGAAGATAAGGAATCAGTTGAGGAGGCATTTTAGGATGGAAGGGATATTGGTGCTAACTCCACTGTGCGAGAATCATGGGTTTGAGCCGGGGTGGATGGATAGTGAATACAGGAGGTGGAGGGAAGTGGGGCTGGTCAAGGTGAGGGATCCGTATTTGGTGGAGCTAAGGGAGAGGGTAGAGCTGCCAAGGGGGAATGATGTGGAGATGCCGGCGTTGGACTGGGGTGAGCACATTAAGAAGTCTTACAACACCAGGTTAAAGTTTGTTTCAAAACACGAGATTTCGGAGCACTGCTCCTTCCTCAGGTGAATGGAGAGGTATTTTCCAGAAACATTTATATAGACAAAGTCAGAGATGCTGGACAATGCTTGGAATGCGAGCATTTGCGGGTAATCAAATCATTACAGATCCAGAGAGAGGGATAATCCCAGGTTAAAGAGGTGTGAATTGTTTTAAGGCAGGACAGTTGGTAGGATTTTGCAAGCCCAGGCCAGATGGTGGGGGGTGGATGTAATGCGACATGAATTCAAGATCCCTGTTGAGGCCGCACTCATGCGTGCGGAACTTAGCTATAAGTTTTTGCTCGGCAATTCTGCGTTGTCACGTGTCCTGAAGACCGCCTTGGAGAACGCTTAGCCGGAGATCAGAGGCTGAATGCCCTTGACTGCTGAAGTGTTCCCCGACTGGAAGGGAACATTCCTGCCTGGTGATTGTCGCACGATGCCTGTTCATTCGTTGTCGCAGTGTCTGCATAGTCTCGCCAATGTACCACGCTTCGGGACATCCTTTCCTGCAGCGTAAGAGGTAGACTACATTGGGCGAGTCGCACGAGTATGTGCCGCGTACCTGGTGGGTGGTGTTTCCACGTGTAATGGTGGTATCCCTGTCGATGATCTGGCATGTCTTGCAGAGATTGCCCCGGCAGGGTTGTGTGGTGTCGTGGTCACCATTCTGAAGGCTGGATAGTTTGCTGCAAACAATGGTTTGTTTGAGGTTGCGCGGTTGTTTGAAGGCCAGTAGTGGGGGTGTGGGGATGACCTTGGCAAGATGTTCATCTTCATTGATGATGTGTTGAAGGCTGCGAAGAAGATATCGTAGTTTCTCCGCCCCAGGAAAGTACTGGACGACAAAGGGTACTCTGTCAGTTGTGTCCCGTGTTTGTCTTCTGAGGAGGTCGGTGCGGTGTTTTGCTGTGGCGCGTTGGAACTGTTGATTGATGAGTCGAGCGCCATATCTCATTCGTACGAGGGGGAATGAGTTCAGGTATCTGCAGGTTAGGGACTTTGTGCGACAGGTCTGGAGGGGGTTCCCTAGGTTGCATCCTGCTTGAGCGGTTGCTTCCGGATGTGGTGGGGGAGGGAAGAATTGGGGATATATCCAAGTGGCTGGCGGAGTGGGGAGGTGAGCGGGTGATGGAAGATCAAGGAGAAATGGGAAGCAGAATTGGGAGGGGAGATCAATTGGGGAGTATGGAGTGAGACACTGCGTAGGGTAAACGGGACCTCACCCTGTGCAAGGATGAGCCTGATACAGTGTAAGGTGATGCACAGGGTGTTTTTTCAGGGGTTAGCAGATGAGTGTGAGAGGTGTGGGCGGGGGCCAGTGAATCGCGTGCACATGTTTTGGAGTTGCGAAAAATTGGGAAGATTTTACTCTTTGGTGGGGATATATGTGGGGTTTTAGAGAAGCCGGAGATCATGGAGAGGAGGAAGGCTGATATGGTGGCCTTTGCCTCTCTGCCTTTAATAGTTTGGATTTGTAGTTTAGTCATAAAGTTGATATTTTTAATATTATATGACACACACCATGGGCGAAATTCTCCGACCCCCAGCAGGGTCGGAGAATCGCCTGGGGCTGCCGAAAATCCGGCCCCCGCCGTGGCAAAGATTCTCCGCCACCCGGGAAGTGGCGGCGGCGGAAATCACGCCACTCCGATCGGCGAGGCCCCTGCGGCGATTCTCCGGCCTGCGATGGGCTGAAGTCCCACCGCTGGGAGGCCTCTCCCGCCGCCGAGGTTTGAACCTCCTCTGGTGGCGGTGGGATCGGCGGCGCGAGCGGGCCCCCGGGGTCCTGGGGGGGGGCGGGGGGCGATCGGACCCCGGAGGGGGCCCCCACGGTGGCCAGGCCCGCGATCGGGGCCCCCCGCTCAGACTCCGGGCCAGTGCCCTGGGTGCACTCTTTCTCTTCCGCGGCCGCCACGGCCTCCGCCATGGCGGAAGCGGAAGAGAACCCCACATCGTGCATGCGCCGGTGGTGACGTCAGCGGCAGCTGGCCGCTGACGTCACCGCCGGCGAATGCGCCGACCGGCGAAAGCCTTTCGGCCAGCCCCGCTGCCGGGGGCACCGGTTTTTTGCGCCAGTCTTCTGGTGCCAACCATTCCGGCGCAGGGCTAGCCCCCAAAGGTGCGGAGAATTCCCCACCTTTGGGGAGGCCCGACCCCGGAGTGGGACCCTCCGGGACCCCCCGTCACGCCGGAGGAAGCACTGTTGGCTATGACTGATACATGATGCCTAAGACTGAGAGCAGTGAATCTAAAACCATTGAAGATGACATATTCTCATACCTAATCCTTCTCACATTTCTCATGATTTACAAGCTGGTATAAACATGCACCTCTTACCTGGCTCTCCACACCACAACCCTTGTGCATTTTTCCTTTCCCTGATACCCAGGACCTGCAACCTGACCAGGTAATTCTAATGTCGCCACAGTCTCAAAGGACCAGAGGCTCCCCTCCCCTTTGAGAGTTGATTGGTAGTGATGGTTAACACACCTCAGGTGAGGGGCAAGGTTGAGAAGGCGGATGAATAACTTCATGAATAACCTCAGCATGTACGGGACTTGAACCCATGCTGTTGGCATCACTCTGCATCACAGCTGTTCAGCTAACAGAGTTAACCAACCCCCAACCAGATATCAATAGGTGAACAGCAAGATGACAATGACAATTTCACATTGACAGCCCCAACTCCGATAGCATCACTAGTGTAATTTAAAGGAAAGGAGAGAGGTGGGATTTGCATGTGGAGAAACATCAAACACCAGCCAGGGCAAGGTTAACACAGCTACTGTGTTAACCTTCTGGAGGGCTTGCACATGAGTTTTGGTACAGAGAACCCAGATAAATACTTTGATGGGGCAGTCTGCAGGTGCAGGCTGATGAAGTTCACAACAAAATGCTTGGTGCATTGGGAACCCTGCCAGGAAACTTGGGGTCAATGTCAAGGAGCATGGAGCAATCCAGCACAAGGCTTTGCACAGAGCTTGGAGCCCATCCTTTCCAGAATAGAAATGTTGGCCAACTCTATTCGCATACTTGTGGATCCAACGATGTTCCAGCAGCTGATAGCTGATGGCAGAGTAATAGAACACGACACGCAGTATCCATCCACCATCTGACTGCTGCTATTCGAATCCAGGTAGCTGCCATTATTTTTGTGGATTATATTGTGCAAAGCAGTCCAGAAATCTGTCCTCCCAACAGATGAGGAATGTGGCTGAAGAACCACCCAGGGGCGTAGCAGTGGTTCTATACAGCGCAATGCTGCTGGCCACTCAGGAAGATACATCCTTCCACCCCTATTAAGCATCAACCAACCAGTCCAATCCGCTGCTGCTCATGCCAATGACTATTGACTATATTTGGGAATTTGGTTCAAAGTGGAATTCAGTGCACAGGGGAGGTGCTCTTTTGCTTTTCATTTTCTGGCTTTCTCAGCCTGTGGGGATAGTCTTACCGGTCTGCAGAATAAGAGGCCAGTTATTTGGTGAGGATTTCAGCTGCTGTGTGGCAACAGTGGAAAAAAAATACAACCGTGATATCACAGGAAACCAATAAATTGATTGCCCCTTACACTGAGCACTTAGTGGACAATGTGTGAAAAATTGGCATCTGGAATGAGAGAAGGTTAGGGACAATATAGGAAGATAATCCAAGTAATCCAAAGTAGAATAAAAAGAAGTAAAGTTAAGACATGGTGCAGCAGCTCAGCAAAGTGGAATTTGTGAAGTCATGGATGCTACCAGTGCCTGAGATGACCATATGCGTAGGAAGTGCTGCTAGCTGCAGAAACCTGAGCTCTAGGATTCAGTTCTTGACCAACACCTGGAGTCACTGCAGTGCATCCACGAGGCTGAGAGCTACATGGATAACACGGAGGTGGTCACATCACAGCTTAAAGTCCTGGAAGCAGAGCAGGAATGGATGACAACTAGGCAATCTAAGAGAACTAGGCAGGAAGTGCAGGAGTCCCCTAGGATCCCGTTCAGAATTCATGTTTCCATTTTGGAAGCTAGTGAGGGTGCTGGTTCCTCAGAGAGGTGCAGTCAGAACCAGGTTTGTGGCACCTCGAGCGGCTCGGTTTTACAGGAGGAGAGGAAGAAGAAGCGAAGAGCAATAGTGAGAAGGGGTTCATTAGTTTGGGAACAGACAGACGTTTCTGTGGCTATAGATGTGACTCCAAGGTAGTGTGTTGCCTCCCTGGTGCCAGGATCAAGGATGTCATAGAGCGTCTGTCGGACATTTTTCTGGGGGAGGGTGAACAGCCAGAGGTTGTGGACAACATTGGTATCATTGACATTGGTAGGAAAGGTCCTACAATCTACAAGGAGTTAGTTTGGAAGCTAAAGAGCAGGACAAGCAGAGTAGTGATCTCAGGATTGCTACCAGTGCCACGTAAAAGTGAGGCAAGGAACAGAGAGCAAGTGCAGCTGAACACGTGGCTACAGGGCTAGTGGAGGAGGGAAGGCTTCAGATATGTGGATCATTGTGATATCTTCTGGGGAAGGTGGGACCTGTACATGAAGGACGGATTGCACCTAAACTGGAGGGGCACCAATATCCTGGGTGGGAAGTTTGCTCGAGCTCCTCTGGAGAGTTTAAACTAGTTTGGCAGGGGGATGGGAACCAGAGCAATGGATCAGAGGATAGGGTAGCTGTTGAACAGGCAGAAATAGTATGCAGCAAGTCTGTGAGGCACGATGGACAGTTGATAGGGCAAAGTTGCACTCAGTGGAATGGGTTAAAGTGTTTCTGTTTCAATGCAAGGAGTGTCAAGAATAAGGGAGATGAACTTAGAGCATGGATCAGTACTTGGAACTATGATGTTGTGGCCATTATAGAGATATGAATTTCACAGGGGCAGGAATGATTGTTAAATGTTCTGCGGTTTAGATGTTTTCAGAAGAATAGGGAGGGAGTTAAAAGAGGAGGGGAAGTGCGCTGTTAATTAGGGAGTGCACCACAGCTTCAGAAAAGGAGGTAGTTGAGGAGGGTTTGTCGACTGAGTCAGTATGGGTGGAAGTCAGAAACAAGAAAGGATCAGTCACTTTATTGGGAGTTTTCTATAGACCTTCAATAGTAGCACAGAGATGGAGGAACAGATTGGGCGGCAGATCTTCGAAAAGTGCAGAAGTAACAGAGTTGTTGTCATGGGTAACTTCAACTTCCCTAATATTGACTGGAATGTCCTTAGTGGGTTTGGATGGAGCAGATTTTGTCAGGTGTGTACAGGACAGATTCCTGATTCAATATGTAGATAGGCCGACTAGGGGATAGGCCATATTGGACTTGGTGCTCGGCAACAAACCAGACCAGGTGTCAGATGTCTCGGTGGGAGAGCATTTCGGTGAGAGTGACCACAATTCCTTGACCTTTACCATAGTCATGGAGAGGGATAGGAACACACAGAATGGGGAAAGTATTTAATTGGGGGAGGGGAAATTATACTGCTATTAGACAGGAGCTGAGGAGCATAAAGTGGGAACAATTGTTCTTGGGGAAATGCACAACATTAATGTGGGGATTGTTTCAGGAGCACTTGCTGTGAGTGCTGAATTGTTTTGTCCCACTGAGACGAGGAAGGAATGCTAAGGTGAAGGAGCCTTGATGATGAGAGAAGTGGAGCTTCTAGTCAAGAGGAAGAAGGAATCTTATGTAAGGTTGAGGAAGCAAGGATCTGACTCAGCTCTAAAGGGCTACAAGGTAGCCAGGAAGGAACTCACAAATGGACTGAGGAGAGCTAGAAGGGGACATGAAAATGCCCTAGTGGGAAGGATTAGGGAAAACCCCAAGGTGTTCGACACTTATTTGAGAAATAAGAGGATGATCAGAGTGACAGTAGGGTTAATCAGGGATAGTGGAGGGAACTTGTGCCTAGAGTCCGAGGAGATGGGGGAGGCCCTAAATGAATACTTTGCTTCAGTATTCACGAGAGAGGGACATTGTTGCTCATGAGAACAGTGTGAACCAGGTTAATAGGCTCAAATAGGTTGATATTAAGAAGGAGGATATGCTGGAAACTTTGAAAAGCATCAGGATAGACAAGTCCCCAGGGCTTGACGGGATATACCCAAGGTTATTACGGGAAGCGAGGGAGAAGATTTCTGCGCCGTTGGCGATTATCTTTGCATCCTCACTCTCCACTGGAGTAGTACCCGATGATCGGAGAATGTTGTTCCCCTGTTCAAGAAAGGGACTAGGGAAATCCCTGGGAATTACAGACCCATCAGTCTTAAGTCTGTGGTGAGCAAAATATTGGAAAGGATTCTGAGAGATAGGTTTTATGATTATTTGGAAAAACATAGTTTGATTAAAGATAGTCAGATAGTTGTTGCAGGTTACAGCAGGCCATTGACAGGATGCAGAGCTGGGCTGAGAAGTGTCAGATGGAGTTCAACCTTGATAAATGTGAAGTGATTCATTTTGGAAGAGGGATCTTGGGATCCAGGTACATGGATCTCTCAAAGTTGCCACCCAGGTTGATAGGGTTGTTAAGAAGGCGTATGGTGTGTTGGCTTTCATTAACAGGGGGATTGGATTTAAGAGCCACGAGGTTTTGCTGCAGCTTTATAAAACTCTAGTTAGACCACACTTGGAATATTGTGTCCAGTTCTGGTCACCTCATTATAGGAAGGATGTGGAAGCTATGGAGAGGGTAAGGAGGAGATTTACCAGGATACTGCCTGGACTAGAGGGCATGTCTTATGAAGAAAGGTTGAGAGAGCTAGAGCTTTTCTCACTGGAGCGAAGAAGGCAGAGAGGTGACTTGATAGAGGTGTACAAGGTGATGAGAGGCATGGATAGAGTGGATAGCCAGAAACTTTTCCACAGGGTGGAAATGGCTGTCACGAGGGGACATGATTTTAAGGTGATTGGAGGAAGGCATAGGGGAGATGCCAGAGGTCGGTTCTTTACACAGAGAGTGGTGGGTGTGTGGAAAGCACTGCCAGGGGAGGTGGTGGAGTCAGAGTCATTAGGGACATTTAAGCGACTCTTAGACAGGCACATGGACAGCAGTAAATTGAAGGGTTAGGTTGATCGTAGATGAGGATAAATGGTCGGCACAACACCGTGGGCTGAAGGGCCTGTACTGTGCTGTTCTATGCTCTATAATCAGAATTTAGGGAGTTAGGTCAAAAATTTGCAAGCGGGACCTGAAATGCAGTAATCTTTGGATTACTCCCAGTTTCATGTGCAAATGAGACAGAATAGGAAGATAAGGCAATGAATGGGAAGATAAGGCTATGAATGGAAAGATAATGAAAGAGGGAAGCTTTTAGATTTCTGGGAGAGGCTCTGGGCGGATGATACCTGTACAAGCCAGATGGGCTGGACCTGGAAGGAACGGGGATTGAGTTCCTTGTGGGGCCTTTTGCTAGTGCTGTCGGGAGAGCTTTAAACTAATTCAGCAGAGGTCTGGGAACAAGAGGAAATACTAGAGAGGAATACCAGGATGCACAAAATACTGGTAGGGACAGACTAGCATGAGCATAGAGAATATTAAATTAATAAGTGAAGTCATAGTGAGGGAGAATGTCTAAAGCAGGGTTACTGTGCATGTATGTGAATGCACAAAGTATAGCACAAAGATTAGCACAGATTGAAATATGGAAATATGATGTTGTGGCGATAACAGAGACCTGGATCGAGGAAAGGCAGTACTTGGTGTTGAATATTCCCGGGTACAAGGAGTGGGATTCTCTCAGCCCGGGGCCGAGCCGGACAATCGCCGTGGCCGACACGAATCGCACCACGCCGCACCGATGCAGGGACGTGATTCTCCGCAGAGCGGTGAACCGGCACCATTGGTGCCAGCGTGGTCGGTGCCGGCCGGCCCGGGGCCACTCTACAGGGCCCCCCCGACGATTCTCCGCCCGAGATGGACCGAGCGGCCGTACCAAAAAACCCGAGTCCCGCCGGCGCCGTTCACACCTGGTCTTACCCGGCGGGACCTCGGCGTGAAAGGGTCCGGGGGCAGCCTGTGTTGGGGAAGAGGGGGGTCAGCGTTCGGGGCCCACCAATCGGCGGGCCGGCCTCTCGGGCTGGGGGCCTCCTTTCTTCCAAAGGCATGTGCCCATTGATGCCTGTGCCACTGCGCATGCCTGGATCCCACGGCGCCCAGTCGCTCCAGTGCCGTGCTGGTCCCCTGTAGAGGCCAGAATTGCTGATCCTGAGGCTATGTTGACGCCGTCGGGAAACGCGATGGCGTTTACGACGGTGTCAACACTTAACCTTAGGATCAGAGAATCCTGCCCCAGGTGTTCAGAAAAGATAGGAAAGGAAGGAAACAAGGAGAGGGTGACAGTATTTGTTAGTGAGAGCATTTCAGTGCTGGAGAAAGGGGATGTCCCAGAGGGTTCATGGACAGAATCAATTTGGCTAGAGCTCAGGAACAAAATGGCTGTAATTACATTGCTTGGTGGTCTATATAATAATTGTTACAGTGCAGGAGGCGGCTATTCGGCCCATAGAGTCTTCTGAAAGAGCATCGCACCCAGGCTCATTCCCCCACCCCATCCCCGTAACCCTGCAAACCCAATTAACCTTTGGAAACTGAGGGGCAATTTAGCATGGCCAATCCACCTAACCTGCAAATCTTTGGAATATAGACCAGCAACTAGTGAGAAAGATGTAGAAGAACATACAGCATAGTTTTAATGGGGGACTCTAATTACCTGGATATAGACTGGGACAGTGGTGGTCCAAAGGGCAGGGATTGTGTGCAGGAAAATCTTCAACAGCAGTATGTGTCCAGTCCAACAAGATATGGTCCACTGTTGGGCCTGGTTCTTGGAAATTATGTGAGCCAAATAGATCAAGTGTAAGTGGGGGAACGTTTAGGAGAAAATGATCATTGTATTGTAAGGTTTAGGATAATGATGGAAAAGGATAACAGGATATCCAGAGTAAAAATAATTAACTGGGGGATAGCCAGTATCAATGGGGAAAGAACAGCGCTGGGCTGGTTAGACTTTAGTTTGGTGGGAAAACCAGCTGAACAATGGGCCACCTTCAAAACAGAAAAGGTTTGGGCACAGTCACAGTATGTTCACTTAAAAAGGGAAAGGTAGGGCAAGCAATACCAGAGCTCCATGGATGAAAAAGGAAATAGAAATTAAGAAAAGGAAGTTAAAATGTGCTTGTGACGGGTGCCAGGAAGAAAATACAAGAATACAACAGGTTCAGAGGGGAAGTGAAAAAGCTCATTAGACAAGCGAAGAGGGGCTTTGAGAAAAGGCTGGCAGCCAACATAAAGGAGAAACCCAAAGTCTTCTATAGGCACATAAATAGTAAAAGAGTGGCAAAAGGGTAGGACTGATCAGGAGGCATGGTTGAGGTATTAAATTAATACATTGCATCTGTCCTTACCAAGGATGTAGATGCTACACAGGCCATGGTGAAAGACTAGGAAACTCGATTCCTAGAAGGGTTCAAAATTGATAAGGATAGACTGTCAGTATTTAAAGTTGACAAGACACCAGGGTAAATGAGATGCATCCAAGGATATTGAAGGAAGTGAAAGTAGAAATTGCAAGCGCGCTAGCCATAATCTTTGTCTCTACACTCAGTGGTGAATTGCAAATGTGATGTCCTATAACTATAAGGTTCATAGTGGAAGATATAGGGGGGATGTCAGAGGTAGGTTCTTTACTCAGAGAGTGGTTGGGGCATGGAATGCACCCCCAGCTATGGTAGTGGAGTCGGACACTTTAGGAACTTTCAAGCGGCTATTGGATAGGCATATGGAGTGCACTAGAATGATTGGGAGTAGGTTGATTTGATCTTAGTTTCAGACTAGTTGGGCACAACATCATGGGCCGAAGGGCCTGTACTGTGCTGTACAGTTCTATGTTCTATGTCCTTGTTCAAAAGGCTGTAAGGGTAGCCCCAACAATTACAGACTAGTCAGTTTAACATCAGTGGTGCCTCTAGAAACAATTATTCGGGATAGAATTAGTAGTCACATAGAAAAATGTGGATTGATTGGAGCATGGATTTTTAAAGGGGAAATCATGTAATCGTGTTTAACTAACTTGCTGGAGGTTTTGGGGGAGGTAACAGAAAGGGTCAATGAGGGTAATGCTGTTGATGTGGTGTACATGCGTTCAATGCAATGTCAGACAACAGACTTGAGAGAAAAGTTATAGCTCATATTCCAAAAGGGACTTTAGCAATGTGGCTGAAGTAATAGGAAACAGACTAATGGCCAATGGCGATCTGGAGGAAGGTGTTCCTCAGGGGTTGGCATTGGGACCCTTGTTTTTCCTGATATGTATAATCTTTATTATTGTCACAAGCAGGCTTACATCAACACTGCAGTGAAGTTAATGTGAAAATCCCCTAGTAGCTGCACTCTAGTGCCTATTCGGGTACACTGAGAGAGAATTCGGAATGTCCAAATTACCTAACAGTATGTCTTTCAGGACTTGTGGGAGGAAACTGGAGCACCTGGAGAAAACCCACACAGACACAGGGAGAACGTGCAGACTTTGCACAGACAGTGACCCAAGCCGGGAATCGAACCTGGGACCCTGGCACTGTGAAGCAACAATGATCTAGATCTTGGTGTACAGGGGACAATTTCAAAGTTTGCAGATTATACAAAACTTGGAAGTATTGTCAACTGTGACAAGAACAGTGTAGAACCTCAAAGGGGCATAAAAAAGTTGATGGAGTGGGCAGAGAGGTGGCAAATCAAGTCCAATGCAGAAAAGTGAGAGGTGGTGCCTTGTAATGGAAAGAACATGGAGAGACAATACAAATTAAGGGTAAAATTATTAAAGGGTACAGGAGCAGAGGTGTGGGTGTATATGTGCATAGATCATTGAAGGTAGCAGGAATGGTAGGGTGAGCAGTTAATAAAGCATATTGTATCCTGGACTATTAATAGGGGCATACAGTACAAGAGCAATGAGATTATGCTGAAACATATACAAGACACTGGTTAGACCTCAGATAGAATATTGTGTACAGTTCTGGGCACCACATTACAGGAAGGATGTGAACACATTGGAGAGAGTGCAGAAGAGGTTGACAAAAATGCTTCCAGGGATGAGAAACTTCAGTTATACGGATAGTTTGGAGAGGTTGAGACTATTCTTGCAGAGAAGAAGGCTAAGAGGAGATTTGATAGGGATGTTCAAAATCACGAGGGGAATGGACAGTGTAGATAGGCAGAAACTGTTCCTGCTCGTAACAGGATCGAGAACGAGAGGGCACAGAGTTAAAGTGATTTGCAAAAAAAGGAAATGTGATGCAACTACACACCAAGTGGGTTAGGTCGTGAACGGACTGTCTGGGAGCAAGGTGGAGGCAGGTTCCATCGAGGCATTCAAGAGGGCATTAGGATTATTTGAGTAGAAACAATGTACAAACAGGGGAATGACACTAAGTCATGATGCTCATTTGGAGAGCTGGTGCAGACATAATGACCTGAATGGTCTTCTTCTGCATGGTAACAATTCTGTGATTCTGTCATCTCTATGTCACGGGGAGTCTACAATCTTAAGGAAGTCAAATGTTCTCTCCACTTCATTCTCCCTACTAAGAGAGAATGAAATGCATTTCACCAATCAGCATTTCAATGAACACCTTTAAGCTATAGTGTTTGGCAAACTGCAAGATGCCATAAATTTCTCCCATTTCACCCTGGAAACTATCTGAAACACTGAAGCACTTTGCCATGGTCACCTTACCAAGCACTAGCAATTCAGTCCTTGTGCAGCTCTGAAGTTGCAGCTGTGTTTGGAGCTGGTGACAGTTTTCAATGAGGACGTCTTTGCTGAAGTGGAGGCATCTCACTCATTGTTCCTCACGGAGTTGCAGGTAGGCAAATTGCTCCCCGAACAACCTGGGTAGATTTGGCGGCTGTTAAAAGTCTTTCTCCCCCTCCTCCTTCTGCTGGCAGCTTGTCCTTCTCCCCATGGCCTCTTTTATTCTCCAAATCATGGTGTATTCTAAGGCCTACTAATGCACCCACAACTGAAAGCAACTAGCTTGTGCACTTGCTTTGAAGTCAGCAAAGTTTCCTTCAGCATCCACAGTACTGTTCCATGTGGATATTTGCAACTTTGAAGTCATATAAAGCACAAAACATTTGCAGAGTTGAAGAAGCAGCCAAAATAAATTAATCAGCAATAAACACAAAACTCGTTAAATAGTGCTGATGGGAGGGAAAGAGAGATAATGTGTGCTGTGTGAAGGTAGGAGAGGGCATTGATCGAGTATTGAGCTCCAAAATTGCACCATTGACACCAAATCGGTGTTACGTCTTGATTCATTTTATGATCTGCCTACTTTTGCATACTGCTGGCCATCATTCACACTGTGCGTTAATGCTCTCACAAATATGTTTTCTGGGCAATTAGCCTCAAAATTCTGTACACGCCCACTGCAGAAATCCAAGGCTACTCATAATGTAAAAACAGATGCAAGCAATCCTGATTTTGTAATCCGTTACATTTTTAAATGTTCAAGACAGAGGAAATGGAGCTTTCTAGAAAGAAACTATTCTGAGGCCCTGAAAGTAGAGAGTGAGACTTTCACGGCAGAAGCTTGGGTGGGGAGAAGGACCCACCCGTTGCCTGACCCCCCACATGCACATTTTGGTGAATCACTTGCTCACAATTTTCCATTAAAGCACAATGGTGGATGGGGTTGTTTGTAATAAACACTTGTACATCATGGTGACAGAGTGAAAGGGATCAGGTGCCTGAAAGTCTTGCATTTTTGATTCTATCCAGTGTTGGTGCTAGAGTTTGTAGCAAACTTTATGTTTCCATTGACTTTCTTTCCCGTTGCCTTCGTATTTTGATGAAAGCCTGAGCATCTTTGTCTCCTCTTCGTGCCTCTAATAACTTCAGTATCTTGTCTTCTGCCAAGAAAATAAAAGCCAATGACAAGTCTTGTACAGTTAAGAGGTAGTGAAGATTGATCATGATTGAAATGTACATTCTTTTCACCTCTGATTCCCTAACATACCGACTGCTGGTGGGGCACCGTTCCCTCCAACCTCATAACAAAAGTCCATTCTTCATGTATCATCCTCAACATGAAATGTCCTGGGAGTATTGGGTGGGGACAGTGTAGAGGGAGCTTTACTCTGTATCTATCTTGGGAATGTGGTGATATGTATATATACAATGTCATCACGGATACGACCTCCTGCCAGTGGGTGGTGCCAGACATGCATCACGTGACTGATGCAACTCAGCAGTTGGTGGTAGCATGGATAGTAGGACAGTCACACTTAGAGTAGCTCCCTTGAGTAACTTTGTTTGTATATAGATCTGTTAGTTATCTTCCCACGTGCTTAACAATAAATAATAATTCTGGTTGAACAGATTCATGTTCTGTGTGTATCTTCATCATTGGGGGAACCATGGAAAGCAACATGGCACCAAGAGTGCTGAACAACTAAAGATAACTACAGACGAGACAAGGTGAACTACGTCAAAAACTAATATAATATAATATCATATAATATAATGCTACAGTTGTATAGTACCTTAGTAAGGCCACACTTGGAATATTGCACACAATTCTGGTCGCCACATTACCAGAAGGATAATTCTTTGGAGAGGTTGCAGAGGAGGTTTACCAGGATGTCGCCTGGTCTGGAAGGTATTAGCTATGTGGAGAGGCTGAATAGATTCGGGCTGTTTTCATCAGAAAGACAGAGGTTGTGGGGTGACCTGATAGAGGTCTACAAGATTATGAGGGGCACAGATAGAGAGGATGGGCAGGCACTCTTTCCCAGGGTAGAGGGGTCAGCCACAAGGGGGCATAGGTTTAAGGTCCGTGGGTCAAAGTTTAGAGGAGATGTGTGAGGCAGGTTTTTTACACAGATGGTGGTGAGTGCCTGGAACGCGTTGCCAGGGGAGATTGTGGAAACAGATACAATAATGACGTTCAAAAGACATCTTGATAAACACATGGATAGGATGGGTATAGAGGGATACGGCACAACAAAGCGCTGAGGGTTTTGACAAATGTTAGTATCATGACCGGTAAAGGCTTGGAGGGCTGAAGGACCTGTTCCTGTGCTGTATTGTTCTTTGTTCACAACAAACGACTTCTCCACCAATCTGGTGAACTACGGCTATTTGCGACTTGATGCAACTAAAGTTTGAAGTTTGAGATGGAAGGTTTAAAGACACCCCACCAGCTTCGAGTATCGGATAACGTAAACGACAACTGACATGTTTTTAAACAGCAGTTTGGACTCTATGGGCTGGATTCTCCGTTTACCGACGCAAAAATCACGAAACACGATTGGGCAGAGAATAGCTTCCAACACCAAAATCGAGGTGGGTGCCGGTTGACAGCAAATCGGGATGCACCGTCACCCCTAAAATGGCATATATGCGGCGCTCACCGCGCGGGCTGAAAGTACAGTAGACATATTAGTGGGCCTGACGCCCGATGCTTCAGTGCCTCTGATGGGCCAATTTCCCGACAGCCTGATTCACTTGTGCTCTCACAAATCGTGAACCTGGCGTCCTGGCTACTGAGCGAGAGAGCGGTGGAAGCGAATGGCATGGAGTGATTGCGGGCTGCTGGCCCGGACACTGGCCGGGGAGGGGGAGGGAGGGGAGGGCGCGTCAAGCAGCCGAGGAGAACCCCATGCGACTGGGGCAGTGCCCAGGCACCCACCGCCATCCTGCTGAACACCCGCTGACCGACGACCCACCCCGGCCTCTGGTTCTACACAGTGGCACCAGCCGTATTGTGCGCCCACGCCCGCAATGCCCCCCCCCCGGCAGCGAACACTCCACCTAACCGGCAGCCACCCATTGGGGGACCACCCAGGGCCACAGCCACAGCACCCCCCAGAGAGGGCAATGCCAGCCAAAGGTGCCCCTGGCAACAGGAACGGGTGCCAGGACTGGGGTCACCGGCGGATAACAGGCCTTGTGTGGGGGGGGGGGGGTTTAGAGTGAGGGGGGTGAAAAGTGAAGATGAAGGGTGTGGGCAATCAAAATGGCCACCCGCACAGATTGATGGGAAATTGGTCAACACAGAGATGCAGACAGGCTGCAGCCTGCATATATACAAGGGCTGCAGCCCGATCCTTGCAGAAACAAACACAGGGAAAAGGCCGAAGAAAGGAGATCCAGGGACAATGGGCTCCATGTAGAAAGTAACAATATGTGGCAGACATGGTGGCGCGGTTTCCTTATCTGGGAAAGCCTATGTGCCTCAGACACTGGCCGCTGTGGAGGAGAGGCGGCCATGGCTGCCTGGGACCCGACCCGCCATCGATGTGTCCACCACCAATTGGTTGATATTGATCAGGGGGATCAAGCCCTGATCGATCTATTGGACATCTACCTGGGACTGCCGAAAAGCGCGCGAAACCTGCAAGGGGTAAAAGCAGCGCATGAGAAACATCCGCCTAACTATAGGTAGCCACTGGCCGCACCTACGGCATCATATTGGACATGGGGCTACGCCGGATGGTTGGTCAGAGTAGCTCCTCCCTAGAGGTGCATGTGTGGAGCACAGTGCGATAATAACAGAAGCTATGCTTGTTCCCCCGGGACACCTGAAGACAGCAACCCCAGGATGTCACCCGGCAGATGCAGAAGGCTCAGCCAGAACTTGGTGAGATAATTCCTGGGGTTGGGGCTCTGACCTTCGGAGACACCCCATTGTTTGACTCCGCCCCCACCTGGCTGTCATGATGATCCTGTTTACCTTGATCACCATCCTCACGGTCCAACTCTATGGTGGACAGCAGAAATCACGGAGCGCCAGGAAATGGGACTCATGCTTACGGCACAGATCCGATTAATCCAGCCAGACCAACAATCCCCGGGGGCTGATACTTGTTTTGCACTGAGTATCTGGGTTGTTTTGTATATGACCTTTGTAGAACTGTAAATTCTTAATGTGGAGATGCCGGCGTTGGACTGGGGTGAGCACAGTAAAAGTCTTACAACACCAGGTTAAAGTCCAACAGGTTTGTTCCAAACACGAGCTTTCAGAGCGCAGCTCCTTCCTCAGATGAATAGAGAGGTATGTTCCAGAAACATATATATAGACTTTTTTGTCTATATAAATGTTTCTGGAACATACCTCTCCATTCACCTGAGGAAGGAGCAGTGCTCCGAAAGCTCGTGTTTGAAACAAACCTGTTGGACATTAATCTGGTGTTGTAAATTCTTAAGGCCAGCCTGTTTACATTGATCTGCACTATGCACGGCCGTATGTTCTGCAGTTTGTATTTGACAGTATTCCTCCATTTCTGGATCAGGTTTTCAATATTGTCCCACCTCTGCATTAGACTGCCAATTGTATCTTACAGTATGGACACTTCCATTTTTATGACTGTAATGGAATGTATATTTATATTTGTCTTTGTCGGACAGGTGACTGGGGATGCAGGGCATGTATTGGTCCAAGTGTGTGATCCACCACGCTTTGCCTTAAGCATCAGGAGGGGGATCCGTGGACTTCTGAGATGGCTGCCCGCAAAGACAGTGGGCACCACATGAACAGGGATGGGCTGCAGCTGGCAAATGTACAAAGGCTGCAGCCCAGATGGTGCATAGGGACATAGCAGTTGAATGCAGGGGGTGCCATTCGGATCCTCGAGTCTGCTCCTCCATTCGCTCTCCCGACCACCAACGGCAACAGCGGTGATACCTTCGCCAGCCAAGGAGAGTAACATCCATGCCATCCACAGAGGGACCAGAGCCGGGGATACGGACAACCAACAATAGACATCCAGCACCTCTAGACGATGGATTACAGATAAGGCCACATGTGCTCTGTACATACCAGTCACCTGGACGTGAAGTTAGGGTAGTTCTTGTGTGTTAGTTTAGAGTGCAACTTGTATGTGTGTGTTCACTGTGTATGCGTGTAATAAACTATTACCGTATTAAACAACTTGTGGTCATTTGTCCACTGTATATTGTGGTTTGGAAGGTACAACATGGGTCAGGGGGGTGTGGGAGGGGTGTCCACATGTGTTATGGGGATGCGTAACTAGGCATCTCACTTGCCCGCCCGGCACTGACCTTCACTTCGGTGACCTCCCTTGCCTCCGGGCCACCGACGACGTTCAGTGCCCTCTGCTCGGGCACGGTGAGGGGCTGCATGTCTGGTGGTCTCCCTCCGGTCTTCTCCCACTCCTGGCGGCTGTGTGTATGGCCTTCTCCTGGGGGGGGAGGAGGGGTTAGTGCCAGGGGCATGGAGCAGCCAACTCACCCTGGCCACCCTGAGGAGATCGTGCAGTCACTCCTTGCACTATTGGCCAGTCCGGACGAAGTTGCTCACGGCACTGACCACCTCTGCCACCTGCGCCCAGGCACGATGAACAACGGCGCTTGGTGGCCTTCCTCCCTGGCTGGGGTACAGGGATAGCTGCCTCTCCTCCACAGCGTCCAGCAGGGTGTCCAACTCAGTGTCCCTGAACAGTGGTGCTGCTCTCCTTCCAGCCATCTTGTTGACAGGCTCGATATGTGTGGGGGGGATCGTTGAGTGCGGCTGCGGCATATGAGCCTCATGTGTGCCACCGTTTCACATGGAACCGGTTGTATTTCACGTGGGGATGGTGCTAGCCCATTCAGAGTTTCTGAATCACTGCAGTTGTTGCGCTGTTTTTGCTGTCGTAAAACACCACTCTTTCCATGCCGGCGTCAGCACTTAGTCTCAGAAACGGAGAATCCAGCCCTTGGCCTCCAGGCACAGCTTGACAAAAGGAGCATTGCATTGCTGCTCACGGTAGCAGGCCCTCAACCACTTGAACTTTACAACTCCTTCGCTTTTGCTAGTGAGGAGGGAAGCAGAAGCTACGATGAAGTGATTAGTTGCTTTGATCGACACTGCTCTCCGAGAAAGAATGAGCCATTCAAAAGATTTCCGCGCACGTAAAAGCTAATGTTTGATAGCTTTATAATCCATTTGAAACAGAAGGCCCAGTCATGCAATTTTGTCACTCTGCAGTCATCGATGATTTATGACAAATTGTTTATCGGACATTGAATGACAGTGATTGTTGAGGGAAGACAACCTCACATTAGAGAATGTCATTAGGATCTGCCAGGCAAATGAAGTCGCTGCACAGCAGATCAGCATCCTCGGCTCAAATCTTAAAGAAGATGCTCGCACCATAAGCACTGTGATGCACTCAAGAATGAAATGTGGTATCAGTGCAGGTAGCCATTTTGCACGTTCTGCGGCGCAGCATCACAAGAAACGTGGTCTCAATAAAGGCAGCCATTTTGAGCAACAAACCAGATCCGCTATCTTGTGGCTGCAATGTCACAACAGACACTTGCCACAACAATGTCCTGCATTCAAAAAAGTTTGTCACAAATGTGGCGGAACGGATCACTTTGCCAGGCTCGACAGTTATCCGAACAAATGCACAGAGGGCAAACAAGGATAACAGCATCGATGACCAGGTCGACGTGAACATGATTATGAATAGCAACTCAAACAGTTTGGCCAGCCACAAAGATGCATTTCTGGAACTTTGCCGCCACAGTGAGGCGAATGCAGGGGCCCTTGAGGACAGATGGACAATTCCGATAATGATAAATGGAACGCCCATCAGCTGGAAGCTTGATACGGGAGCAAGAGCCAATCTGATCACACTATCAGTGGCACGATGGCTCAAAGTCAAACCATACATTGCTCCAAGAGGTGCCCTTCTGAAGGATTACAACAGTAATCGGATTCCGACTTCAAGAGTGTGTGAACTCGATGTCATGGTCAAAGATGTCACGCGCGGATACTATTCTCCTTTGTTGGCAACACACATGACACCCCGCCAGCACATCTCAATGGAGTCAATCATGCAGAGCCAGAGATGTTTCAGGGATTGGCACCCTGCCCTTCCCATATTACATTCAGCTCAAGGAGGATACAAAACCAGTTGTGCATGCGATAGATGGGTGCTGCTCTGCTAACGGACAAGCTCAAGGATAAGCTACAAAGGATGATGCCCGTGGGCGTAATCAGGCGCATAGAAGAGCCCGCCGACTGGGTCAACTCCATGGTTTGCGTAAAGAAGAGAAATGGAGACCTGAGAATATGTATGGACCCCAAGGATCTAACCTGAACATTCAGACTTAGTGCAAATTTTTGGGAAGTTGGAGCCTTGGTTCAACAAGTGTCTCCTTACAGGCGCTGGAATGTGGCGACTAGGGGCATTTCACAGTAACTTAATTTGAAGCCTACTTGTGACAATAAGCGATTTTCATTTTCATGCTCCCGTTGTCACTGGCAGGAAGTGTGCAGACCGTGAAAATTACTGTCCTCCTCAGACTTTTGTTTGTCTTTCAGTGCCTCCCCATCTTCATCCCCAAGGCCTTTTTTAAGCGGATGAGTAGGATCATTACGGGCTTTGTGTGGGCGAATAAGACCCCGCGAGTAAGGAGATCGCTGTTAGAGCGCAGTCGGGGAGAGGGGGGGGGGGGGTTGGCGCTGCCGAACTTTTGCAACTACTACTATCTCCAATATAGCTATGATTAGGAAGTGGGCAATGGGAGGTGGGGGGGAGGGGTGGGTGGTGGGGTGGGGTGGGGGGGTGGGGGGGCGGGGGGGCATGGGAGCAGCTGGAGGCGGCGCATGTAAAGGTACTAGTCTGGGAGCTTTGATAACGGCTCCTTTGCCGTTCTCACCGACCCGTTACTCCACAAATCCGGTGGTGGTGGCGATATTGCGGAAATGAGGACAGTGGAGGAGGTACAAGAGGGTGCAGGGAGTGTCGGTCTGGACCCCGATATGCAACAATCACAGGTTTGTCCCGGGTAGGATGGATGGTGGGTTCCAGAGCTGGCAGAGGGCAGGCATCAGAAGGATGGGAGATCTGTTCATAGACGGAAGTGAAGTGTTGGCTAGTGTGGACTTGAGAGATGAACAGACACTTCCAACACTGATGAAGGTTCAACTCAATTTTATTAACTACTTCTAACTAACTAACACACGATGACTGTGGGTCTAAATAATGCTAACTTAAACTAGAGACCTAAGCCTTGTCCGAACCAGTTGATTCTCTCAGCACATGTTGTTAGTCTGTGCTGGGCTGGATGAGTTCTTGTTACACTCAGAGGCAGCACCCAGAATGAGCAAGAACCGTGCTGCCCTCTGCCTTTATAGTGTGTGTATTCTAACTAGTGATTGGCTGCGGTGTTTGTACATGTTGATTGGTCCCTGTGTGTGTCCATCAGTGTGTGTCTGCACCATGATATACTGGTGTATATTATGACATCCCCGCCTTTTAAAAAAAATGTTGATGTAGGTGTGCGATAATAAATAGTGTGGGTGTGTGAAGAATGTGCCTAACTACGTGTGAGGTACGAAGACAAATGTACAAAGCTATATACAGGAAACAAGACTATTTACAGAGGAAGGTGCCTGGTGCAGATGACTACCATGAACTGGAACAACCAACGAATCTATTTACAAATCACTGGATAACAAATGCAACAATAAAGGATATAGGAGAAAGAACATTTCAGAGAGTCCACATGTGTACAGAGTTCATAGGTTCAGTCTCTGAGGTGGGCGACGAACTCTGGTTGACCGCCTCAAGGGCGGGGCAATGGCTGGCGGCTCAGGAGCCGGGAGGGCTGCAGCACCGTCAGGGGCAGGCAGAGCGACCGGAAGCGCCACACAGTCCACGGCGGGATCAGTAGGAGAGCTGGCCGGAGGATCCTGTGATGACCCTGGAACCAGGCGAAGAGCACACCTGTTGCGGCGCCGAATGGATCCATCTGGTAAGCGGACCAGGAAGGAAGGGGGGCCACCTGCCTTAGAACGACAGCAGGCGCAGACCAGCCACCGTCCGGGAGATGGATACGAACCTTGTCGCGTGGATGGATGGCGGGAAGGTCAGCAGCCCGTGAGTCGTAGGAAGTTTTCTGCTGCAGTTGAGACATGTGGAGCACGGGGACATAATTGAGGTTGGGAGCGAGAATTGATGGCACCGTCGTCCTGAGGGTGCGGTTCATTAGTAGCTGAGCAGGCGACAGGCCGGTGGAGAGCGGGGCGGAGCAATAGGCTAGCAGAGCAAGATGGAAAGCTGAGCTGGCGTCGGCGCCCTTGCTGAGGAGCCGCTTAACGATGTCCACCCCCTTTTCCGCCTTCCCATTGGATTGGGGGTATAGGGGACTGGACGTAACGTGCTCGAAGTTGTAATGTCGGACGAAGCCGGCCCATTCCTGGCTCGCGAAACAGGGGCCATTGTCTGACATGACTGTCAGCGGAATGCCATGTCGGGCAAATGTCTCCTTACACGCCCTGATCACAGCCGAGGATGTGAGATCGTGCAGCCTGATGACCTCCAGGTAACTGGAGAAGTAGTCGATGATGATGACGTAGTCCCTGCCCAATGCATGGAACAAGTCGATGCCCACTTTGGTCCAAGGCAACGTGACGAGCTCATGGGGCATCAGGGTCTCCCGTGGTTGGGCAGGCTGAAAACGCTGGCAGGTAGAGCAGTTGAGCACATTGGCGATGTCATCATTGATGCCCGGCCAATAGACGGCTTCTCTGGCCCTGCGGCGGCATTTCTCGATTCCTAAATGGCCTTCATGTAGTTGCTCCAACACTAGCTGGCGCATGCTTTGTGGAATGACGATGCGATCCAGTTTCAAGAGCACCCCGTCGACAACCGCCAGGTCATCGCGGACATTGTAAAATTGCGGGCATTGGCCTTTGAGCCACCTGTCTGACATCAGGCGCATCACCCGCTGCAGAAGTGGATCAGCCGCTGTCTCGCGGCGGATTTGCATCAGTCGTGCATCCGAAGCTGGCAAATGGGAGGCTGCAAGCTGAACTTGAGCATCTATTTGGCAAATGAAGCCGTCATGATCACACGGAGTTGTGATCGACCTTGAGAGGGCATCGGCAACGGCAAGGTCCTTGCCAGGGGTATAGATCAGTTGAAAGTCGTACCTGCGCAGCTTGAGTAGGATTCGCTGGAGGCGAGGCGTCATGTCGTTCAGGTCCTTTTTGATAATATTTACAAGGGGGCGGTGGTCGGTTTCAACCGTGAACTGTGGAAGTCCATAGACGTAGTCGTGGAACTCCACGACTCCAGTGAGAAGGCCGAGACACACTTTCTCAATTTGCGCATAGCGCTGCTCTGTGGGAGTCATCGCCCGTGACGCATACGCAACGGGGGCCTATGACGAAGCCTCGTCTCGTTGCAGGAGCACGGCATCAATCCCCGAGTGACTGGCATCAGTAGAGATTTTGGTCTCTTTGGTCGGGTCGAGAAAGGCCAACACTTGGGGCCGTGGAAAGCTTGGCCTTCAACTCCTGCCATTCACGCTCATGAGCAGGAAGCCATTGGAAATCTGTGGTTTTGCGAATCAGGTCTCTGAGGGCCGTGGTGTGTGAGGCAAGATTCGGAATGAACTTACCGAGGAAATTCACCATACCCAGGAACCGGAGGACCGCTTTCTTGTCCTCGGGCGTCTTCATGGACGTGATTGCTGCAATCTTGTCCTCGTCCGGACGCACCCCCTGGTGGGAGATGTGATCCCCCATAAACTTGATACTCGACTGGTTGAAGGAGCATTTGGCCCTATTGGGGCCGTGTTCGTGGATGCGCCTGAAAACACGCTTAAGGCGGGCAATGTGTTCCTGCGGGGTGGTTGACCAAATAATAATGTCGTTAACATATACCCGGACGCCGTCGATCCCCTCCATCATCTGCTCCATGATCCGGTGGAAACTTCGGACGCAGAAATGATACCGAATGGCATCCGGTTGTAGCAGAACCTGCCAAAGGGTGTGTTGAACGTACACAGCTTCTTGCTTGACTCATCTAGTTGAATCTGCCACAAACCCTTCGAGGCATCCAGTTTTGAGAATAGTTTGGCGTGGGCCATCTCGGACGTGAGCTCCTCCCGTTTCGGAATCGGGTATTGCTCCCGCATGATATTCTGTTTCAGGTCTTTAGGATCAATACAGATCCGCAGCTCGCCGGACGGCTTCTTGATGCAGACCATGGAGCTTACCCAGTCTGTGGGTTCCGTGACTCTAGAAATGACTCCTTGGTCCTGGAGGTCCTGGAGCTGTTGCTTAAGGGGCGCTGGGACTCTGCGAGGTGCATGAATGACAGGCGTGGTGTTGGGCTTGGGTAAGATTTTATACGTATACGGGAGCGTGCCCATGCCTTCGAAAACATCATGCAATTGCTGGATGATGGAGTCGAGTTGCGCCCTGAAGTCTGTGTCAGAGGATGCAGACACATCGCTTGAAGAGAGAGAGTGTACTCTCTGCACTAAGTGGAACAGCTTGCATGCCTGTGCACAAGCAAGGAGGCTTTTGAGGCAGCAACAACCTTGAACGGGAGAATGACTGTGTGAGCACGATGTGTCACCTCAAGGTGGCAGGAGCCGCTGGCAGCGATGGCATTGCCATTCTAGTCCAGCAATTTACAGGCAGATGGCAGGACAGCAGGCTGTACGCAGAGCTTGCGAAAATCAGATGACGCGATGAGATTGGCAGAAGCGTCAGTGTCCCGGCGGAACCTGACAGGGGTTGACCGTAAGGGTGGCACACCACTCATCATCCTGGCTGACGCTGTGGACGTGGATGGGTTTGGTGCCACGCTTGGGGACATCCTGTTCGTAGTAACAACGCCGATTTGGAACTGGACCTGTGGATCATTGCAGGCACAGTCGGAATTAAGGTCTAGAGTAGGTTCATTGATGGCAGGCTGGATAGCCCTGACGTCTCTGTGGGGCTGGGTGGACCTTCGAAAAACAGCAGGTAGGGAAGATCTGCACATTGCAGTGTAGTGGCCTCGCTTGCCACACTGCAGGCAGCGTCGGGACTTCACGGGACATTGCCGCTTTAAGTGGGCGGAGCCGCAGTTGCCGCACGCCGGGACATTCGTCGCGCCACTGCGCAAGCGCGGGGCGATCCAGCGTAGCGCGCACCTGCGTGAAGCGGTCGGTGACGTCAGCACGCTCGTTGCGCGTAAGCGCGGGACTCCGTGAAAAGCGCGCAAAATGGCCGCCATCGTTCAGATCCAGAGCCTGAAAAGATTTAATTATTTGGACCCGTTTTGCCTGGTAAGGGGCTTGCCACGCCGTTTCAGCAGCCTGGAAGTAGGAGTAGCGCATGGAGGCATGTTCATGAAGTCTCAATGGCCGTAGAGAGAGTGAGCTGCTTTACTTTTAGTAGCTGCTAGTGCAGGGGCTCAGATTGAACACCAAAAACAATCTGGTCACGGAGCATGGAGTCAGAGGTGGACCCGTAGTTGTAGGAATGTGCAAGGACGCGGAAGTGGGTAATAAAGGACTGGAAAGGCTTGTCCTTACCCTGAATTCGCTGCTGAAACATGTATCTCTTGAAGCTCTCGTTGACATCGACCGCGCAGTGGCTGTCGAACTTCAGAATTATGGTCTTGAACTTCGATTTATCCTCCCCCTCATCCAAGGTGAGCGAGTTGTAAATGTGCAGAGCGTGGTCACCGGCTGTGAAGAGGAAGAGAGCAATCTTCCGTGCGTCCTAGCAGCTTCTAGGTCCCTGGCTTCGAGGTACAGCTGGAAGTGCTGATTGAAAAGTTTCCAGTTCGAGCCCAGATTCCCTGCAATGCGGAGAGGTGACGGCGGGCGAATGGAGTCCATTCTGCAGGATGGTGCGAGACTGGTGGAAGGCAGATCACTGAAAGGTAGGTCTCAGAAGTGAAGCATCCCTCAACTCCTGGTACCATGAAGTGCTGGCTTGTGTGGACTTGAGACATGAACAGACACTTCCAACACTGATGAAGGTTCAACTCAATTTTATTAACTACTCCTAACTAACTAACACACGATGACTGTGGGTCTAAATGATGCTAACTTAAACTAGAGACCTAAGCCTTGTCCGAACCAGTTGATTCTCTCAGCATGTGTTGTGAGTCTGTGCTGGGCTGGATGAGTTCTTGTTACACTCAGAGGCAGCACCCAGAATGAGCGGGAACCGTGGTGCCCTCTGCCTTTATAGTGTGTGTATTCTAACTGGTGATTGGCTGCGGTGTTTGCACATGTTGATTGGTCCCTGTGTGTGTCCATCAGTGTGTGTCTGCACCATGATATACTGGTGTATATTATGACAGGATGCTTTCCCAGATTGAAGGCACTAGAGGACAAATTTAATCTGCCGCCAGGAAATGCCTTTAAATATCTGCAAGTACGAACCTTCCTGAAAAAACAGGTAGTGGCCTTTCCGACGCTGCCACCACTGAGGATACAGGACAGGGTGGTCTCTGGCACCTGGGTGGGGGAGGGGAAGGTGTCGGATATCTACCACGAACTACAGGAGGCGGAGGAAACCCCGGTGGAGGAGCTCAAGGGCAAGTGGGAGGGGAGCTAGGTGAGGAGTTGGAAGCGGGTCTGTGGGCAGAGGTCCTGGGCAGGATTAATTCCTCCTCATCATGTGCCAGGCTCAGTCTAATTCAATTTAAGGTGGTCCACTGGGCACACATGACGGCAGCGAGAATGAGCAAGTTTTTTAGGGTGGAAGAAGAAGAAGTATGAGGTGCAAGGGCAGCCCTGCAAACCATTTCCATATGTTATGGGCATGCGGTGCTTTGAGAGTTCTGGCAAGGTTTCGTGAGGGCAATGTCCAAGGTGCTTAACACACGGGTGGTGCCGAGTCCAGAGATAGCGATCTTTGGAGTGTCAGAAGACCCGGGAGTTCAGGGGGTGAAAGAGGCCGACGTCTTGGCCCTTGCCTCCCTAGTAGCCCGGAGACAGATTTTATTAATGTGGAGGGACTCAAAGCCCCCGAGTGTAGAGACCTGGGTTAGCGACATGGATGGGTTTCTCAGCCTTGAGAAAATAGAGTTTTCCTTAAGAGGGTCTACGCTAGGGTTCCCTCGGAGGTGACAGCCGTTCGTCGACTTTCTCAGGGAAAATTAAAATGTCAGCAGCAGCAGCAATCCGAGGGGGGGTGGGGGGGGTAAGTGCTTCATTGGGATGGTGTGGGAAGACTGGGTCGCTTGGGGTAATGTCTATTTAATTGTTATTGTATATTCTCTTTTTGCACTATGCTAATGTTCACTCTAGTTTGTTTTGTTATTATGGTTACTACTGTTTTATTATAAAAAATTCTGCAAAATCTTAACAAAAATACTTTAAAAAAAAAACACTGCAATGAAGTTACTGTGAAAATCCCCAAGGTGCCACATTCCGGTGCCTGTTCGGTATCAGCTATGACTGATACAGAGCGCAGGTATGCGCAGATCGATAAGAAATGCCTGTGGCTAGTTACGGGTCTGGAGAAATTTCATGACTATGTGTATGTGCTGCCCGCGTTTTTGGTTGAGACCGACCACAGGCCGCCAGTTGCCGACATATGTCAGATGTCCTCTAGAATACAATGACTAATGATGAAGCTCCAGCGTTAAAACTTTGACCGTGTCTATATGCCAGGCAAGTTCCTAGCAGTTGCCGACACGCTCTCGAGAGCTACAGCCATCAATCAAGCCTGTCTGGGGAGGATGAAGTCCAGCTGCATGTTAATCTAATTTCTGCCTCGCTCCCGGTTTCTGAAAAAAAGTCACGCCTGATCAGGGCGGAAAGAGCTAAGGATCCTATCTTGCAAAAGGCCATTAAATCTGTCAGGAAGGATTGGCCAAAAGGCGCCTACTTGACATACTACAATGTCCATTCTGAACTTAATGAGGTGAGTGGTCTTCTCCTGCGGCAGCACAAGATTGTCATCCCACAGTCGCTGAGGACGCTCATGCTTAAGAAACTTCACAAAGGCACCTTGGCATTAAGAAGTCCAAGCGCGGGGTCCGGTAGATGATCTACAAGCCAGGCATCACCCAGAACATTGCAGGCATGGTCGATCGCTGCTTGTCAGAAGTTCCGATGCAAACAGAGCACGAAACTGATGCATGTGGAAGACGTTATTGCTAGCCTGTGGCAGAAAGTGACTACCTAGTTGTAACTGACTATTTTTCCATTTATCCAGAGGTTCCGTAGTTGGCCAACTCACCTGATTGCTGTGTAATACCATCAAAACCATCTTTGCCCGGCATGGCATACCATCCATTGTCATGTCAGACAATGGGTCATGCTTCAACAACCATGAATGGACGGAATTTTGCCTGCTTCTATGACTTCAGACACATTACTTCTGTTATATTACTCTTTGGTAATACATTTTTACTCTTTGCTTCTAAAGATTCTAAAGAAACCACCCAACTTCAACTTAAAGCAAAACAGATTTAATGAATAAAAAATTGATTAATATTGAGTTTGCACACTCTACCGAACTATAATCAGTAATCAAGTAATCTAGAATAAAGTATTAACTAATTTAAACTACATGTGCTAACCATGCTGTGATCTATCTCTCTAACACTCTGCTGTCTAGTCATTCCTGGTTGGAAGAGACCCAAGATCCTTTGAGTGCTCATATTTACAGTGGAATCTAGTGTTGCCCTCTAGTGGTTGTGTTACACTAAAATATAATCATTAAACCTTTACATGTCTGTATACATACATATCACTACAACCTCCAGCCTGCTATATCCGCGAACGAATGGGAAGGTGGAAAACGGCATACATATTGTGAAGCAGTTACTGATGAAGGCCCTTGATAACCGGGATGATATGCACCTGGCATTGCTCAGTTATCATTTGGCCCCACTTGCAAATGGCCTGTTGCCAGCGCAGCTGTGGACAATCCTGCCTTCTATGGTGGCCTCCTCTCTCGATCGGAGACTTAAGAAGAAGTTAGTTCTTCAGAAGAAAAGGCAGAAAGAGATTTATGATTGGTCTGTAAGGACCATCTGGCCACTGCAGATAGGGGACACTGTGAGAGTTGAGGACCCCATTGGCAAGGGATAGGTGAGACTGGTGAGAGTCGTGCAATAGGGTAATCAGAGCAGCCTTTTGTGTTGAACCCAGTGGAAGAGTACTCCAAAGCCTGAGCAAGATGCAATCTGTCCAGCACTGCCCGGGGTCAATGATGCATCCCAGTGGTGCATGGGGAAAGACCGGCAGCTGATGAAAATGGGGCAGGCTCACCAACTCAGCCATTGCTCAGTTGGTTGACCACAGTAAGGTGCAAGCCTGACAGCCTGAACTTATAACAAAAAGTCCATTATATATATTTGCAAATACATATATCACCAAAATGTGGAGAATCCATGATTCACCTGAGGAAGGAGCAGTGCTCCAAAAGCTAGTGATTTGAAACAAACCTGTTGGACTTTAATCTGGAGTTGTAAAACTTCTTACTATATCTCCAAAGGAAGGGGTTGTGGTGATATGCATACATGCATATCTGTATATAACTGTACAAAAGTATAAAGCTATTTATCCATGTATGTCATCACGAATATGACCTCCTGCCAGTGGGTGGTTCCAGACATGCATCCAGTCGTGACTGAGGCAACTCGGAAGTTGGTGGTAGCATGAATAGTAGGGCAATCAGACTTAGAGTAGCTCCCTAGAGACTTGAGTAACTTTGCTTGTATATAGACCTGTTAGTTATCTTCCCACGTGCTTAACAATAAATAATTGTTCTGGTTAAACACATTCATGTTCTGTGTGCGTCTTCATCATCGGGGGAACCATGGAACACAACAGAGAGGAGCCAGGAGCTGAATCAATCAATAGTCCCAGTTCAGGTTAGATTGGGGATGTGAATAGACAAGTAGCGTTTTGCCAAAAGCTGGAAAGTTAAACAGTAGTTTGACACAGGCAAAAATCTGAAAGTTGGTTCCTAACAGATCTCTCTCTCTCTCAAAGCAGTTTATCAAAGACATCTCTTTACAGTAAGCTTTCCTGCGTTGGCTAACTGTATTTAAAAGTAAATTTTGACTCTAGATGGATTTTTGTTGAGTGAGATAAAAGATAGGAGTTAGAGTAAGTATTTCATTTTCATTGTTAAGCATTGTTTAACGGGTAATTGTAAGCTCTTTTCTTGTATGATGTAAAGTTAATTTAATCCTGTGTTAGTAATAAAGTTGGTTTTAATATACCATATCGCTATTTGTGCGTGGACTCACTCCTGGAGTGAAGTACCCTTTCTTCACATTCTTAAAAATTAAATTAAATATTGGGGTTTCTATCCGGTATCCTAGCAGCTTTTGGGGTATGATCCAGGATCGTAATAATCACTACCTCCTCCAAGGAAAAGGGAAATGAGGGGTTGGCAATTAATTCTGGCTTTGCCAGTAACTCTCACGTATCATGGGAGAATAAGGATGGATCCCTGACCTCAATGAATACTCAGGAAATGTAGTAAATTATGAAAGCAGCTGTTTTTTACCTCTTGGTTTGGGATGGCCAAGCATTAGTCGGCTCTGAGGGACCTTGCTGATGTTGAGTGCCTCCTCAGTGCTGTCCAGTCCAGGGATATCTTGCAAGGAGAAGTACGCTTCTCCTTCTAGATCATCACTGAGCAATGTATCATGATCAAATACAGTGATAAGTAAGCAGGCTCCCTTGCTGCGACATTGCTCTGGAATAACATCACTGAAAACAAGTCACAAACAGGAAAACAATTGTTATTCCCCTGCTCAGGCACGGAGGACAAAAATGCAAGTTTTCACACTCTACGTGTAACATTTTTGCCTTTAGATGGGTTTGTAGATCTAGGATCCTGCAAATATTCTCATTCAAACCTAGAACCTAAAGATTAGCTTACAATGCATCAAACCATCCGACTGTCTGTGCAAAAGGCTCTGTGCTGCAGGGCTGACATTTCAAGCTGTCATCCACAGGGCCTAAACATTGTCCTTCCTGCAGCCCTAAATTGATTACATGTTTGATTTATAATCTGGCTATCGGAGGGTAATTCTGACTGGGCAACAGGGTAGGATGGGTGATAATGAACCAACTTTTCTCTCTCCCAATTTTTATTTTCACTGGATGAAGCATACAGGCCATGAAGGTCAGAGGTTCATTCACGTCCTGTTCTCCAAGCCCAACACAGTCACTCTTTGCAGCCTTGAGTTAGAGAGCAAAGAGTCAACCAAGGATGCTGTTCCTGATCACCAATCAGCAATCTTTCAGGCAAGTGTATATGTGGACACTGTTTAAGAACTAGATCAGATCGCCTGTGATATACTGTGTGGTTAAATAGCCTGAAAGATGGACACTGACAGGATAGAAACTGTGGAACTAAACGCTGGCATAATAAATGCAAGGGAAATCAACAACAATTAATATGCAGCCTTTCACATCGTAAAACAGTCTGTAGCACCTCATAAGAGCTTCATCAAACAAACAACAAGATGATAGCAGGACAGGTGACCAGAAACTAAATAGGCTTTAAGAATTGTTTTAAAGGAGGAGAGAGAGAAAGTGGCTGGAGAAAGTTACAGAGGTAGGGGCAAAGTCATGAGCCAGCTTGAAAACAGTGATCAAATTTTTTAAAAGTAAGATGTTGTCAGACTGGGAGCTAATTTAGGTCCGTGAACCCATGGATCATGGGTGAACAGATATTTGTGTGAGTTAGGACAATTAAGAGCAGCAGAGTTTAGATGAGCTCAGGTTTATGGAAGGTGAGGCTGGCCAGGGCGCAATTTGAATGTTAGAGTCTCGAGGTGACAAAAGCATGGATGAGAGACAAGTACCAATAGAATTGGGAGTTCCTATCTGATATTTTTTGCTTTCATCATTTGCTTTCAACAACCTTCATTTGACGTCAACTTCGCTCATATGCAAAAATGTTGCCATCAGTTGATATCACTTATTATTACAAGCAATCATCTATCTAGCTGTCATTCTATTTCATTTTCTCTCAGAACTGACCATTTAGCTACTATTTTCACACAGACCCATACTAATGATGTCAAGTGATAATTATCAACTGACATCATGATCACCAATTGCCATCTTGCAGTGATCACAACAAAATGTGACTATATGTGGGCAGCACGGTAGCATTGTGGATAGCATAACTGCTTCACAGCTCCAGGGTCCCAGGTTCGATTCCGGCTTGGGTCACTGTCTGTGCGGAGTCTGCATATCCTCCCCGTGTGTGCGTGGGTTTCCTCCGGGTGCTCCGGTTTCCTCCCACAGTCCAAAGATGTGCAGGTTAGGTGGATTGGCCTTGATAAATTGCCCTTAGTGTCCAAAATCGCCCTTAGTGTTGGGTGGGGTTACTGGGTTATGGGGATAGGGTGGAGGTGTTGACCTTGGGTGCTCTTTCCAAGAGCCGGTGCAGACTTGATGGGCTGAATGGCCTCCTTCTGCACTGCAAATTCTAATTCTATATACTGCCCAAATCTTCCTAAATCCTAGCTGATTACTGATGCAGTGCATGAGGCCACTCATCATCACCCCAACACACACAAACCTCCCTGCTTCCCTCTCTCTCCTCTCTCCCTCCATTCCCTCTATAAGTGTCCCCTTTAAGGGTACAGGCCTGGAAGCTCACGTTACCGGCTCGGGGCCAATCACATGGGAGTGCACAAATCCCAGCCAAAAGTGAGTTAGCGCAGGGTCCTGGGGGCAGTGGCCCGGGCAGTGTGGACCCCGGAGCTGAGGAGATAAGACCCTATTGTGTTCTGTGCCTGTGTACATACGCCAGTCTTTGCCTTTCGTTAATAAACAACCTTTGTTACGGCTGGAAACTTCTGGAATGTTTCTCGAGCCACCATATTGGCGGCAAGGTGAAAGGTTCAATCGCACTCTTCAGTACTTTGTGATTTGAGGGGGAATGAAGGAGCAATTGGAAAAAGAAATGAAGACCAACGAACTGTCATAAAGTGAGTGAAAATGCTCATCATCAATAAACTGGAGCCGTTTGACCAAGGGACAAAGGTTGGAGCCAGTGCATCGAGCGGCTCCGCTATTTCTTCACTGCGAACACAATCTCAGGGAAGACAAGCAGAAGCTGATACTTCTTCTTTAAAAATAAATTTAGATAAATTCAGAATATCCATTTTTTTTCCAATTAAGGGGCAATTTAGCGTGGCCAATCCACCTAATCTCCACATCTTTGGGTTGTGGTGAATTATAAACCTAGTAATTCACACTGTGTTGTTTTATATGTATTGTGTCCTTGTGGGCTCTGTATACGAGCCGTTACGTGGCTGTGCCCATAGGGAGAGATGAGGAGTTTGTACTGGGCTCCACCCTTGGCTCCGCCCATGGCTCCTCCCACTAACCGGAAGTATAAAGCTCTGCAGTTGTGAGCCTGCTGCCAGTTCATCTCGTCGCAGGCAGGCTCAGTTGTAAGACTATTAAACCCACTGTTCACTTCTAATCACGTGTCTTGTGAATTAATGGTCTCATCAGGGGTGAAACCCAGGCAGTCATGAGGAGAATGTGCACACTCCACATGGACAGTGACCCAGGGCCGGGATTCGAACCCGGGTCCTTAGCGCTGTAGTCCCAGTGCTAACCACTATGCCGCGTGCTGCCCTCGAAGCTGATACTTCTGATAATTTGTGGGCCTCAAACTTATAATCTAAAATTAGGAACCTCATGTCACTGGAGGCACCCGACTCAGACATTTGATCAGGTAGTCAAGTTGTTCAACGAACATTTTAACCCAAGGCCCTTGATTATCCTCCAACATTATAAATTTAACTCCACTGTTAGGGACAAAGAAGTGTCCATCTCAGCCATCATAGCCAAGCTTTGGCACGCGATCGGCGGGGCGTGATTCTCGCTCCCGTTGATTCCCGGGTGGCGGAGAATTCCGGCAACAGCGGGGGTGGGATTTACGAGCACCACGTGTTCGAATACCGTGCTTAGTGATGTGCAGCACAATCAGTTGGTTTGTGGAAACCAGAGGCGAAATTCTCCCCTACCCGGCGGGGTGGGGGGTCCCGGCATAGCGGAGTGGCGCCAACCACTCCGGCGTTGAGCGTCCCCAAAGGTGCGGAATTCTCCGCACCATTAGTGGCTAGGCCCGCGCCGGAGTGGCTCCCGCTCCGCCGACTGGCGCCAAAACTAGCGCCAACGGCCTTTGGTGCCCGCCGGCCGGCGTCGGGGCTGGCCGAAAGGTCTTCGCCAGTCGGCGTGAGTCCGCGCATGCGCCGGAGCGTCAGCGGCCGCTGACGTCACCACCGGCGCATGCGCGGTGGAGGGGGTCTCTTCCGCCTCCGCCATGGTGGAGACGGAAGAAAAAGAGTGCCCCCACGGCACTGGCCCGCCCGCCGATCAGTGGGCCCCGATTGCGGGCCAGGCCACTGTGGGGCCCCCCCTGGGGTCCGATTGCCCAGTGCCCCCCCCAGGACCCCAGGGGCCCGCTAACGCCGCCAATCCCACCAGCACAGAGGTGGTTTAAACCACGTCGGCGGGAGAGGCCTGACAGCGGCGGGACTTCAGCCAATCGCGAGCCGGAGAATCGCCGCGGGGGCACGCGATCGGCGGGGCGTGATTCCCGCTCCCGTCGATTCCCGGTTGGCGGAGAATTTCGGCCACAGCGGGGGCGGGATTTTCGCCGGCCCCGGGCGATTCCCCGACCCTGTGGGGTGTCGGAGAATTCGCCCCATAATCTCAACATCCAATCTTGGCTGAAACGATCATAACGTTGGAAAAAGTGATCGAGATAGTTCAGACAACAAAGTATGCCAAAAAAGGCGCCACTGGGCTCCAAAGCGTAGCCGAAGGAGATGTCAATCAAGTATGAGGCGGTGTGACCGGAAGGTACGGGCAGGATCACATGCACAGCTGAGAACCAGATATTGTCCTCAGCACTTGATCTGAGCCAGGTGACTGGGAAAATAACAGAACAATGAACAATGAAAGCTAGCGACCTCACTAGAGGTGGCCTACCAGAACATCAACGCGTTCCCCGCGGGCCTGCCGAACCCCTCGTGGACACCCTTGCCGCGACTGCCGTCGGACCCAACTACGTCGCAGGCCTATGCCGCGCGTCTGCCAGCCCAGCACGGGGAACCGCAGTGCTACTTCTGCGGCCAGGGCCAACAACCCCGGCAGCACTGCCCAGCCCACGCAGCAACGTGTAGTGATTGTGGGAAAATGGGGCACTTCGCTAAAGTCACTCTGGGCCAGCCTAAGGCCCAAAAATCGAAAACACACCAGGCCCGACCCATGGACTCGCAGCCCCACAGACCCCGCAATGTGGCTGCGTGCCTGCCCGGAACGGCTCCGTCAGATGCGTCATCGGCATCGTGCGACTCGTAGGGGCCGCCATCTTGGTTGACGGCCCCAACACCGACCGACACGTGCGACTCATGGGGGCCGCCATCTTGGCCGCTGGGCCTGGCACTGACCGACATGTGCGACCGATGGGGGCGGCCCTCTTGGTCGCCATCTTCGCCCCAGCCTGACACGTGCGACTCATGGGGGCCGCCATCTTGTAACTCCACCGACCACACAGACAACCCGCAGCTGGGCGCAGTCATCCTCGACCAGTCGCAGCCAAAACAGCTGAAGAACTCCATGATGGTCGTCAGGGTCAACGGGTACGAGACCCGGGAGCAAAGAGAGCTTTGTCCACCCCGACACAGTAAGGCGCTGCTCCCTCCACACCTTGCCTCCGGGTCCCTTTCGGTTCAGATCCGGGGGTACTGTATCACCAATCTCGCGATGCAGGGCGTAGAGTACGCTCATTTTAAGCTCTACGTCCTCCCCTACCTCTGCGCCCCCCCTACTGCTCGGATTGGACTTCCAACGTAACCACTGAAGCCTGACCTTACCGTTCAGCGGACCCTTGCCCCCCTCACGGTGTGCAGCTTCACGACCCTCAAGATCTCCCCCCCTTAACTCCCCTTTGCGAACTTCACTCCTAACTGAAAGCCCATCGTCACCAGGAGCAGACGGTACAGTTCGCTGGACATGACGTTTATCAAGTCGGAGGTCCAGCAACTATTGAGTGAAGGGATCATCGAGGCCAGCAACAGCCCCTGGAGAGCGCAAGTGATGGTCGTCTGGACTGCGGTAAAGAATCGGATGGTTGTGGACT
This sequence comes from Scyliorhinus canicula, assembly GCF_902713615.1. NCBI lineage: Eukaryota > Metazoa > Chordata > Chondrichthyes > Carcharhiniformes > Scyliorhinidae > Scyliorhinus > Scyliorhinus canicula. The sequence continues at coordinate 68,399,936 of NC_052163.1, read as the reverse complement.
ACAGCCAGACAATTAACCGATTCACGCAACTCAATGCTTACCCGCTCCTGCGCAAAGGGGGCCTCACGGTAGCATGGTGGTTAGCATCAATGCTTCACAGCTCCAGGGTCCCAGGTTCGATTCCCGGCTGGGTCACTGTCTGTGTGGAGTCTGCACGTCCTCCCCGTGTGTGCGTGGGTTTCCTCCGGGTGCTCCGGTTTCCTCCCACAGTCCAAAGATGTGCGGATTAGGTGGATTGGCCATGCTAAATTGCCCGTAGTGTAAGGTTAATGGGGGGGATTGTTGGGATACGGGTTACGTGGGTTTAAGTAGGGTGATCATTGCTCGGCACAACATCGAGGGCCGAAGGGCCTGTTCTGTGCTGTACTGTTCTATGTTCTATGTTCTAAAGTGGAGATGGTCAACCAGACCGCGTAGTACCGGGTGTTCTCCACGGTCGATCTGAAGTTGGCCTACCACCAGCTCCCAATCCGCCCGAAAGAGCGCCAGTACGCTGCTTTCGAGGCAGCCGGCCGGCTCTTCCACTTCCTCAGAGTCCCTTTCGGCGTCACAAATGGAGTCTCGGTCTTTCAGAGAACGATGGACCGAATGGTGGACCAGTACGGTTTGTGGGCTACATACCCGTACTTGGACAATGTGACCATCTACGGCCATGACCAGCAGGACCATGACGCCACCCTCCAGAGGTTCCTCCAGGCCGCCCAATCCCTCAATCTCACATACAACAAAGAAAAATGCGTCTTCCGTACTACCCGACTAGCCATCCTCGGCTATGTCGTAGAGAACGGAGTCCTGAGGCCCGACCCTGACTGTATGCGTCCCCTCACTGAACTCACAGCTCCCCACAGCCCCTAGGCCCTAAAACGATGCCTGGGGCTGTTCTCCTACTATGCCCAGTGGGTCCCCAACTATGCGGACTAAGCCCGCCCACTTATTCAAACAACCACTTTTCCCCTGACTGATGAGGCCCGCGTGGCCTTCAGCCGCATCAAGGCCGATATCACCAAGGCCGCAATGCATGCTGTGGATGAGTCCATCCCTTTTCAAATAGAGAGCGACGCGTCAGACGTCGCACTGTCCGCCACACTCAACCAGGCGGGCAGGCCAGTAGCATTTTTCTCTAGGACCCTCCACGCTTCCGAAATTTGACATCCCTCGGTCGAGAAGGAAGCACAAGCCATGGTGGAAGCAGAGGCACTACCTAGCCGGTAGCAGGTTCACTCTCGCCACCGACCAACGATCGGTAGCCTTCATGTTCGACAACGCACAACGGGGCAAAATAAAAAATGATAAAATCTTGAGGTGGAGGATCGAACTCTCCAACTACAACTACGATATCAAGTATCATCCTGAAAATTGAAAATTTTGAAAATCGCTTATTGTCACGAGTAGGCTTCAATGAAGTTACTGTGAAAAGCCCCTAGTTGCCACATTCCGGCGCCTGTCCGGGGAGGCTGGTACGGGAATTGAACCGTGCTGCTGGCCTGCTTGGTCTGCTTTAAAAGCCAGCGATTTAGCCGAGTGAGCTAAACCAGCCTCCTGGTAAGCTCAACAAGCCCCCAGCGCGCATGATGACCGACTTCGGGCTATTCACAATGACCTCTGCCACCCGGGGATCACCCGGCTTACCCACTTCATTAAGGCCCGCAATCTGCCCTTCTCCTCCGAGGAGGTCAAGGCCATGACCAGGGACTGCCAAGTCTGCGCGGAGTGCAAACCGCACTTCTACCAGCCAGACAAGGCCCACCTGGTAAAGGTGCCAGATCCCAGCCCTTTGAGCGCCTCAGCATTGACTTCAAAGGGCCCCTCCCCTCCACCAACCGGAATATATACTTTCTCACCATCATCGATGAGTACTCCCGCTTCCCCTTCGCCGTCCGCAGCCCCGACATGACCTCAGCCACCGTAATAAAGGCACTGCAAAGAATCTTCACGCTGTTCGGTTTCCCTGCCTACATCCACAGTGACCGGGGCACATCGTTCATGAGTACCTGCTCAACAAAGGCATCGCCTCGTGCGGGGATGGGACGTTTCGGCGTGGCCAGTTCGGCGTGGCCGATTCGGCGTGGCCAGTTCGGCGTGGCCGATTCGGCGGGGCCAGTTCGGCGTGGCCGATTCGGCTGGTCCAGTTCGGCGTGGCCGATTCGGCGGGTCCAGTTCGGCGTGGCCGATTCGGCGGGTCCAGTTCGGCGTGGCCGATTCGGCGGGGCCAGTTCGGCGTGGCCGATTCGGCGTGGCCAGTTCGGCGGGGCCAGTTCGGCGTGGCCGATTCGGCGGGTCCAGTTCGGCGTGGCCGATTCGGCGGGGCCAGTTCGGCGTAGCCGATTGGAATGGGACGTTTTCCGGCGTGGCCGATTCGGCGGAGGAGTTTTTAGGCGGAGGGACGTCAAATTAGTTATAGTCGCAAAATGTTTGTGCAGCCCATTTCTTGTATCATTTCCTTCCAGCCGCCTCAGATATCGTGTTTGTGCACCAAACCGGGTCTGACTTTACACAGCCGGTGTTACTGAAGATACCGTGACTTTACACAATGTGTTAAGTCAGACAGCAGTGTAGATCACTGGCGAACTGGTTTAATGTTGGTGCCTTTCTTTAAGAGACCCGGTTTGGTGCACAAACACGATATCTGAGGCGGCTGGAAGGAAAAGATACAAGAAATGGGCTGCACAAACATTTTGCGACTATAACTAATTTGACGCCGAAACGTCCCTCCGCCGAAAAATTCCTCCGTCGAATCGGCTACGCCGAACTGGCCACGCCGAAACGTACCAAACCCCGCCTCGTGCAGGACTACGAGCTATAACCCGCAGGGAAACGGGCAGGTGGAGACGGAGAACGCGACGGTATGGAAGGCCATTCTTCTGGCCCTTAGGTCTAGAAATCTCCCAATCCCCCGCTGGCTCCTGCGCTCCATCAGATCGCTCCTCTGCATGGCCACGAAGGAGACCCCTCACGAGCGTTTATTTATCTTCCCCAGGAAGTCCATCTCCAGGGTCTCGCTTCCGTCTTGGCTGTAAACTCCGGGACCAGTCCTTCTCCGGAGGCACATGAGGAGCCATAAGTCTGACCCCCTTGTCGAGAGGATCCAGCTGCTCCACACTAACCCCCAGTAAGCTCCACCAGGATGGACGGCAAGATACGGTCTCCCAACGGGACCTGGCACCAGCTGGTTCCCCCACCAACGCGCCCCCCCCCCCGCCTACATCCCCCCCTCCCCGCTGCCCGCTGCCACTCACAGCGCCCCATACGTCCCCCTGGGTCTCCTGTATTGTCCCACGCCGACACTGCCGCCAACCATTACCCCCAACCCTACCCCCGCACCCCAATCATCTCCCACACCCCAGACTGAGGCTCAAGCTCCAGACACAATGCCACTGGAGTCACCACCTGCGACAACTGTGGCCGCCGCACCGCCAGAGCTGAAGAGGTCGAAGAGAACGATCTGGCCTCCAGATTCCCCACGTCACCCCCGCTGGACTTGATTTTTTTAACAGGGGGTGAATGTGGTGAATGTCTTCACCATAATGCATGCATGATACCATAACCTGTGACCTATGACCTGGAAGTGGTGATATGAACTGCTTCCAGGTACTGTACTGTAATCCCGGTATGGCTCCGCCTCTGGCTCCGCCCACACCAGGGCCATATATAGGCTGGCCTCTTGTGGGCGGCATTCATCTGTACTACTGACTCTGGCTAGACACGTTCATGATTAATAAAGCCCTACTGTTCACTCTCTCTACCTCACTGTGAATTGAAGGTATATCAATAACCTTGTGTCTAATAAATAAACTGGGATTAAACTGAAACACTATGTGATTATTTGTCCACCATACGGGTTAAACGCACTGTGGTTATAAAAGAGCAACAATGATGTTTTTGGTTTTGGTGGGACCACGACTTTGGAGGCTACTGCGGACATCATAAGCCAAGAGCTCGCTACACATGGGCTATGCCGGATTCTGTGGTATCAGACCCTTTTACAGGGACGACTTCCAGAACATTATTCGAGCTCCACCCTGGTATATGGCACACCACCCTGCATCCAATGCATTTGCTGAGAGGGCCATTCAGACCTTTAAAAAACACCATGAGGAAACAATCTGTAAGCCGCTGCGACAACGGCTTGCTAATATTTTGTCCTACAATTCAGCTTCACACAACTCCACAGGGGTCACACCTGCCAAGTTGCTGATGGGCCGTCACCTCTCAAATTATTTGGATTCAGTGTTTCCTAACCTGGTGGGCAGGTTGGAAGCAGGTCAGGCCTCCAGAGAAGATCATTCCAGTTGGGGGACCAGAAGCTAGATTCTCCGTCTCTGAGACCAAGTGCTGACGGCGTCATGAAAACTGTGTGGAGTTTTACGCTGGCAAAAAACGCGCGACAGGTGAAACTATTCAGCCACTCCAAAGGGGCTAGCACGGGCGTCACGTGAAATGCCACACTTTTCATGCGGAATGGGGACGGATTCGCCGGTTCCGTGATTGCCGCACAGCTGCGGCCGCATTTAAGGATTCTCCCCCTCCCAAACACACACCATCGCAGCCAACATGGCTGAAAAAGAGAACAGCGCCGTGCTTCCGTGACGCTGAGCTGTCGATTCTCCTGGACTCCGTGGGGGAGAGGGGGATGATACTGTACCCCGGCCTGGGAGGGAGGTCCTCAGGCGCCACTGTTCGCCGTGCCTGGATGGAAGTGGCAGTCACCTTCAGCAATGCCGTCAGTGAAGTCGTCCAGAGTGGCTCCCAGTGCAGAAACAAACTGCACGACCTCCTCAGGGCGGCCAGGGTGAGTATGCTGCGTTGTGCCCCTGGCACCAACCCCCCTCCCCCACACACGTTACCCAGACTCCCCCAGGGACGGCCGGACCCCCACCTTGGCCCACATGCCAGCACCCATGCCAGCCGCAATGGCCGGGCGCCCTGGCCACTGATTCCATCAGTTACCCAACACCTGGGCTGCATGTGCCGGACTGTCTAACAGTGTCATTGCTTGTGTTTGCCACCCCCAAGACAAGGCTGTGCATAACCGCCGTGTGTGGGAGAGGACCGGAGGGGAACCACCAGACCTGCGTGCCCTCACCGTGCCCGAACAGACGGCACTGGACGTGGTCGGCGGCCCGGAGTAGAGGGGAGGTCAGCGGCGGGCGACAAAGTGAGACCCCCTGCCTAGTTGTGGACACAGATGACACATGTGTGCCCCCCCAATCCCCCTCACCACCCCACCCCCAACCCATTAACCCCCCTCACCCTCCCCAACCCCTCACCCAAGCCCTCCCCCCCTCACCTCAGCCCTCACCAGCTCACCCTCAAGCCTCTAACCAACATGGCTTATGTCTTACAGGGCCTGCCCATCTGGGGCCCCGCGCCCCTAGCCATTGCCAGAGTCGGTGCCCCCTCGGATGGCAGAGCACTGATGGGCGAGCAGCCAGAACACCAGCCCTCTGCCCGAGACCCAGGGGACCCCGGGGCTCGGGTCAGAGGAGGACACTGACTTTCCATCACAGCTGTCTCTAACACCCTCCACCATCTCAGAGACTATCACCTCGGTTGGGCACATTAATGAGGAGGCTCCTGGGACACTATCTGGTGCACACCACACAGTCGGTCCGGTATAGGAGGTGGAGGTAGGAGCAGCCGAGGGACCGGACGGTCGGAGGGCAGACGGGTCCCGGGCTCCTGGAACATCCAGTCCCACCCACAGTGCAGATGCAGTCAGAGACCTAGGGACTACAGTATGGGATTACCGCTAGCGTCCAGCACCTGCAGGGGCAGGTGGAGGAGTCCATCCGTGTGCAGGAGCAGAGGGTGGTGCCGGTCATGTGTGCCACCCAGGCTGAAACCGCACGGGTGGTGTCTGCGGTGGAGGCAATGGGGGCGATGGTGTCGGACATGGGTCACCGTGTGCAAGGCCTGGGGAATTCTGTGCAGGCGTGGGCCATGGCCCAGGACATGGCTACCCTCTCACAGGCGACCATGTGCTAGAGTCAGCTCGAGATTGCAGCGGCGCTCCTCAGCGTGGCCCAGTCACAGCAGGCCATAGCTGAGAGCGTTGGATAGCAAAGATGATTCTCGACAGGAGCGCGAGTAACAGGGTAGTTGTTATGGGGGACTTTAACTTTCCAAATATTGACTGGAAATACTATAGTTCGAGTACTATAGATGGGTCAGTTTTTGTGCAGTGTGTGCAGGAGGGTTTTCTGACACAGTATGTAGACAGGCCAACAAGGGGCGATGCCACATTGGATTTGGTACTGGTTAATGAACCCGGCCAGGTGTTAGATTTAAATGTAGGTGAGCACTTTGGTGATAGTGATCACAATTTGGTTATGTTTACTTTAGCGATGGGCAGGGATAGGTATATACCGCAAGGCAAGAATTATAGCTGGGGGAAAGGCAATTATGATGCTATTCGGCAAGATTTAGGATGTATAGGATGGGGAAGGAAACTGCAGGGGATGGGTACAATCAAAATGCGGAGCTTTTTCAAGGAACAGCTATTGCGTGTCCTTGATAAGTATGTACCTGTCAGGCAGGGAGGAAGTTGTCGAGCAAGGGAACCGTGGTTTACTAAGGAAGTTGAAGCACTTGTCAAGAGGAAGAAGAAGGCTTATGTTAGGATGAGACATGAAGGCTCAGTTAGGGCACTTGAGAGTTACAAGTTAGCCAGGAAGGACCTAAAGGGAGAGTTAAGAAGAGCGAGGAGAGGACACGAAAAGTCATTGGCGGATAGGATCAAGGAATACCCTAAGGCTTTCTATAGGTATATCAGGAACAAAAGAATGACTAGAGTAAGATTAGGGCCAATCAAGGATAGTAGTGGAAAGTTGTGTGTGGAATCAGAGGAGATAGGGGAAGCATTAAATGGATATTTTTCGTCAGTGTTTACACTGGAGAAAGACAATGTTGTTGAGGAGAATACTCAGATACAGTCGACCAGGCTAGATTGAGTTGAGGTTCACAAGGAGGAGGTGTTAGCAATTTTGGAAAGTGTAATAATAGATAAGTCCCCTGGGCCAGATTGGATTTATCCTAGGATTCTCTGGGAAGCCAGGGAGGAGATTGCAGAGCCTTTGTCCTTGATATTTATGTCGTCTTTGTCGACAGGAATAGTGCCGGAAGACTGGAGGATAGCAAATGTTGTCCTCTTGTTCAAGAAGGGGAGTAGAGACAACCCTGGTAATTAAAGACCTCTGAGCCTTACTTCGGTTGTGGGTAAAATGTTGGAAAAGGTTATAAGAGATAGGGTTTATAATCATCTTGAAAAGAACAAGTTGATTAGCGATACTCAACACGGTTTTGTGAAGGGTAGGTCATGCCTCACAAACCTTATTGAGTTTTTTGAGAAGGTGACCAAACAGATGGATGAGGGTAAAGCAGTTGATGTGGTGTATATGGATTTCAGTAAAGCGTTTGATAAGGTTCCCCATGGTAGGCTATTGCAGAAAATACGGAAGTATGGGATTGAAGGTGATTTAGCGGTTTGGATCAGTAATTGGCTAGCTGAAAGAAGACAGAGGGTGGTGGTTGATGGCAAATGTTCATCCTGGAGTTCAGTTACTAGTGGTGTACCGCAAGGATCTGTTTTGGGGCCACTGCTGTTTGTCATTTTTATAAATGACCTGGAAGAGGGTGTAGAAGGATGGGTTAGTAAATTTGCAGATGACACGAAGGTCGGTGGAGTTGTGGATAGTGCTGAAGGATGTTATAGGTTACAGAGGGACATAGATAAGCTGCAGAGCTGGGCTGAGAGGTAGCAGATGGAGTTTAATGCGGAAAAGTGTGAGGTGGTTCACTTTGGAAGGAGTAACAGGAATGCAGAGTACTGGGCTAATGGCAAGATTCTTGGTAGTGTAGATGAACAGAGAGATCTCGGCATCCAGGTACATAAATCCCTGAAAGTTGCCACCCAGGTTAATCGGGCTGTTAAGAAGGCATATGGTGTGCTAGCCTTTATCAGTAGGGGGATTGAGTTTCGGAGCCACGAGGTCATGCTGCAGCTGTACAAAACTCTGGTGCGGCCGCACCTGGAGTACTGCGTGCAGTTCTGGTCACCACATTATAGGAAGGATGTGGAAGCTTTGGAAAGGGTTCAGGGGAGATTTACTAGGATGTTGCCTGGTATGGAGGGAAGGCTTTACGAGGAAAGGCTTAGGGACTTGAGGTTGTTTTGTTAGAGAGGAGAAGGCTGATAGGTGACTTAATAGAGACATATAAGATAGTCAGAGGGTTAGATAGGGTGGACAGTGAGAGTCTTTTTCCTCGGATGGTGATACGAGGGGACATAGCTTTAAATTGAGGGGTGGTAGATATAGGACAGATGTCAGAGGCAGTTTCTTTACTCTGAGAGTAGTAGGGGTGTGGAACGCCCTGCCTGCAACAGTAGTAGACTCGCCAACTTTAAGGGCATTTAAGTGGTCACTGGATAGACATATGGATGAAAATGGAATAGTGTAGGTCAGATAGGCGTCAGATGGTTTCACAGGTCGGCGCAACATCGAGGGCCGAAGGGCCCGTACTGCGCTGTAGTGTTCTATGTTCTATGACACAGAGGGAGGTGACCCAGTCCCAGAGGGACATGGCCCAGTCCCAGAGGGACATGACCCACATGCTGAGGGATGTGGTCCACTCACTGGCTGATGTGGCACAGACCCTCAGGGTGATGTGGTGCAGTCCCAGACGGAGATGGGCCACTCCCTATGCTCCATGGCCGCGAACGTTCAAACCCTTGTCGAGACCAGAGCAGGCCTCCAGGACTGGCAGCACCATGTGTTTGGGAGGGGGCCCTCAGGGGATGGCTCCACTCACACCCACGCCCCATGGAGTAGCCCGAGGGCCATCGGACACCCCGAAGGAGGAGGAGCTGCTGGGGCCCGTGCCGGTGGTTCCCACAGAGGAGGTCCCAGAACACCGGAGCACCTCAGACTCCTCCCTTCCTGTCCCTGGTGCATCTGGTGGGCAGCGGGCAGGACAGGGCGGCACCACACTGTCTTGTTATGCTCTAGGTGTAGCATAAGCGGCTTCCTTGTGGTGCACTTGACAAAGGAAGGTTCAGACGTGGAGATAACTTCAACACGTTTATTAAACTATATACACTTCTATAACTCGGGTTCGACATTACTGTTAATCCTACTGTCGCTACTTAGACTGACTAACCAGACTGCTACAGTCCACGTGGTGGGAGTGATATCAAATCAACCCTATGTCTCTACTCACTGACTGTCTCCACTGGAAAGAGGCAGATCATGTGTGTGGTGTCCTTTATATATGGGTTGGTGTAATGCCCTCCTGTGGTCGTGTCACCTCTGTGTGTATCATGAATTCCCATTGGTTGTGTCCTATCTTACTGGCCTATTGGTTGAGTGTGTGTGTGCGTGATGTCTCTGGTGCTCCCTCTAGTGTCTAGCTAGTCTACATGTATTTACATTAACCCCTTGTGTATTTACAGTGATGCATCTCACCACACACACCACCCAGGACGCCCGAGGAGCAGCTAGGCCTATCCAGGCCGTGCCGCCACAGGAGATGCGTGCCAACGCCCTTGTCATAGGGCAGGAGTCACAGCAGTCGACCTCCACTCCTGCTGTACCATCTGGGGAACCACAAAGGCGTAGTGGTGGGGCCCTTAAGGCCAGAAAGTTTGACACCAGTTAAATTGCCACGGGTGCAGGGTGCAGTTTAGTTATAGGGGCTAAGGCACAGACTGTATATATTTGTTCACAATAAATACCTGTTAACACCGTTGAAACCTGCCTCTGTGCTCCGTCTGATGGGTGTGGGGGGTGAGGGATGAGTAAAGGCTCCATGGGTGGCCCATGCTCCCCCCGCCCCCCTGCCCCAACCGTCCCCATCACCCCGTCCCCAGCGATTCAATAGGGCCAAGTGATGGGCTGGCCAGCTCGCTGGAAGGTGCTACTATGGACATGAGTCATAGATTGTCAAACGATGTGGAGCATGGAGCTCATCACAGAGCGGGCTGTCATCAACCCCCATCCTATGGACCAGACCCGCTGTCACTGCCAACCCACAGCCCCAGTTCATAGGGCGGCAGATAATTATAACGGAGGGGGTGTGCATGCAGGTGGTTTTGTGGTGAAGGAGGTTAGGGTGTCTGGTGGTGTGGGAGGTGAGGGTGTTCGATAGTGTGGGAGGTGAGGGGATGTGGTATGATGGTGTTCGTGCTCCTGGCCAGAAACCCCCTCCTCTCCTAGTCTGTGAAACGTGTCTCGACGCGTTGTCCCTGGCCATAGAGTAGTGCGGCCGGCCGTGCCTGGCCAGGCCCCATGTCCCCCTCATTCTCCTCATCTGACGAGGCCTGCCCTTCCTCCTCATCCTCCTCCAGCACATTGCCCCTCTGCTGAGTGATGTTGTGGAGGACGCAGCAGACCACAACAATGCGGGTAACCCTCCTGGCCTCATAGTGGAGGGCCCCTCCAGAGCTGTCCAGGCACCTGAAGCGCATTTTCAGGTCCCGAAGAACCGCTCGACCTCACCCGTGGTCGCACAATGGCTTCCGCGGCGGTTTGTAGCCTCCATACAGGTGCCACGGCTGCAATGGGTAACCCCTGGCAGGCAGCAACCAGCCTGCAGCCGGGAGGGGGGGGGGGGGGGGGGGGGGGGGAAGTGTCCCTCGAATATGTCGGGATCACCGAGTGTGCCAAGCTGAAAGACTACCCAGGAATCAGGCGCAGACATGCAGGATCCGCATCTGATGGTAACAGACCACCTGAATGTTCATCGAATGATAGCCCTTCCTGTTGATCCACAGCGGCCTGTAATCCACCGGTGGCCGGAGGGCAACATGCATCCTATTGATTAGCCCCTGGACCTGGGGCATCCCGGTGATGGCATCAAACCCCACTCCCTGGGCATCCTGGCGGGTGCGGTCACCGTGTAGCCCATGGTACTTGGTGAGCACGGGTATATGCGCCATGATAACATGTTTGCCTTACACTCCCCCACAAAACATAATGGCTTTTGGACATAAATCTGGCCGCCGTGGCGTTAGCCGCAGCACCACATGTAGCGCGGGGGCCGCTCAGAGAGGAGGCGGAGGATCTACCGCTCCGCCTGGGTATACAGGGCATTGGTGATGGCATGGATGCACCTGTAAAACTGCTGCCTGGGGGATGCTGGACAGGTCCCTACTCGGCGACTGGAACAACCCTGTCGCGTAAAAGGTCAGTTCGACCTTACCTTGACGGTCACCAGTAGCAGGTGTCGTGCCCCATTCCTATGTGGTGCCAGGTGTGCCATCATGTGGCCGATGTGTCACACTGTCTCCCTGCTCAACTTCAGTCTCCTTCTGCATGCCCTGTCCAGAAGATCCTCAAAGGACATGCAGTCGCGGTAAAAGCATGGCTTGATCCGGTGCCTCCTTGGAACCTCCTCCTCGGCCTGTTGGGCGAGCGGCCCTCTAGCCTGAGCAGCTGCACCTCTGCAGCCTACTCTCCTGCTGCAGCCTCATCCTTCACTCTGGAACGGCCCCCACTCATGCTGCCACACGGCTGCATATGATGCTGCGGCCAACTCCTCGGCAGCCACGTTGATGTCCAAAAGCCATTATTTTTTGCAGGGGGTGGCCCCGGTTGTCACAGCACACCCCAACCATGCATGTCCTCCACCCCCGCATCCGGACCCTTTGGTGCCCCCGGTCCTGGCGCCCATCCCAGCTGCCAGGGGCACTGTTAGATGGCACTGCCCTCACTTGGGGTTGCCGTTGCCTTGGTGGCCCCCGTTGGGTGAGGTGATGGGGGGGGGGGGGGGTGAGCCCATCCATACAGCTGTTGTAACTGTGAGTTGTAACTCATGGGCCTGGGTGGGTGGCAAGCAAGATGGCCGCCGTAATGGCAGTCTCTGACTGGGCACAGCCCTGCCCCTGTTGGGGGCTTCCCGGCTGCTCAACCTGTCCGCCCCTTTCCCTCCCCTCCCCCGGCAGGACCCACCCACCGCCACAGCCAGCACGGTCGGTGTCCGAGTTGGCAGCTCGCAATCACCCCACGCTGCTTACTGCCTCCTCTCTCAGCCGCCACAGCCAGCACGCCAGGTTCACAAAATTTGATAGCACATTAGAAATACGCCGTCAGGAATTCAGCCCACCTGTCAGGACAGCTAATTATATGCCTACTGAACTTTCAGGATGTGCAGCGGGCGCCACGATTTCGCCGTTTTTGGGGGGCCGGAGAATGCCGATTCAGCGTGAAACCGGCGTCAAGCCCGATTTCGGCGTCGGAACCTATTCTCCGTCTAATCCTGTACCGGCGTCAACTAACGGAGAATCCATGGGGGTCTTAGTTCGGAACTTTCCCTTGGATTCCTAATATTTAGCTGGACATTTGTGTACCAGTTGGGGCCCATGTCATACGTGTTGAATGTATATGGGAGGATCGTCAAAAAGCATAGCCAGATCACTGGCAACATCTATCTCGAAGGGTGTTGAGTCTGCGGAGGACTACGGAGGTCTGGGAGGACTCGTAGGTCACCCAACCAACTGAATCTTTGATGAACTTTCTTTCCCTTGATATCTTTTGCCATTTATATAGAACCTGTACATAGTTGATGTGCAAGAGGGGAGCAGTGTGGACCTAAGTAGAGGAGCTAAGACCCATCCTATCGTGTTCTGTGTCTGTATATATAACCAGTCTTTGCCTTTAATTAATAAATCCCGTTGTTACTATTGAATTTAGATTAGCTTGGTTCTATATAAGAAACAGGCATAAAGCTCAGTTTAGCTGGGTTCTAGGTAAGAGACAGGCATAAAGCTCAGCTTAGCTGGGTTCTAGATAAGAGACAGGCATAAAGCGCACACTCAGTAAGCTTTGCGTAAGTGAGTGAGACAGCCTGAGTGAGATTGAAACTTGGTAATTTGGAGCAGTGAGGTGATTCGGTGCAGAGTGGGACAAGGTGCAGAGTGGGACAAGGTGCAGAGTGGGACAAGGTGCAGAGTGGCACAAGGTGCAGAGTGGGACAAGGTGCAGAGTGGGACAAGGTGCAGAGTGGCACAAGGTGCAGAGTGGGACAAGGTGCAGAGTGGGACAAGGTGCAGAGTGGGACAAGGTGCAGAGTGGGACAAGGTGCAGAGTGGGACAAGGTGCAGAGTGGCACAAGGTGCAGAGTGGGACAAGGTGCAGAGTGGCACAAGGTGCAGAGTGGGACAAGGTGCAGAGTGGGACAAGGTGCAGAGTGGGACAAGGTGCAGAGTGAGACAAGGTGCAGAGTGGGACAAGGTGCAGAGTGGCACAAGGTGCAGAGTGGGACAAGGTGCAGAGTGGCACAAGGTGCAGAGTGGGACAAGGTGCAGAGTGGGACAAGGTGCAGAGTGGGACAAGGTGCAGAGTGGGACAAGGTGCAGAGTGGCACAAGGTGCAGAGTGGGACAAGGTGCAGAGTGGGACAAGGTGCAGAGTGGGACAAGGTGCAGAGTGGGACAAGGTGCAGAGTGGCACAAGGTGCAGAGTGGGACAAGGTGCAGAGTGGGACAAGGTGCAGAGTGGGACAAGGTGCAGAGTGGCACAAGGTGCAGAGTGGGACAAGGTGCAGAGTGGGACAAGGTGCAGAGTGGCACAAGGTGCAGAGTGGGACAAGGTGCAGAGTGGCACAAGGTGCAGAGTGGCACAAGGTGCAGAGTGGGACAAGGTGCAGAGTGGGACAAGGTGCAGAGTGGGACAAGGTGCAGAGTGAGACAAGGTGCAGAGTGGGACAAGGTGCAGAGTGGCACAAGGTGCAGAGTGGGACAAGGTGCAGAGTGGCACAAGGTGCAGAGTGGGACAAGGTGCAGAGTGGGACAAGGTGCAGAGTGAGACAAGGTGCAGAGTGGGACAAGGTGCAGAGTGGCACAAGGTGCAGAGTGGGACAAGGTGCAGAGTGGCACAAGGTGCAGAGTGGGACAAGGTGCAGAGTGGGACAAGGTGCAGAGTGGGACAAGGTGCAGAGTGGCACAAGGTGCAGAGTGGGACAAGGTGCAGAGTGGGACAAGGTGCAGAGTGGGACAAGGTGCAGAGTGGCACAAGGTGCAGAGTGGGACAAGGTGCAGAGTGGGACAAGGTGCATATTTGTTTTCTTCTGGCTTGTAACTGTTAATCTGCAGGGAGAGATCCAGAGAGCATCCTGGGAGATAACCTGAGGGCACACGGAGATAACCCAGTGGGCACACGGAGATAACCCAGTGGGCACACGGAGATAACCTGAGGGCACACGGAGATAACATGAGGGCACACGGAGATAACCCAGTGGGCACACGGAGATAACCCAGTGGGCACACGGAGATAACCCAGTGGGCACACGGAGATAACCTGAGGGCACACGGAGATAACATGAGGGCACACGGAGATAACCCAGTGGGCACACGGAGATAACCCAGTGGGCACACGGAGATAACCTGAGGGCACACAGAGATAACTCAGTGGGCACACGGAGATAACCCAGTGGGCACACGGAGATAACCTGAGGGCACACGGAGATAACCCAGTGGGCACACGGAGATAACCCAGTGGGCACTCAGAGATAATCCAGTGGGCACACGGAGATAACCTGAGGACACGCGGAGATAACCCAGTGGGCACACAGAGATAACCCAGTGGGCACATGGAGATAACCAGGTGGGCACATGGAGATAACCTGAGGGCACACGGAGATCACATGAGGGCACACTGAGATAACCTGAGGGCACACGGAGATAACCTGAGGGCACACGGAGATAACCCGGTGGGCAATCGGAGATAACCTGAGGGCACAAGGAGATAACCTGAGGGCACACGGAGATAACCCAATGGGCACATGGAGATAACCAGGTGGGCACATGGAGATAACCTGAGGGCACACGGAGATAACCAGGTGGGAACACGGAGATAACCAGGTGGGCACACGGAGATAACCCAGTGGGCACACGGAGATAACCCAGTGGGCACACGGCGATAACCTGAGGGCACACGGAGATAACCTGAGGGCACACGGAGATAACCCAGTGGGCACACGGAGATAACCCAGTGGGCACACGGAGATAACCTGAGGGCACACGGAGATAACCCAGTGGGCACACGGAGATAACCCAGTGGGCACACGGAGATAACCCAGTGGGCACACGGAGATAACCTGAGAGCACACGGAGATAACATGAGGGCACACGGAGATAACCCAGTGGGCACACAGAGATAACCCAGTGGGCACATGGAGATAACCAGGTGGGCACATGGAGATAACCTGAGGGCTCACGGAGATAACCAGGTGGGAACACGGAGATAACCAGGTGGGCACACGGAGATAACCAGGTGGGCACACGGAGATAACCCAGTGGGCACACGGAGATAACCTGAGAGCACACGGAGATCACATGAGGGCACACTGAGATAACCTGAGGGCACACGGAGATAACCCGGTGGGCAATCGGAGATAACCTGAGGGCACACGGAGATAACCAGGTGGGCACACGGAGATAACCCAGTGGGCACACGGAGATAACATGAGAGTACACGCAGATAACATGAGGGCACACAGAGATAACATGAGGGCACACGGAGATAACCTGAGGGCACACGGAGATAACCCAGTGGGCACACGGAGATAACCTGAGGGCACACGGAGATAACCTGAGGGCACACGGAGATAACCCAGTGGGCACACGGAGATAATATTAGGGCACACGGAGATAACATGAGGGCATACGGAGATAACATGAGGGCATACGGAGATAACATGAGGGCACAGGAGATAACATGAGGGCACACGGAGATAACCTGAGGGCACACGGAGATAACATGAGGGCACACGGAGATAACCCAGTGGGCACACGGAGATAACATGAGGGCACACGGAGATAGCCCGGTGGGCACACGGAGATAACATGAGGGCACACGGAGATAACATGAGGGCACACAGAGATAACCCAGTGGGCACACAGAGATAACCCAGTGGGCACACGGAGATAACCCAGTGGGCACACAGAGATAACCCAGTGGGCACACGGAGATAACCCAGTGGGCACACAGAGATAACCCAGTGGGCACACGGAGATAACCCAGTGGGCACTCAGAGATAACCCAGTGGGCACACGGAGATAACCCAGTGGGCACACAGAGATAACCCAGTGGGCACACGGAGATAGCCAGGTGGGCACATGGAGATAACCTAGTGGGCACACGGAGATAACCTGAGGGCACACGGAGATAAACCAGTGGGCACACGGAGATAACCTGAGGGTACACGGAGATAACCCAGTGGGCACACGGAGATAACCCAGTGGGCAAACGGAGATAACCTGAGGGCACACGGAGATAACCTGAGGGCACACGGAGATAACCCAGTGGGCACACGGAGATAACCAGGTGGGCACACGGAGATAACCTGAGGGCACACAGAGATAACTGAGGGCACACGGAGATAACCCAGTGGACACACGGAGATAACCCAGTGGGCACACAGAGATAACCCAGTGGACACACGGAGATAACCCAGTGGGCACACAGAGATAACGTGAGGGCACACGGAGATAACCTGAGGGCACACAGCGATAACCCGGAGGGAGCAGTGAGATAACCCGGAGGGAGAACAGAGATAACCCGGAGGGAGCAGAGAGATAACCCGGAGGGAGCAGAGAGATAACCCGGAGGGAGGAGAGAGATAACCCGGAGGGAGAACAGAGATAACCCGGAGGGAGCAGAGAGATAACCCGGAGGGAGCAGAGAGATAACCCGGAGGGAGGAGAGAGATAACCCGGAGGGAGAATAGAGATAACCCGGAGGGAGGAGAGAGATAACCCGGAGGGAGAACAGAGATAACCCGGTGGGAGGAGAGAGATAACCCGGAGGGAGAACAGAGATAACCCGGTGGGAGGAGAGAGATAACCCAGAGGGAGAACAGAGATAACCCGGAGGGAGCAGAGAGATAACCCGGAGGGAGAACAGAGATAACCCAGCAGGAGCACAGAGATAACCCGGAGGGAGCAGAGAGATAACCCGGAGGGAGAACAGAGATAACCCGGAGGGAGCACAGAGATAACCCGGAGGGAGCAGAGAGATAACCCGGAGGGAGCAGAGATAACCCGTTGGGAGAACAGAGATATCCCGGAGGGAGAACAGAGATATACCGGAGGGACAACAGAGATATTCCGGAGGGAGAACAGAGATATCACGGAGGGAGTACGGACATAAGGCGGAGGGAGGAGAGAGATAATCCAGAGGGAGAACAGAGATAACCCGGAGGGAGCACAGAGATAACCCGGAGGGAGAACAGAGATAACCCGGAGGGAGCAGAGAGATAACCCGGAGGGAGCAGAGAGATAACCCGGAGGGAGCACAGAGATAACCCGGAGAAAGCACAGTGATAATCCGGATAAGCACAGAGATAACCCGGAGGGAGCACTGAGATAACCCGGAGAGAAGAGATAACCCGGAGAACAGAGATAACCCGAAGGGAAAACAGAGATATCCCGGAGGGAGCACAGAGATAATCCGGAGGGAGAAAAGAGAGATAACCCGGAGGGAGAACAGAGATGACCCAGAGGGAGAACAGAGATAACCCGAAGGAAGCAGAGAGATAATCGGGAGGGAGAAAAGAGATAACCCGGAGGGAGAACAGAGATGACCCAGAGGGAGAACAGAGATAACCCGAAGGGAACAGAGAGATAACCCAGAGGGAGAACAGAGATAACCCGGGGAACAGACATAACCCGGAGAAAGCACAGCG